>NW_009650166.1:82435-90022 GCF_000708025.1 Charadrius vociferus | reverse complement strand
GTGGGACCCCAAGCCGAGCCACGCTCCACAGTAGGCAGCATTGGACCCACAGCCACGTCCTTTCTGCTCATGGCCAAGTACAGGCAGAAAGAGCTTGCATCTGCTTGACAAATACTCCAGCCCTTACACGTTTAGCACAGCAGTGTGGGCAAGAGCAGTGGAGGCTCGAGCACCCGAAAGGCTGGGCTCACAGCTGCCAGAATGCAGGAGTGGATCTGATGCTGCTGTAGAAAGAAATAAAGCAATCCTGCTTAGGAGGAGGGAATGAGATTTACATCACAAATCTGTAAAAGGTTGAGCGTCAGGGCCAGCACAGCGTCCTTCATGTGGTCTTGGCAAACACAGCTGCCCTTGCTGAGAGTGACGTGGCTGCTAATCACATAATGATGCCACTTTTCTTTCTGCTTTTCCTCTGTCTCCTTTCAGACAGATGGGTAGTGATTCAGAGAAAAAGTGGAGACTTTGTGAGCATCCTTGTGTTCAGCCTTACAACTGAAATACTGTTATTTTAACATGCAGGTTTGAGAGATCACCTTACCTGACACAGGCCGGTGGAACTAACCTCAGCATTTGCAATAAGAACAGTGAGATATTTTTATTTCTAGTATAAAGATTCCCTAAAAATACACGTCATATTTCTAGTTTTAACTCATAATCATGGAAGCAAAGCTTGTGGCATCTGAAATGCTCGAAAAGCATGTGTTTTATAACAGCTGTAGCAGGAAAGTGAAGTGGGCTTGGGGAAGCAGGAGTGGTTCTCCCAACCAGCCTGTGATATGGACAGCGGGGAGAAGAGTCTCTGCCGGTGTGAATGCACCAAAGTCTTTAGCCATCAGTGGAGAGAGGCTGATTTTGCATCACTTGCTGTGAACAAAGAACTGACCTGGTTTGGAGGCTGTAGGGAAGTGATGCAGAAAGATCTGTGACTGGACAGGTAGAGATAAGCTGTGAATGCCGGTTACCAGCACAGTTTTATAATATTCCAGAATTATATAATTACAATATATAATTTTATAACGTTATAGAGTTTTTATAATTCACCAAATCACCCAGCTGAAGTTAAAACTATCTCTTGGGGAATTCAGATCCACAAGGACAGTAAGCTACCGCCAATTCAGTCATGGATACTGCCAACAGAAAATGATCTTGAATCTCAGGTACTTTTCCAAAAACAAGAAGAAAAAATTAATCTCTTCATGATGTGTTGGTCACCTTCCATGTTCAGGCCTCCCACCTCCTCCACAGACTCCCGCACCTTTCACTTGCACTTTGTGCTCAGTTTAGCTTGTTGGGCATATCGCTCACTATCAGCGGAGCCGCCCTGGCTGTGGGCAGCACGACGAGGGAGGTGAAGACCCCTGGCTAGTCTCACGAGACACTGGTTTACCGGGGACCAAAGTGATTACGGACTCCTCCCAACAGGGGCAATCCAAAATCACATGAGGAGTGCAATGAAACCTGGAGCTCTTGTGCACCCATCACAGCCCTGACTGCTGCACCATGCTGCAACTAATTGCACCAGGATGCTTGGGTCACCCAAACAGTGTTGGAAAACTTGAAGGAGCGATGAAGTAAATCCATTTCATTACAACAGTGAAGGCCGGTAGATGTAATTTTGCAGATCTCATTTATTGTTAAATAAACCTTCCTTGTACTGGGGCAAGTAAAACCCTGTTGCCAGTGCAATCAATGACTGGAGTGAGCAACTGCAACTGAACCTGGACGAAGACTGGATTGTAACCTAAGAGGTGCAAGGTTGGCTGCTGGAGGTAGACTTCTTTTGCAATTAGGCCATCTAGTCTGGTTAGAAAAAGCAGATAAGCTCTAGGAAAAACAAGCCCTTCTTTGAATTTGAAATAGAGGTAGCAAATTGACAGATAGCTCAGAAAAGTGACCAGAGCAGTAGAGCAGGGCCAAGCTAATCACTGGAGATAAGATCTCCAACTAACAGCTCCTGCTGTGGCACCTTCCCTCTCCCTCCAGACATCCTGGCAAGCAGGTAAATGTCACCGCATCAGTGGAGTGTCCTCATTTCCAAGGTGACATCTGCAGCTCCAGCTGCCTGCATCGGTGCCCGGTCCACTCTTGCTGTCGAAAAAGCTGAACCAAACTGATGAAAACATTGTTTCTCAGCCTGTGATGCGTGCCTCACTCTTAAAGAATAGAAAGGCTAACGAGATACAGTCTGCTCCTCCATCCCTCTTCAGGTGTTTTCCAGCCCCAAAGAAATACAGTTTATGTTAGTTTCAGGTGCCAAAAGCATCTCATGAGAAGATGGCAAAATTAACTACCTGAAAGGAGTGTGTATCGAGGGGGCTCGGTCTCTTCTCCCAAGGAACAAGCATTAAGACAAGAGGAAACGGCCTCAAGTTGTACCAGGGGAGGTTTAGGATGGAGATTAGGAAAAATTCCTTCATGGAAAGGGTTATCAAGCATTGGCACAGCCTGCCCAGGGCAGTGGTGGAGTCGCCATCCCTGGAGGGATTTAACAGAGGGGCAGAGGTGGTGCTGAGGGACATGGGGTAGCGGTGGTTGGACTCTATGATCTTAAAAATCCCTTCCAGCCTAGTTGATTCTATGATTCTATAAATTCCCAAGAAGGAAGTTTGCAAAAGCACCAGAAAAGTCAGGGATAGGGCTGGGTTGGATGGTTGGATGGTTGGATGATGAGTGCAGACTTGGTAAAAAGAAACCTCCCTGAAGAGATGCCTGTCTGCAGCCTACGTTATACATTCCTGAATGCCACTATAGCCCACAGTTTACTGGGCTATAAGAAACTCCTGGGACCCTCTGAGCAGAGCACCAGTCTCCCCTGGGCATTGAAAAATGGCCTGAGAAGCACCCCACTGTTCTAATCGCACTCTATCTGAGCAACACCCAATCAAGCTGGCTACCATGGACTCTTTGGCACAGGAGGTACCAAACAGCAAATTGCATCTTTTATGTCTGCATTCAGACATCACACTTTCTCCTGGCCTCTCTTAGTGCCAAAAGACCTGGTAAGGTTTTGTTCAGATTACTGGAGAAGGTTTTAGGGAAATTCCTCTATGACATTCTTTAGAGGACTCTCCCCTCACCCATACAGACAATCCACTTTTCCCTCTTGGGGGACTCCAGCTGGATTGACAGAAGAAGACATCTATCCTGTGGATGCACGCAGCTCCCGGGGCTTCTTTGTGTCAGGCTGTTTTAACAACAAACATATCACAGCCCCTGGAGCATCCAGTCCAGCGCGTGAGAAGCAGGGAGACGTAGCCCAGCACGTCCATCTCTTTATGCCTGGATTAGCCAGTTGATGAAACGTAGATGAAAACAATTTTTACTTTTTTTTTTTTTTAATTTTGAGATCCCCCCTATTGACAAAAGGTGAGCATGAGGCGGATTGACAACCAGATTTGACTTGGAACGCAGTTCAGAATTAACCTATTAAACTAATGAACAAAGCAGTATAGTTATCTGGATCATTTTGCCAAAATTAGACCTAGCAAATGGGTGTTTATTCAGTGGAAAAGAGCAGCACATAAAAGATCTGTGCATAAAATTTCCCAAAGCAGCCAATGATTTTCTCTAATTCTGATAGAATTCTTAACCTGACACATTTCAGAGAGACTGACTGTCAGGGAACCGACCCCTGGAAAAATCAGGATAATAGTGCATAGTTTCGCTCACATATTTTAAGATTTTCCTATGAAAGTGTTAAATTATGCATTCAGTTCAGGGCTACATTAGTGTCAAAACAGAATCTGTCCTTATACATTTATGTATCAAACAGGGCTGCCCAGTAAATAAAATCAGGTTTACAAAACCAGAACTTTTAAGGCCCAGACCCAGAGATTGCTGGGGGATTTGGGATTAAGGGAGGAATGCCATCTCAGTAGAAGGCAACTGAGGTTCCTAACAAGTTCCTGACGCTGGGCAAATGGATGCAAGGTGCTGCATTTCTTGGCAGGATTATTGCAGTTTCATCTGAACATTGACTGGGGAAGGCAATGTCGTTTCTTGCCCCTTCTGCCTCCTTGGCTTTGTTGGAGGAGGCTCTTCTGTTCCTGTTTTCTGAATTTCATTGATAAGGTCAAATTGAGACGTGCTCAGCAGGGACAAGGCACAAGGATCTAAGTCATAGAAACATGGAATCATAGAATGGTTTGGGTTGGAAGGGACCTTGAAGACCATCCAGTGCCACCCCCTGCCCTGGGCAGGGACACCCCCCACCAGCCCAGGTTGCTCCAAGCCCCGTCCAACCTGGCCTCGAACACCTCCAGGGATGGGGCAGCCACAGCTTCTCGGGGCAACCTGCCCCAGGGGATCACCACCCTCAGAGTAAAGAATTTCTTCCTAATATCTCACCTAAATCTCCCCTCTTTCAGCCTGAAGCCATTACCCCTCGTCCTATCACTAAATGCCCTTTGAAAAAAGTCTCTCTCCAGCTTTCTTGTAGTCCCCTTCAGATACTGGAAAGCCGCTATAAGTCCTGCATGGAGAACTGAGCCATGTTTAATTGTTATGATGATAATATACTGCAATGGAGGCACGGAGGTACCAAACATACCCAAGGTAGTGCATGTACCAAAAATCCATCAAGGTCAGTATTTTACCTCCAGCAGTGATCTGTGGCTGTCACCCAGGGAAGAATAAAAGCATGAGGCAAATATTCTCCCTCAGGATATTCTCTGAACCTCCAGCCATTTGTGTCTCAAAGATCCCTGCGTCTGGGGGATGCTGCAGTGTTTCTCACCACTGGGTGGTTTGTTTTTTGTTTTTGTCTTTTTTCCTTCTATATCTATTTCTATCACATTTTCCTGGCATCATTGTAGAAGGGAGGGAGTTAGTGAAGTCGTGGAGACGTTGCCTGACTTCTTTTTCCATTGGCCTGACCTTCCCCACCCTTGCTGTATCCTTTTACCTGGTATGTTTATGAAGAAGGGAATGTTGGTCCAAGCACTTGTGACTCTTCTGGCCACCGATCAGTCTCAAAACTAACTGTGGTAGTAGTACAGAAACATTCTTAATTTGGGAAGATGAGAAGGAAGGTGCAATGTGTCTTTAAAAAGCTTACTGCCCAGGAAGACCTGGGTCCAGCACATCACCCAACAGCCCAAGAAATTTGATAGATGAGTCTCCGACATTCTTGTCGTGTCTCCCCTTCTCTTTTTCTCCTCTTCCACAGCCTCGAAATGCTGAGAGGCGTGCTGTGAGGTCTGGCTTGTGTAAGGGAGTCTGTCAGAGCTGGGACAGGCAGCCCCATGGCCTGCAGCTGGACTAAGTGAGGAGTCTCCATCAAGCATTCATCTAAATGTCTTGCCTCTGCGGCATGCCCTCAGGTTCGGCACTCCTTTGTTTTTAAAGCCACAGTTATTAGTATCAAGAAAGCATGCAAAGAGCCAGGGAATACTTTGTGTGCCCGAAAAAGGGAGGGAGGGAGGGAGGGAGACAGACAGGAGGGGGGAAGAAAGTTTCTATGCTTGTTGGGATCATGCTTAGAGTCACATTTATTAGGGTCTGGTTTTAAATAGAGCATAAGGGTCTGTTTTTTGGGAGAGAGAACAAAGTCCCATAGCTGTGAGGGGAAAACGGGCTGGTACAGGCAGAACAAAGGAGACCCTACAAGGATGCAGGTTTCCCTTTGGTGCTGCAAGGCTTTAAACTACAAGCCAGGGGAGAGCAATGGGGAATGCACCGATGGGGGTTTGAACTCCGCTGTTGGATGCACACGCTGTCTGTAGATCGTTAGATAGAGAAAATCCCCACAGTTGGCTGGGGGTTTCTAAGAGAGCAGTGAATATGAAATCCTTTTTCTCCAGTAGGTGCTACACAGGAATGACCTGGGGACACATTAGACAGTGATAAGTGACTCTCTCCATCCCCTTTTATCCTGTTTACAATACAGAGGCTTTCCTTGAACAAAACCCTTTTTTTTTACTCTCCAAGCTCCTGGCTGTTGTGTCTAAATGAGCCAATTTGCTGAAGGACTCCTCCTGGAAGGACTTGAAGTCTAACAAGAACAGAGCGTGGTTGCAGCATGTTGTTTCTGGCATAAATCGATTTCTTCACAAAAGAACAGAAATTTGTTGTTGTGTTTCAGTGCTTGCCACTTTATCAAAACTCTTGTGATACTTCTTAAAGCCCTGGTCAGGAGGGAAATCCCAGCATCTATTTTCATTCAACTTCTCTATTTCCAGAAAGTGTTTGAAAACAGGGTATAATGACTCAGATAAGGGAGAGCAAAAAAAAAAGGACTGAATGTATTTGTTACTGCTGCAGTGAATGTTTTTTATTCATATGCTATTTATTCTTAGACCACTGCGATTCCTGTGGTGTGAGTTACCATTAGACATGGAGGGGATAATCTTTTGCCAGAGGCCTGTCTTGCTGCAGGGCAGGGCAGGGCAGACAAAGAAAGTTTCATGCATCATCTGAGATGCAAGTTGGACTTCGTTGGACTCGATCATCTTAAAGGTCTTTTCCAACCTAAATGATTCCAAGACAACGCTTAAGAATGGGAAGAAATAGTGGAGAAGGAAAGAACCGAGTACCCTGCTTGCCTGACCCACGAGAGCAGAGGCTACTCCTACTAATTTTTGAATGACCAATCTTGTGATATTAAGTTGAATGCTCTACAGAACATATATCTTTCCCAATTTTTCCCAATCAAGCTCATTGTCCTGTTAGCATGAAGTTATGTTGCTTGACAAGAACTCTTTTCCATTAAAGTACACTGACCAGAATGAGTTACAGTCCTAATTTTAGCTTTTTAATCAATCATTTTTTGTATCAGCATTTCTAAAGTCCTGGTGCCCTGACTAACTGGCCTATACCCATCCTCTTTTTTTCATAATCCACCTTCACCCCGATTCTTCCAAAAAGTTAAAAAGTTGCAGGAGCTCAGGTGGCTCAGCAAACTACAACCACAAAGCATGTCAGGTTTTGTAGTCCAGCACATACAAGAAAGGTTTGGGGCTTCAGCTGTTGTTGATTATCTGGTCAAAACAATTAAGAAACTATGTACAGATGAGCTAACAGAAAGCAGGCTTTCAGACAACCCCAGAGTAAGGCCTAAACTGCCAGCCTTGTGAAAAACAAGAGAGGAATTTAGGGAATTTAGTGTATCTGAAGGTAAGGGGGAAAAACAGGATTATTAAGAAAACAAAGCCATTTGCACAATGGATGCCCCGAGCTGACCATGACCACTCGTGAACAAGTCTTTGGAGTTAATGTAGCTCTATGAAAATGAAAGACTGAATGGGACAGGTAGGCAAGGTCCATAGAAGGTGGTTATGATGCTCAAAGAGCTGTAACAGCTATTTTAGAAGGGACGCCTAGATGCAGGATTCATCTTAATTCCTGCTCAGTATCTGCATCTCCATGTGCGCTAGTCACCTTGACTTCTAGAGATGACCTGACTTCTGGAGACCCCCCTGCAGTGCTGCCTCCAGCTCAGGGGGTCCCACCAGCAGAAGGACACGGACCTGTTGGAGCGGGGCCAGAGGAGGCCCCGGAGATGCTGGGAGGGCTGGAGCCCCTCTGCTGGGAGGACAGGCTGGGAGAGTTGGGGGGGTTCAGCCTGGAGAAGAGAAGGCCAAAAAGGGG
>NW_009650166.1:82045-82341 GCF_000708025.1 Charadrius vociferus | reverse complement strand
GAGAAGCTGTGGCTGCCCCATCCCTGGAGGTGTTCAAGGCCAGGTTGGACGGGGCTTGGAGCAACCTGGGCGGGTGGGGGGTGTCCCTGCCCAGGGCAGGGGGTGGCACTGGATGGTCTTGAAGGTCCCTTCCAACTCTAACCATTCCCTCATTCTATGAAGTGGACGCAGTTCAAATGCCCATCTTCACTGACCACCACGGGAACCCACGATCCCTATTTCCCAGTGTGCGCACCGGACAGACAGATGGTTTGGTTTGGAAGGGATCTCACCCCCCGACATCTTCCCTCCCGCCC
>NW_009650166.1:74708-82026 GCF_000708025.1 Charadrius vociferus | reverse complement strand
CTTGAGGGGGAGAGGGTGGGGTGGGCGTGTCCGCGGCCGCCGGAAGCGGAAGTCAGCGGGGCCGGAAGTGAAGGGTGGCGACGTGTGTGGCGGAGCGGGCGGCCGCTATGGAGGGGCTCTACCACCAGACCAACAAGTGCGTGAGGCGACGGGGCCGTGCGGGCGGTTGTGAGGGGCCTGAGCCCCCGCGGGGACGCCGGCGTCGGGCCCGGCCCCCGCGGTCTGCCTGAGGGGGTGCGGGGGGAGAGCGGGAGGGCGCACATCCTGCCTGCGGCCCAGCGCGCTCGCAGCGCCCCTTAAAGGCTTTTCTCTCATAAAAATTCTCCTCTTTCACCGCGGAGGGTTGCAGTGAGGATTGTGCTTCAGCCGAGGAAGGAAGTAAAAGCCTGGCCCTCGGGGCTGGCCGTCTCTCTGTCCGGAGTGCCAGCCTGCTGTTAGCCACGTCAGCCCAAAAGCAAGCAAAGTCCGCTCGCCTCGGGATTTTAAAGCACGGGATTGCAAATATTCACTGCAAACAAGGGATTCTGTTTTACTAGACACACATACATTTAAGGCATACTAATTTGCTTGGATTTTTATGGCGTGTAGGTGTTTCGTGGCAGTGAGAAGACACAATTCAAGCCACCTTGGGAAACCTGTGACTCCATGACGATAAAACCCACCCTGTTTCACAGATAATGCAAATCTGATGAGGTAGAAGTGGTATGAAAATGGCAAAATAAGGCAGAAAATCTTGTGTCTCTCTGTGATATGGAATAGCTTGTGGGAAAGACCCAAAGGAGAAAGTTAATCAAATATTACAACTTTCAGTGGTAGTGGGTTTCTTTGTTGAGCTCTGTTGAAGGAGGTAGTGCAGTAAGAGCTGTTCTCTCAATAATGGTGTAGAGTGATCCTTTAGGGAAGAGTAGGAAATCCTGCCATTGATCTAGAAATACATACCCATAATGTTAACTGATACTGATAAGGGGAATAATGTTGCCTTGATCCCATTTCCATATTGCCTTATTCTGTGATCATCTGTTTGGGTTGGAAGGGACCTTTAAAGCTCATCCATTTCCACCCCCCTGCCCTGGGCAGGGACACCCCCCACCAGCCCAGGTTGCTCCAAGCCCCGTCCAACCTGGCCTTGAACACCTCCGGGGATGGGGCAGCCACAGCTTCTCTGAGGATCGTAGTCGCTGCTTTGTGGTTTTGTTGTAGTTTATTGTCAGTGTAGGGATACTCTTAGTTTTTAAACTCTTCCCACCTTTTGCCCAGACTTACTGTGTTTTCTGGCATGGGAAGAGACCTGCTGAGCTTGCAGTAGTTTTCTGATCCAGTTGCACATGATCTGATTTGGTTCCTGCTCCTGGGTTTATATACAGGCATTTTAAGAGCGCTGCGAGTTTCAAGCTGCCTGTGGCGTCCTAGAGAAACTGATAGAAACAAAGTATAGAATAAGTATGGATTGCGAGATACTGGATATTGAATTGGTTCTCTAGTTAATTCCAAGTAATGGAATTAATGTCTACTCATGACATACTCAGTTATCTCTGAGCAGCACAGCGTTGTGATTTGGAAGGTAGCTTTGATAGTTACTAAAAAAATCTCATAATAACTGAAGAATAAATATTTTATTACTCTGTAAGGTAAGTTGGTTTCAGAGGTCTGGCTTCAGTAATATTTGTGTTGCAGTTATCAAATGGCACACGCACCAGAAAAAGAGTCACTAATATGACCAAAATTATGATGTCTTAATTTTTTTTTGAAAAAAGGTCATGATATTTTTGTAAGTTTTTAAGTGTATCTCTTGAAGTCTGAATCCCAGCTGCTGTGAGGTTGTTCACACCAAGTATGGCCAAAGGTCTGTCTGTCCCAGCGTGTGTTCAGCGTAGTCTAGCTCTAGGAAAGACAGTGAGAAATGGGCAAACATATGCGATACTTTTGTTGAATATTGTCCCAGTCTCCCAGAAATGTGAGATGTGGGGGCTTCTTGAAACAGAGGAATTTAACAACCACCAGTGTTTGTATGTTCGTTTTCCTTTGCTACTGCTTGTCCAGCATCAGGAATTAGTTCTTTTCAGTTTTAAGCTATCTTTTAATTTCATTTGATGCCTCTGTAATTCATATATTGTAAGAGACAGTGAAAGTCATTCCTTATTCGCCTTTTCCTATGCCATTTATGCTCTAGGATATCTCCCCGCTATCATCTCCAGTCCAGACTGAACAACTGTTTCTTGTACAAAAGCTGCTCTGTACTTTTCATAATCTTTATTGTCCTTCACTGAGCCTTTGCCGGTGCTTCTGTTTTCTTTTTGAGAAGGGAGGGCCAAAACCTGTCTTTAGTGATGAAGATGTGCGCTACCCATTTATGCAGTGACATAAGGTGTGGTGTCTCATCAGCACTCGACTTCAGTTTTTTTTGTTTTTAAACTGAAAGTTATTTTGTAAATGCATATCAAGTGAAAGCACAGCTTTCTTCATACTGAAGAATTGGGTTGTTTTTTTGTGTTCAGTGATGGGCTGTCTGCACTGAATACCATGTAGCTGATTTGTATTGTGTTCTACAAAGTACTTTTAAAGAAAATAAGCTGAAAATTGAGGTATTGAAAAATGATTTGATTTTATTGCTGTTAACTGACTTCTGTTAATTTACTTTTTGTCTTTTGATAGGCAAGTCCATGAGGTCCAATCTTACATGGGGCGCCTGGAGACCTCAGACAAAGACTCTGTACACTGTAAGTAATTAATTAGTGAGGAAAGTCCCACTCCAGTACTGATTTGATATAGCTTGCATCTCTAACCTTGTATGCTTTATCAATGTATTTTCAATCGTTATTGGAATAAATTTTGCTCTTCCATCATTGTGATCAAGTGGTGAGACACAACACCAATCTGGAATGCATTAAAATTATTTTACTATTTGACTAAAATAAGGTGATGTTTTGTCTGAAGGACAGAGAGGAAAAGACAGAACAAGAATTTACATTGAATCATCTTCCTATTGTAATACTTAAATTGACCAAGAGTGCTTACTGTGGATGCTTCTACAATGGCTTGGTATGGGAATGCCAGAGAGGTTTTTTGGTACCGTTAGATTCTGGAACTCATTGTCAGGGTATGCTGTGGGGGCCTTCAACATGAACAGGTTAAAAAAACCCCGCATTGACGCATTCACGGAGGCATAATGAACACATTGATGTGGACAGAACTGCAAATTCAGGATATCACTGGGCTAGTTTGTTACAAGCTCAAAAAGCCGAGAAATGTGATTGAATATCAATCCTGTTATTTTGCTATTCCTTAAGCATCCACTAACTGGCAGTCTTCCCCAAAAGATGCTTAGTCCAGTTTTTGGGGAAAATGCCATGATTTGGTGCGCAGGAATTTAAGCAGGATGGTTCTGGTAGTTCCTGCTTGCATCAGAGTCAGAACCTGTAATTCCATCTGCTTATGAGAAGTATGTAGAACAGCTACGTGTGAAATTGCTTCAGTAAATTTGGACTATAACCCCGTGCTAATAAAATGACTGTAATAAAATACTATGATACACTGTGGCAGGACTTTTTACCCCAGTGCAAAATTGGCAAATGTATTTTGGACCTGTGTTTGAAGCCTTAATTCCTGTATGAGTAATTGCTAATGTCCCTCATCAGGAACTTCTGAAGTGAAAGGACACTGCATTGACCGGTGACATTTATGCACATGTTGACTGACTTCTTTTGCCCTAAATATATTTGTGAAGCATGACTTTGCTGTAAAAAGGGCTGTGATAATTTTCCTATCAACCAACGAATTTGTCTACTGCTTCTGTTTTGATGACCAAGATAGTATTACTTGTTTGGACTAGCAAAAGCTGAGGTACTTATCTGTCTGCTCCCCTGGTTGCTTTTCTGTTAAGTTTAGCTGTTACAAATTAGGACAGTTTGATTGATTTATGTCTATATGTGTGAGATACTCTTTGATTGTGTGAGATCAAAGGGCAAAGAAAAGGGGCTGTATGTACCATTTACCTTTCTGGGTTCTGCTCAATGCGATGTTCTGGAAAGTCCTGAAATACTGTGAAGAAATTAGCAGTTGGTTAATAATGCTTTTCTTTATACCTCTTTAGTCTAAATGCAAAATAAGAACAAATGATGTGTGTAGGACTTGGTCATTATTTATATCAGGTCTGACCATGGCAGAGTCTGAGACTTCATGGCTGCACAGACGGGACAGGGCTTCTGTCCTCTCACAATCGGTCTGTGGACACACTCTGGAGGGTGTGTACCTTCATCACAGCTCACCTTCTTTAAACACAAGAATGTCAGGTGATTAATAGTGCTCCCACCTTTCATCCTTCTGTGCAGTTCTTCAAGTTGTGAAATGCTGGGTGGTGACACGGTTAGAAAACGTGGCTGTCAAATGAGGAACGGGGTTGTGGCTCGTACCGAGTTTTGCTGTACAATGACTACAGTAACCGAAAGCATATGACTTTTTTTTCCCCAATTATATTAGTTTCCCATCTCATTAAAGTACAAGTGTATGAGTTTGCATTATGTACTATTGCCCCTCTGCAATTTCTGTCCAGATTATCAGAAGCGATTACAACATCGATGATGACCGAGGCAATTATTTTGTGGCCTTGTTTTCCCACCTGCCGGGGCTACTCAGCCCTGATTTGGCGACGTCTTTCTGAGCTCTTTGTCCAGTTTGCCAGTTCCTGTCAACTCTGAATCCTTCCCATGCTCTGTCAATCTTTCCTGCTGTAGGTGTGTGTGATACGTATTAACTCTGTGTTAACAGTTTTTAGAGATTTAAATTGCCATTGTTGTGGGAATCATCTTGGCTATTAGTTTATGTGAGCAAATGCTGCCGAGGGAACAGGAAGGGTCTGCAGGGGAGAAAGTGGGAGCTTTAAATCCTAACACATGGAACTGATAGGTGGCTCAGATATTTTAAAGGAGCAGGTGCTTTCCTAGCTCCCATCTTGGAGGAGGACAGAAAGTCAAAACTCTCAAATTACTGAGTTAAAGAAATGGCTTTTCATGATATGTATTGTTCTCAGATACCTGATTTTTTTTCACCCAGTAAGGTTTTACATCTGTCAGGTTTTAAATACTAGTTTGAATGCTTTTGAGCTTTTACCTTCACTCAGATTGCAGTTCTTCAAATCAAATCACATTTTTATTTCCTTGCAGTAGTAGAAAATGAGATTCAGGCAAGAATAGACAATATATTCAGCAACTTGGAACGTCTGGAAATCCTGTCCAGCAAAGAACCTCCCAATAAGCGACAGAATGCTAAACTGTAAGTTCACCTTCTTTGCTACGATAGTGTAGTCTTCGTAATTATCTTCATTAAATTTACTGAAGCCCTTTGCCTTTGGATTTGAGTGAAACCTTAATACTTTACATAACTTATCTCTGTGCTCTACAGTAGCAAAATTGAGGCACAGAGGCAAAATCACTTTCCTGCATTTAACCAGACTGGTGATGGAGCTGGATTCATGGCCCTGTTCTGAGATGAGCAGAACATGGCACTTCAGGGCTTAAAAAAACTTCTACTCTATATGGCATTTGCTTTTAATGGCATTTGTGGAGGTAAGGAGTAAAATTACTTCAGTTGGTATCATTTCTCTGGCCCATTTTCCTAGCTGTTGGTGACTAAAATAACGAGGTTTTTACAGTTAGTACTGATTTGAGCAGGATGTTGGACCAGAGACCTCAGACCTCTGTTCTAATTTATTCTGTAACTCTACAGTTAACATTTAGTCCCAAAATGCCTTTGCAGATACTAGGGGCAGATTTCATGTCACCTGCATTAGAGAGGTCCGTATCTGAAATAATCATCTGGGTTTTCTTTGTAGTCATCAAATATTTGATCAGAGGCAATGGAGTTCTGGATGTTATTTGTTTTAGCTAATGGAGATGTCTCCTGTGTTGCCCACTGACTTCTAAACTCCTTTTAATAAAAACTCAAACTTAAGAACGTGATGCTAATTAATGAAACTTGAAAGCTTAATCTTTTATGTGCTTATGAGGGTCATAAAATAGAAACTGTTCAAATCCTGCCATCTTTCCAAATCTTTTTTTAAATTGACTCTTCTCCTGAAGAGACTAGTCATGGAATAGGATGTCCAAGACACCACAAGGATTCTGCTTCATGTTCTGTCGTTAGCCTCCAGTTAAATAATCCCCTGTTTAGTAGAAAAATGAGGCATGGAAGATCTAAGTCTGGAATATAGGCCTAACATTGAATTTTCTTTATCTTCTAGATAAGTAGAACCCATCACTATTTATTATTCATCACTGTTAATTTGTAATGCTCCATTGTTCTTATAAAAAACACCAGAAAAGAATGGTATTTCTGTCCCTGGGAATATCTTCCTGTTGTTGATCCTTTCTAGCCGAGTTGACCAGCTGAAGTATGATGTTCAGCATCTGCAGACAGCTCTGAGGAACTTCCAACATCGCCGTTACATCCGGGAGCAGCAGGAGCGACAGCGAGAAGAGCTGCTTGCACGTACATTCACTACCAATGTAAATATTCTTTATTTTAGACCTCTGTGTTCTAAAAGCTGTAGTCTTTCAGAGAAGTTTCGGGCAAGATGTAGGCATGACTCATGATTGCTGCTGTGAGATGTAAACGGAATAAAGATAGAATAACAACACCTGTGGAAAAAGTACAACTCATGAGGAAAAGCCGGGCTATTAAGAGGAAGTAGTAAAAGGCTTCAGAAACTGCTGCTTCTATTTTATCCAGTGCAGTTTGATCTGACTTTATATAGTGGTTTCAAAGGGTGGATGAGGTGGGTACCAAAGTATACATTTTACTTGGATTTGTGTCAAATGTCTTTGTCAAATGCTGAAACTTGTAAAATGCCTGGCTTTTATATGCCCAGCTGTCAGTAGATGTCAGCGAGCTTTCATTTGTCCAAATATAAATCACACAGCTGGGAAAAAAAAACCCTTGCTTTTTACCTGTAAATGATTCAAAAGTTTCTAATAGCAGAAGTGTGTTTCCACCTGTCCTTGTTAATTCTCGGTTCCTCCACTGGGGAGTCCCCTCCAGTGCAAATTCCTAGAGGAATTTTGCTCTGAATAATGTAGGTTTGCTTTCAGATTTCACTTTTCTGTAACTCAAAAGCTAGTAATTTGAAAAAAAAACCCTTGCTTTTTACCTGTAAATGATTCAAAAGTTTCTAATAGCAGAAGTGTGTTTCCACCTGTCCTTGTTAATTCTCGGTTCCTCCACTGGGGAGTCCCCTCCAGTGCAAATTCCTAGAGGAATTTTGCTCTGAATAATGTAGGTTTGCTTTCAGATTTCACTTTTCTGTAACTCAAAAGCTAGTAATTTT
>NW_009650166.1:69175-73614 GCF_000708025.1 Charadrius vociferus | reverse complement strand
CCTTTCCCCCCCTTTCCCCCTCTTTTCTCCCCCCTTCCCCCCTTCTTCCTTTTTTTTCCCTTTGTTGTGATTTTTTGTTGTTAAAGTCATATAACCTACCATTCATTATCTGTGTTGCCGTTCCCTGTTAAGCCAAGGAAGAATGAATGTGAGCAGTCCTATTTTCTTGAGATTCGGGAAGTCCAATGCACTGCTCAAAGCCTGACATAAAGATGACATCTAGCATTTTTTTGGCTATTTGGAAATTATAAACAAGACTTGAAAGGAACTCTGAAATTTGAAACCTGATTTGTTTTCAAAACACTCTGGTGTTCCTCTGCAAACATGGAGAAATCTTCCTGTAGGAAAACTTGTCCAGAAATAAAACGTGTGTAAGTGGAACAGTTTTGAAGAGCAGTAGCAGGCTTGTGAATGCAAAATAAATGGTGAATTGGGTTTTTTTTTCTCGTTTACATGTTGAAAGGTGTCTCAAGATGAAAAAAAAATAGCACGATTATTTTGTATTTCTTTTTAACTCATTACAAAAATGTGACTTTTAAGGAATGATGCTTCAATAGGAAATGATGATTTGTCAGTTATTGGCTCATCTCTTTTGGTTAGAAGTTTACATAGTTTCTATTTACATACTACCCTATTCTATTAAATAGAAATGTCAGCTGAGCACGTAAGCATCCTGAATAAATCACTGGAACATACATAACAGCTTTTGAAAGCTAAACATTTTGCTTAGTTTGAAGATAAATATGACCTTTATCTTTAAAGCCTTCCCTTGTACCGTTCTGGAGAAAACCACTAACAGCAAATGAAAGATACGATGCAAGCTAGTCTTCCTGTGAGGAGGGTCGCAAATCTACTTGGGTATTTTTCTTGCTGCCTCATGGCGTATAATAAAAACCCTGCAAGCTCCTCCTGTAGGAAATGGAATCCCTGCTGATTTGAAGTTCAATAGATATCTTAAATAACAGCCATTCAGATGCAAATCCAAGTGCTTCTGCTCTGCAGACTCATGTAAGACAAGATGCTCATTTCCACCTTAGTGCTTTAAGTCCACTAAGCTTAGTGCTTAGTGCCTGATCAAATTAACATTTGATCAGAGATGTGTATGCTGCCGCGGCTTCTTCATCCAGTAACTTTGACTCTGCAGCTGCTAACAGCTCTGTCCTTCATTCTTCATTCTTTTACAGTAAGCAGAACGCCCGCCTAGGCAGTACGACATCTAACACTGGATCGTACGTGTCATTCCCATATTAACTATTTTTACAGTAATCACCAGAGTCTACTCAGAGCAGATCTGGTACTGTTACACGCATGTAACCCGGAGCTGACAGTCAGGGGTAGGGTATTAACCATCTTCTGCCCTAAAGATCAATTCTGCATTTTGGTAGTTCTTGTTCTGAGTACGTGGAAGCAGGTAAGGCAGTGTTCCCATGCTCACCTCTTACCAATAGCATGAATCCCGTTGGTAAAACAGTGTGGGAGTGATGAGCATTGTCTTGCCTCTCGATGGAACAGTGTCCAGAGAAGATTAAACTGGAGGCTTTTGAAAGACAAAAGTGATCACATCCTCTGATCTCCTGTGCTATCCAGGTTACAGAATTTTATCCAGTTAGTTCCATTTCAAGATTCATAGCTTCTAATTGAGCTAATGCATCTTTTCTGCAAAAATACTGATTTTTCTTAGATAAGGCGTTGGGTGTTGAGTGAGTCAGACCTTCAGGGAACTAGGTTTGTGTCCATTTGCCCTCACTGTCAGAAATTTGCACTGTATTGTAAACTCACAGAATGTCATCTCCCAGCCGTTGTGTGTTGCAGGCCTTTTTGTTGCTTAGAAATGTGATATTAAATCTTTCAAAAGTCGGTTGCTTGCAATGATCTAATGACTCCTTGTTGAACACCTTGTTAGTTTCGATATTCTCTCTTGTAATACCCTTTCCTACTTATATCATAAACTGAGACTATAAAGAATTCTCCACTTTTAATCTGACTTTTTGTCCTTCGAGATCTAATTGCAGTTGAACGGCTGATCAACTTTGCCTTTTGGCTTGCTTCCTGTAGGCTTCTCTAAATTACTTTTTTCACTCAAATATTAATGTTGTATTTAATATCCTTATGAAAAAATGTTTAAAACCTAATCCTTCCAAGTCCTGTCAATTTTTTTGCCACATCTATTTCTGCATGTTCTTTTTCTGGCTCTATGTGTGGGCAGTATGAGTGAGCAGGCAAGGTAACCAAGACCCTGCATTTCCCCTACAGGACTCTGACACCACCATACCGATCGACGAAACATTACAGTTTAACGAATCCCTCCAGAATGCCCACCGTGGCATGGATGATCTTATTGGCAGTGGGACCAACATCCTTCAGGGGCTGAGGGACCAGAGAGTGACTTTAAAGGTGGGGGCATCGTTTTTTACCGAAAAGACCCCACATTTTTCTGCGTTCGTGATGACCAGGCTAAGTAAAATAAATACATAAGTTTGTGTCAATGCGCTGCTTCAAGCTGGGAAAGGCCCAAACTCCGTTTAACTAAACCTGAAATCTTGACATTTTATCATCTTACTAGGAACATCTTTAAGCTCTTTCTGTGGCTGGACAGCCTAGCAGTCTTCCCCCGCACAGTAGTTAGTATCTGGAGTGCTGAATGTTATGTTTTGTTCCCTTGTGTTATTTTTGGTTGGTTGGTTGGGGTTTTTTGTGCTCAAGTGAAGAATGAGGTGTAATGGCTAGTAAGCATGGCTGGCCTCCACTGCCGAATTGTGGCAAGTCAAGGATACTTCAGGTCAGAACTGTAACAGTGAAGATGTTAGTGTGTCTCTGCTACTGATAGTCTGTAATTTTAGGAGCGTCACGGTCATAAGTTTTCAGGGGAATATTTCTTCTCACTCACAGATGAGGAAACACCTCTTCATTTTCCTTTTCCCCTTAGCTTAGCTTTTCTTACACTGTCGGAGACTTTGTTGCATGTTTACAAGCCTGGCAGAAGCAGCTAGCACAGAGACAGCTTATCAAGATAAATGGGTTCGTTTGGAGCATGGTAATCTCTGTAACTTCTGGTATTGGATATAAATAGACAGATATGAACCAAGTATTTCCATTTTGCCGCAAGGCTTTCACTGTTCTAGTTGTACTATTCCATGATTCCATGGACTACAAGAATTGAAGTCTTCACTTTCCTATTGTTTTCTGGTTTCTCTTCTCCAAGCAAGGTTTTCTTTTGTCCTGAAGTAGCGTGAAAAGATTGCTGCAGAGACAGGGAAAAGTGCTGAACTTGGAAGTGTAGTATCCAGGGGTTTAACGGGAGGGGTATGAAATGAAGGTGAAAAATTTGGTTATGTTTTACCAGCTGAGACATAACCTAATTTCAGCAAAGGGCCTGAATACCTACACAGCTTTCTACCGAAGAAACTGATATCTAATTTGGTAGTGCAAACCTGTATATTTTATGGATTGAGAAACTGTTAGTGCATGTATGTCTAACATAGTTCGTATAAATGCTGTGCTCGGAGAGCTTTTCTGTTCTTAACTCAGGTTGATATTCAAAACACTTCCCAAATGTCACCTTTGTATTCTTCCGAGACCAGAGATACAGTGGACTGTGAGAACAGGAGCTAGATTTTTTATTTTAAAGTTAAAGCATGGTAGTAGAGCATTGTGATGGGGATTTGTCCTGTTGACCTTGCTCAGAGAAGAAATAACTGAAGTCTTACAGCTTTCTGAAGCCGGGTGTTCTGCTAAGGACTTGGACCCAGAAGTAATTTTGAGAGACCCGGTCTGTTATTATCGCCATGATGGGACAAGGCTACTTCCTAGCCGTACCGTCTTTGCCCGCACGTAGGTGCACTGGAGGCTGGTCCTGGCCAATGTCTCTCTGATTGCACGCTGTGAGCTGAGCTGCGGTGCGCAGTGCGGCTCCTCTGCCGGCCCATTTGTCTAGCTTACCTCACCTAGCTGTCCCATCGTGACTGCAGCCGTGAGTTCTCTCCCTTCTTCCCAGAGGGGACGATCCAGCTCTGAACTGTGCCCAGAGCCCATCTACGTGCCTGTATTTCATAGAATCACAGAATGGTTTGGGCTGGAAGGGACCTTCAAGACCACCCAGTCCCACCCCCTGCCCTGGGCAGGGACACCTCCCCCCAGCCCAGGTTGCTCCAAGCCCCGTCCAACCTGGCCTTGAACACCTCCAGGGATGGGGCAGCCACAGCTTCTCAGGGCAACCTGCCCCAGGGGCTCACCACCTTCAGAGTAAAGAATTTCTTCCTAATATCTCACCTAAATCTCCCCTCTTTCAGTTTAAAACAATCACCCCTTGTCCTGTCACTCCACTCCCTGATCAAGAGTCCCTCCACCTTTTCTGTAGCTCCCTTTTAAGTAGCTACAATATTCAATTCAATACAAATTTCATACAGATTCCTGTGACCGTTGCTCTCAAATAAAGTAGG
>NW_009650166.1:46703-68777 GCF_000708025.1 Charadrius vociferus | reverse complement strand
TCAGCAGGAGGGAAGTTCTGCAAGAAAGGTTGATCGAGAAGCTTCAAGCTTTTATTAGACTGTGTGTCTGGAAAAGGACCAGAAAAACTCTTTAATGCCTCTGTAGGGAGAGCATTTAACCTGAGCCACTCTTTATGATGTCTCTGTCTGGACAGATTGTTTTGTATCTTTAACCACATTCCTGTTCATGCGTGTGAATTAATGAGTCTCATCATCCAGCTGTTCTGGGGGCCTGTGACCATCTCCTCTGAAATTGTAGGAACTGTTGGCTGGTAGCAAGTTCCATCAGTCAGAATTCATCATTTGCCATCCGTGACGATATATTCATGGACTATGGAATAAGAAGTGTTGGACCATGAGGTTAATTGTTTCTTTGCTGTCTTTTTCTTCTTAGGGTACTCATAAGAAGATCCTGGATGTTGCCAACATGTTGGGCTTATCCAATACAGTAATGCGGCTGATTGAGAAGCGAGCCTTTCAAGATAAATACTTCATGATCGGGGGAATGATTTTGACTTGTGTAATTATGTTTCTCGTCGTGCAGTATCTGACATGAGCTACTGAACTCTTGCCAGAGGAGATCGTCTTTTGGAGCAAGATGGACTGTCCTCCAAATTGTACTTTTTCCTCCGAGCGCCGCTTTGGATGAGCCCCTCCTGTGAACTTCTGAGTTTACAAATCACACTCAGACACGTCATGTGGAAAGCACGTAGGGAAACAAATTTTTCTGGGGACGCTGTAGTTGAGAATGGCCCTATAAAAATAGCCCTGGCCTTTACTGCTCTCACCTTACTGTCTGCAAGTTTAAGAATCTGGTTAAATAGGAAGCAGAAGTGAAAGTTTTGCCCAGCTGCACTGCAAGGTAGGAGCGTCCTTGTGGGTGTGTAGGGATGAGAGGATGCAAAGGCAGAGCGTAAGGTGTAGTGAGCCCTTCCTTTGCTGGCTAGAAGTGTCCCTGATCCCTGTAATCTGCAACGAAAGAATGCCCCAGAGGAGAATTTCGCATTGCTCGTGGGCACACTCCTGTGGAGTAAGTGTGCAAAAAGAGGTGGGAAGTGACGGGTTCCCACCTGCAAACTCACTGTTGCACTTGGAGGGAGAAGGATTTGTCGGGAAGGGCCTTAAAGCACGGTTATAACCTCAGCTAACTTTTTTGTTCACACATACAGTATTAACCAGCACAAATCTTCCAATTTTAGGCTGAAATCTTTCTCATCTTTTCTGAGGTATATTTTGGTACCTTTTTGTGCCCCACTGCTGCCCCATGGGAGCTGAATGCTGTACGCCTGCCTGCTTTCGGTCAGGGGGGCATCAGGCCTGCGTCATCTCGCTGTGCCTCGTACCAAATCCAGCCTCCAAAAACTCTTAATAGTGCTAGTGCACGTCACGTTTTGGGGAGTTGTATTCCTTTTCTGAGATGGTCGGTTGGAGTTTTGCACTCTGTAGGTGGTACTTTTCGTGTCGAGGCAGGAAAGTCCTCACTGTGCTCAAGTTCAGATACGTGGGTTTTGTGTTTGTAGATGCGGAATGGGCCATCTCTGCTGTTCTTTGCATTCAGAATAACGGTGGGATCAGGGCAACAGACCTTTCTCTTGAAATCAGCTATCGTCAGAAGAGTTTCCTGAAGTTACGTGCCTTGGGATGGTAAACATCCCTCATCCTTGGGAAGGGTGTTCTTTGCATTATCCTCTGTATCTGCAAATTTACTGTGAAAGACATTCTCATACATCTCATCTGACAGAGATGACCGCCAGCTTAGACGGATCTCCTTGCTTGTAGATCTCTATCCACATTTAAACATCCACGGTTATGAAATGCCTCATTGTTTAAATATGGTACTCCTTTCCCTGCAGACTGTGGGTGCTCTGTCGGAATGGCCATCCTGGGATTTTGGGTGTCATCCATTTCAGTCGGCCTTCAGATACATTCCCGTCCTCGTCCCTGTACGCATCTGGAGCATTTCCAGGTGTTGGACAGTGCCCCAGAAGTGTCATATTCAGACGATGTGGCATAATGCTGGCAAATCCTTTGGGGTTTTTTTTCTGTCTGGAATGGTTGTGGGTCTTAATTTGTAGTGGATTACAAATTCTGCGTCCTGTCTTTGCTGCAATCAGCTCTGCTTTGATTATCACGTAGCCTGTTGCAGATGTGGAGAGAAATGGTATTAATAACAGTAACAAATGGATTTTAGGTAATACGGGCAAGTGACATGGGCTTTAGCTGTGCTTCTTTACAGCCATGTAACTGAAGTCTTGACTGACCTGTGTGCTGGGGCATGGCTTTAAAGCCCAGATATGGGCCAGTTGTTTTCCTGCTTGGTAGCCAGGGCAAGGGAAGGGGCAGCAGGCAGCGCTAGCCGCCTGCGCCATGGACA
Organism: Charadrius vociferus; assembly: GCF_000708025.1. Lineage (NCBI taxonomy): Eukaryota > Metazoa > Chordata > Aves > Charadriiformes > Charadriidae > Charadrius > Charadrius vociferus. The sequence continues at coordinate 66,403 of NW_009650166.1, read as the reverse complement.
GAGGAGCAGAGGCTGATGTGCCACCAGCGCCCGGATGATCCCGTCGGGTGGTTCAGCGGAGGAAAGCAGGGAAGCCTCGGTGCTTGTGGAATACCCTGTGTGCTCCACACCTTCTGGCTGCCTCGTTCTGTGCTGCTCAGTGCGTTCGATGCTTATCGAGTGGTTTGTGCTCTTCATGTTCCTCACGCTTTCCCAGGGAAACCCATCAGCAGACCAAGTATGGAATCGGTTTTCATTTGAGCCTGAGGGTCGAGGGTATTCAGAGGAAAAGAGGAAGTCTGCAGCGAAATATCATCTGTCTTACTGTGTCTTTAATCTAAATCTGAAATCTAAATTTACCTTAAATTTATTTTAAATAGCAAATCTGATAGGTTTAGCATACGATGCACTTGTGAGATCATCTTCTATGAGATCAGTTGGGCACCTTGTAAGGGATCCCTGGCAAATCTTTGCTGATAAACTGGTCCAATTCCACCTTAAGTTTACAGCTTTCTGGTTTAGTGCTTATAGGATGGCATTTGATGGTGTCCAAAGTTTATATAGTTGTGACCTGGTGTAGCAGGATTTCTCTTCTACCAAGGTGGGACGATTTGTTTTTTTTTGGCTTGTGGTAGGAGCCATAAAATAATTGGAACTGGATTTTTTTTCCCTGTTTTTGAGACTAGCTGGGCATTTTAATACATGTTTCTCTGTTCATTTATTTTGCCCTTTTAGAGTCTCCTTGTTCTTGTGTCGGCCAATTTCCTTTTGGTAAGCAAAGTGTCCTTGCTATTCGCCATCTCTGAAGGTGAGATGTAGGGCTTGAAGGAACTGCTTAGGTAACTGCATTTGATGATGTGTGACTTCAGACAAATTTGTACTACATGTTATGTCCAAAATGATTTACAATACCATCTGTGCTGTCTCAGTTCATGTAAAACCCTCAAAGCCTCTGTCATTCCATGTGCCGCAGGGTGGGCGCAGGTAGGGCGGGAGCCCTGCTGACACGGAATGAGATGGAGCTGAAACCCCGGTGGCTTCACACGTTGCTGCTGCAGCTGTCTGCAAAGTTCCTTTTTCTTCCTAAAGACTACATTTCCTTCAACAGAGCTCTTCTGCTTCTCAACTTCTGGGGCACAGCAAGCGTTCCAGCTGTTGGCTGAACTGCTCTCTTATGGGAGGACACTGTGGAAGCTAACTTGCCTCTGGAAAAAAAACTTTATACCAGTATTTTATACGTAAAGGGGCAGGGGTGGGACATGGTGCGATTCATGTGATGTGTTATGTGATTAAAGATTTTTTCAACCAAAATAAAGTTTTTTAGTTTGACTGAGATGTGAGGTGCCCAAATACTTAAACAAGCTGGACAAAAGCCGATATTCTAAATATTGATAGAGATGAGGCAGAAGGGGAACCCCAGCCTGAGCACGCCTGTGAAAAGGAAGGTCATGGAAAGTGGAAGCCGGGTGGGCTACCAGGAGGAATCAGAGGGTGGTCGGGGTTGGAAGGGCCCTCTGGAGCTCCCCCAGTCCACCCCCCGCCAGAGCAGGGGCACCTCCAGCAGTGGCACAGGACGGCGTCCAGGCGGGTTTGGGATGGCTCCAGAGGGGGAGACTCCCCCACCTCTCTGGGCAGCCTGTGCCACTGCTCTGCCGCTCTCACAGCAGAGAAGGCCCTCCTCAGCTTCAGATGGAACTGCCCATGGTCACCTTTGTGCCCGTTCCCTCTTGTCCTGTCACGGGGCACCACTGGAAAGAGCCTGGCCCCATTCTTTTGCCACCACCCTGTAGTTATTGATCAGCATTGCTGAGATCCCCTCTCAGCCTTCTCTTCCCCAGGCTGAACAGCCCCGGGGCTCTCAGCCTTTCCTCAGCAGAGAGATGTTCTGGTGCCTGACAATCTCTGTAGCCCTTTGCTGGACCCTCTCCAGTAGTTCCCTGTCCTTCTTGACCTGGGGAGCCCCGAACTGGACACAGTGCTCCAGATGTGGCCTCCCCAGGACATAGCAGAGGGGGAGGATGACCTTCCTTGACCTGCCGGCCACACTCTTTGCAATGCACCCCAGGAGACCATTGGCTGCCTTGGAATGGACAGGTATTACTCAAGGGTGAAAGCCAAAGCTCAGCTGACATTGAAAATAATGAGGGATAAGATGGGCTTGTTTAAATGCACTGCTAGCAGAAGGAACCAAAGCCACCAGCCGAAGGGGATACTACAGGAGGCAGCTGGGTGACAGTCCTCCTGCAGCCTCTCCCACTGCCCACCTAGGAAGGTGGGTTGTGGCAGACAGAATCATAGAATCATCTGGGTTAGAAGGGACCTTTAAGATCATAAGTCCAACCATCAACCCAACACTGCCCAAACCACCACTACCCTACTGTCCCTCAGCACCACCTCTGCCCCTCTGTTAAATCCCTCCAGGGATGGCGACTCCACCACTGCCCTGGGCAGCCTGTGCCAGTGCTTGACAACCCTTTCCATGAAGACATTTTTCCTAATCTCCATCCTAAACTTCCCCTGGCACAACTTGAGGCTGTTCTCTCTTGTCCCATCGCCTGTTCTTTGGGAGCAGAGCCCGACCCCCCCTCGCTACCCCCTCCTTTCAGGGAGCTGTAGAGAGCGAGGAGGTCTCCCCTCAGCCTCCTCTTCTCCAGCCTCAACACCCCCAGGGCCCTCAGCTGCTCCTCACCAGACGTGTGCTCCAGACCCCTCACAGCTCCGTTGCCCTTCTCTGGACACACTCCAACACCTCAATGTCCTTCTTGTCGTGAGGGGCCCAAAACTGAACACAGTACTCGAGGTGGGGCCTCACCAGTGCCGAGGACAGGGGGACGGTCACTGCCCCAGTCCTGCTGGCCACACTGTTCCTGATACAGACCAGGATGCCATTGGCCTTCTTGCCCACCTGGGCACACTGCTGACTCATGTTCAGCCACTGTTGGCCAACACCCCCGGGTCCTTCTCTGCCGGGCAGCTTTCCAGTCATTCTGCCCCAAGGCTGAAGCGCTGCGTGGGGATGTTGTGGCTCCAGTGCAGGACCCGGCACTTGGCCGTGTTGAACCTCACACCGTTGGCCTCAGCCCATCAATCCAGCCTGGCCAGATCCCGCTGTGAAGCCACCCTGCCCTCAGGCAGATCGACATTCCCACTCAACTTGGTGTCATCTGCCAACTTACTGAGGTGCGCTTGAACCCCTCATCCAAATCATTGATAAATTTATTAAAGAGAGGGGCCAGACCTTCCCCTCTCCTGCCCTGCACCTGCTAATCATGCAGGTGGTGGGGGCTGGAGTCCCAGTGTCCTGCTCAACCTTCCTTCTCGGTCCTAACGATAGACAGCAAAAGAAAAACTTGGCAGGCACAATGTGGATGTTGCTAAAGAGGTCGTGGATTTAAAATGTGAGATCGAATCAGGTTAGGGGTTAGATTATCTTTCTCTTGCAATTATGTTTTGTTTTGCAGTAATTCAAGTTCCCCACAGTTACAAACCACTTACTAAATCAGAAAATACCCAGCAAAGAATGCAAGAAAGTTAAAAATTCATCCTGTGACGTAGGTATGAACTAGATACATAGATCAGCTCAGCCTTTGGCAGTCTGCTGAGACAGGGCATCACAGTTTATCTTCTCCGGTGGTCTCTGGAAGGACTTCAATATGCTATGCTGCAGCTCAAGATTAGAAAGTGTTGATTCAGCTGCTTACTTTAAGGTGTCACTGTACATGTAGAAGAAATGTAGGAGGGTCTAAAATAGAGAGGTAAAAGTTTTGAAATAAAGAGACTGAGTGCAGTGTGGCTCACGTATATGCAGATTGGAAGGGGAGATAATGACTAGTGAGACATTCTGATTGGGTGGGATAGAATTAAGTTAGAAGGAAGATGGTACAGATAAGTACTAGAGGATGTTTATACTTGTCCAGTAACCAAAGCTTAATATGTATACCTCTATTATGTGTACTGTTTCCAGATGGTAACCCTGTAATGTGTGATTACAACTGGTATTAAGAAAGAACACCTCCTTTAGGGTAAAGCAAACCCAACGGTAACACTACCCATGGCGACAGTATCACTATTGAATGCATCAACTGTATCCTAGAATCACAGAATGGTTTGGGTTGGAAGAGACCTTAAAGACCATCCAGTCCCACCCCCTGCCCTGGGCAGGGACACCCCCCACCAGCCCAGGTTGCTCCAAGCCCCGTCCAACCCGGCCTTGAACACCTCCAGGGATGGGGCCTCACTTCCAGGCATGGCAGAAAAATTTCTCTTTGTGCGCTATAACAAAATCCAAAGGTGATCGTATCGTGTTTTCACAATAACACCATGTAAATATACCAACTTCAATAGCTGCTCTGCAGAGGGTGCTCCTGCCTCGCTCTGTTTTGTGTTGCCCAAGGCCTGCAGACCCGCGCCCCCTTCCCCCTCCCCTTTTTTTTTCCCCCCCGCCCCGCCTTCAGCACCAGTCCCTGCAGACCTGGGTGGATTTTTGGCAGCAATCTGCTCTCCTCCTCCCCAGGCAATCATTTGGCTCTTGTTCTACCACTCTTTGTGGTGTATCTTTGTGCCTTGATTTAAGGAGGTGAAAAGCTAAGAGTGAAAAGATGGGGGAGGGATCTGGCCAGGCTGGATTGATGGGCCAAGGTCAATGGTGTGAGGTTCAACACGGCCAAGTGCCGGGTCCTGCACTGGGGTTACACCAACCCCATGGACTACAGGCTTTTGGGGTGGAGTTGCTGGAAAGCTGCCTGGTGGAGAAGGACCTGAGGATGTTGGTGGGCAGCAGGCTGAACATGAGCCAGCAGTGTGCCCAGGTGGGCAAGAAGGCCAACGGCATCCTGGGATAGTGTGGCCAGCAGGACTGGGGCAGTGACCGTGCCCCTGTGCTCAGCACTGGTGGAGCACACGTCTGGTGAGGAGCGGCTGAGGGCCCTGGGGGTGTTGAGGCTGGAGAAGAGGAGGCTGAGGGGAGACCTTCTCGCTCTCTACAGCTGCCTGAAAGGAGGGGGTAGCGAGGGAGGGCGGTCTCTTCTCCCAGGTAATGGGCGATAGGACATAGGGAAATGGCCTCAAGTTGTGCCAGGGGAAGTTTAGGATGGAGATTAGGAAAAATGTCTTCATGGAAAGGGTTGTCAAGCATTGGCACAGGCTGCCCAGGGCAGTGGTGGAGTCGCCATCCCTGGAGGGATTTAACAGAGGGGCAGAGGTGGTGCTGAGGGACATGGGGTAGTGGTGGTTTGGGCAGTGTTGGGTTGATGGTTGGACTCGATGATCTTAAAGGTCCCTTCTAACCCAGATGATTCTATAATTGTATGAATAACACAGTAACTGGGACCAAAGAAGAACAGAAGTGACAGCAACGTTCTGGAAATGGGCTGTAGAAATGACAACCCAGCTGGTCTTCAAATGACATTAGACTCGCAAAGTATCAGGCAGGTATATTGTCAGAGACGTCAGTTACGCTGGACATGGTGAAGGAGTGCTGCTGCCCTTGGCCATCAGCGGCTCTCCAGGGTAACTCGGATGCTGGTTTGGTGCGTTCCCTCCTTATGGGCAGGGAGGAGGACACGGCCAGGTGGGCAGAGCCCTGTGGAAATCCTCAGGGTCTTTGTCTGCAGAGTCTGGGTTTGGTGACAGAGCTCTGGGATTAGTCTGCAAGTGCCTGTCTACCTCTGGAGCTCATGCGGTGGGGACTAGCTGGGAGCAATAGGCACTGCGGCCCATGGAGCAGGTGACATCTGCAATCCCAGTGGCTCACAGCAGTGTTCATGGGACAGGGACACCCCAGCAGCAAGGATGGGACATGGCCATGGGCCTTCCCAGGCGGACCCGTGCACTGCAGGGAACAGGAACAGCTGCCACGAGGCACCTTAACATCGGCAGGGCTGGGAGCTCTTGCGGGAAGGTCCTTCCTGGACACTGGATAGGAGGCAAGTGGGCTGTTTCCATCTACCTGCTCTGGAACGTGGGTGTCAGAGCTGCGTGAGGAGACACCTTGTCTGCACACTTTGGCCAATGCTTGGAAAGAAACATGCTCAGCTCCGCGGCGGGCGGAGCAGCCCTGCCAGCCACTGCTTTGATTTCCAGCCTATTGCTGAGCGAGCATTTGTAAATGATCTCCAAGCTGAAACCACGCTTTTGGTTTTATGAGTTATAACCCGGACTAAAAGCCAGGAGGGGGGAAATGACTTCTTAAATGTGGTTTGGTTGTAAAGGTGAGATCTGGGGCCAGAGCCTGATCTGCCAGAAAAAGTAGACTTTGTGCCGCCTTCAGGAACCCCAGGCAGTCTCGCCTGCTGGAACCTGAAGTCGAAAAGCAGGAGGTAGTTCCCTGGGGAGTTAAAGGAAAGACCACACAGAACTCATCAGCATAACTCAAGCTGAAGTGCTGGGGTGAGGGGTCCACCAGGAACACAAAGGGTGTCAACTCTGGGGAGAGTCCTTGGACAGCCTGGGTCCCCACCACCACCCAGCTCTCCTCCAGCCTTCCTGACCACAGCACAGAGAAAGGAGCTGGACACTGAACTCCAAAGGCAAAACAATACCAGGAGCTCGTTCACCTCCCAGAACAAGCGTAAAGAGGTATTTTTTGCAGTTGGCGTTTCCTTGCCCCACCAGGCAGATCGCTCCCTCTCCCACCTCCAGCACTTTACGTTTGCTTGTAAACACCCCCACGATGGAAAGTCTTCCGTATTCCTTCTCTTTCTCTCACCCTCTTCCCTTTTGCACTGGGTCGGAGCAAATACAGTTCAGGACACTGTGTTTACGTGCGATGTTGAGGTTATAAGAGTGACTATATGGGATTTAGCTAATCAGATTCAAAGCTGCTTATTCGCAGTAACAGGGATCCCTGCCCACTTTGATGGGGGACACTGGGAATAAACACAACTATCCCAAATCCCCATTAGCTAAAGACAGGACTGAGGAAAGAGAACAGTCTGAACTGCCGTGGGAGAGAGAGACTCGAGAGTTGTGTCCTCCAGGAGTATTCCACTGGATGCGAACCACACGTATGGACACACTGCAGCCGCGAGCACATCTCTGTGGGATTACGGGCAGCCTGTGCTCATCTCAAGATCAAGGGGAGATGGGAGGGGAACAGGAGAAAGGGGTGCCAGTGGCTGCGGCCAGAGGATTACAGGGCCTTCTGGAGTCAACGGCAAAGGGTCCAGAGACCTCAGCAGTGCAAACTGCTGACTGCCAGAAGGGCAGTCTGGAAGTCATCCATCCTGACCCTGACCCTGACCCGATGTGCAGCTGAAGAGAGAGCTCCTCCTTCTTCCCCCAACACAGTGAAGTGAAAAATACACAAATCCGTGTGCAGGCGTGGCTTTGGCCAGGCAAGTCAGGAGGAAAGGGGCTTATCGCCCCACCAGTTCCTGAGCACTGGGGAAGAAAGAGGGAAGATTGGAGAAATGACGTCTTTCCTGTGCCAGTGGACGACAGTGCTGCTGAGGGAAAGCACGTGCTGCATCCTGCAGATGAGAAGAGCTGGGAAGGGGCAGAAGGTCCGGCTCACGGTGTCCCCGCTGCAGCTGACAGCCAAGCAGAGAGGAGCTGGGCACCACAGACCATCCTGCCAAGGTGCGGAGGAGGGATCCAGCATGCAAGAGCTGCCCCAGGGGGAAGCGTAGGGAGCAGACTGCGCTGGCTGGATCACAGCCCATGGGGAACGCAGAGCCCACAGGGGAGAAGTGATCTGGTTCCCCACTGACCCACGTAAGCCTGTGCACCTTGCTGTGCTCCAGCCCCAGTGGGACACAGCACTAGCATGGAGGTGTCCTGCAGCACAGGCTCAACCCTTTGGTGAAAGAAAGTCTGTGCAGAACCGTACGGTGAGCCACGGGGACAAAGCAGAGCTCTGTGGGTCTGGGACCTGGACCAAGAGCATGGGTGCACCTCACCACTGAGCGGAGCTGCTGCACCTCTGTGGCTGGGTGCAAATCAGCGGTGGGGAGACCCATCAGACACCACTCAGGTCTGTGGGCACCAGGAGAAACAACAAGGAACTCCAGCATGTCCAGGCTCCCCAACACAGAGGAATCTGTGCCTAAAGGTAAACGCTGCCTCCTCTCCTCCCTCCTGAGTCACCAGTGACAACTGCAGACACAACCATTTCTAGCCCAAATTTCCACAGGCATTTCTGGTCAGACTGGTCCAATTGCCACAGAGCCGGTAGCTCAGAGAAGGCAGAAACAGCCCAGCAGGCAGGGTGCACCCACAGGAGCGCTCACAGGGTCAGCACAGGCACCGTTGACCTACCTAACTTGGGGCGGGGGAAGAGTCACCCAGGCATGTGCTCAGAAACCCTCTCCGGCGGGACAAAAGGGGCTGATGTTTCCCCATATCCCATCAGCGTCTCCTGGCGAGGGACACATCCAGCCTCTGGGGAAGGGGGTGAAGAATCCAGCACTGCACAGCCTGCCCGTCAACAGAGAGACAGAGGTTTTAACGCAGGAATACACGGCTGTGAGCGCAGCGATGGTCACAAAGTCCTCGCTCTGCCACCTCGGAGTAGGTGTCATTTGGCATACTTTTTAAAACATTCCTTGACTTGCGGTAAATACAAAACAATCAGAGGGCGCTTCATCCCAACAGCCCAATGACAGACAATAGTGGGATTTTAAGTAGTCATAATGCTGGAGGAGGGTCATCTTTCTGTTTTAAATCCTTACAGCCTGTTAATCTTGCATTCCCCAATCACCGCAGGGAACAGTAAAATTATGGGTTTCCCACTCTTCACAGGCAGCATGTGCAGGACGTGCTTGAGGAACCTGCCCAGAAGGATACGTGATTTCAGATCTCAGAGCTCTGTCATGTTGTCCTGCTTGCTTTCTCTCTCTCCCTCCTCTCCTTGGAGACAGAGGTGGGGGAGAGCATCTGTTGTTCATCTCGGTGGCCAGTAGAGCCCAAACTACAACACGTGTGTTGGCTGCACCTATCCTACAAGACAAACCTACTTCTTGTGGTCCCTAACCCCCCAGTTACTGTGATCAGGGGATGTTTTGAATTCCCAACCATGACTTTCCAAGCCCATGTGGCCCTTTCCAGGAAGGCAGGGCCACTGGAGAACAGTGGTTCCCCAGGACTCCCCCTGACAAAGGGGATAATGTGCCTCCTGGGAGAAGGTGCGCCCGAAGTTCACCTCCTCTGCAGTGCAGACAGGTGGTGAGACCCAACAAAAAGCAGGTAGTTACTGCACTATGTACTGCCAGCCTTTCACCCACTGGCAATTAAATAAACTTAGGATAATGGGGCCCGATTATGGCATCTATCTCTAAAATTATAACGCTCTGGCCCACAAATCCTGCAAATAAGCTCCTGCAGTCAAACCAGAAACAATCGAACCGCTGACATTTGTCACCGCTTTCATTCAAAGTGACAAAAAGATAATAATTAAATGAAAGTTGTGTGGAGGGCTTACTGTGTAAGCATTTACTTGTTCAACAGAACAAGAGTATAATGCGTCATTGCAGATGTCTTTTAGAAATATAAAATGGGTCCAAGAGTATTCATAACCTTTTTATTCTGAATTGCCAACAAGAACCTTGACAGAACCAAACTTTAAAATAATCCTAATTTTGCACATTCTAGTCAACGTGCATTATTTTACACTGGCAGTAATACAAATGGTGAAAATTCAGTATTTTGAGGAACATTCTTTTCAAAAGGCATTATTTTCTTCCCAGACAAATACCATGTCTGGTTTCTTAACTCTTTGTGTTTCTGTATTTAGATCACATTTTGTACTTTGCATCCTTTTTTTTAGAAATATACTGCTTAATCCAAACATTTACACAGCCCTAAATGCATATTTTTAGTGATTTAAATGCTTCCTGCATCCTTACACCCCACTCCCCTCTACCCCAACAAAAAACAGTTACATTAGAGCATGTTTTAAGTGTTTAGAAAACCACAAAACCCTAATGGAAACTAGGCAAGTACTTAGGTGTTCTCTTTAAAACTTCACCTGTTCGGTATTATGCATATTGTAAGGAATTCACAGAGGATTCTCCATTATTGTATGACGTGAAGCACCACGCACCCACGTGACAGAGTGATGGCTTAAAGCTTGAAGCTGCAAAGGCGTGATCGGGATGCTTTCTAGGAAAAAGACAGAAGTCTGTAAATGACAATGTACTTGAAAACCAAAACTGTCCACTTGACATGCCCTGTGTGGACAAACTCACATGCTGGCAAGATAAAAGAGTGCATGCACATAGAAATACTTCTAGGCTTGGCTGATCCAGATGATTTTAATTAAACATTATGCCATAGGAAGTCTCAGCCTCTTTACAGCTGTGGAAACTCTCAGAACGTACTTTACGCTCTCCAGGCTGTAACAGGCCCTCAAATATGAGTTCACTGCCTACAGATGTTATGACCACAGCTTACTGCAGAGAAAGTTTGCTGCACTTCCCCAGCAAACAATCAGATGTTCTCACAAGCGTCCAGTAAAAGTTTCACAGAAATCACTCTAGACACCGTGTAATCCTGAAAACGGTAATATGTAGTGTTGCTTTGCAGATGCCCACCCCGCCCCTGCTCCCCCCCAAGCATAATTGCATCCCTCCGTTTACAGTTAGCACAAAACACCTTACGTAGACAACTCTGTAGGGGCCCTCTTGCAAATGCACACACTTGTTTTAAGGCATCAAGCTAATGGACAAGATTTTAGTGGTAGGTGCAGCCCCCCATGCTGTTCTGTTTCCCACTATCACTTCTCTGATTAGGAACCTAATCAGACCCTACCGCCTCTACTTAGAACCATCAATCCCCCCTTCCCCACCTCCGCCACTTAAAACCCATCACTATTTCAGAAGAGTTCTGCTGGTTCACAGGACTTCACAGCTCATCAGCGTTGCCATTTGAGAAGTGAACCACTAGAGGCTTGCCAATACCTGCGCTTTTCCTCTTAACTATTCACTGCTGTCTCAGGAGGGAAGATTTCTGAGTTGGTGCTCTGTAAATTTATCAGCCCATTTACTCAACAACAGTAACAAAGATCAGTAAACGAAGATGAGGTTAAAGTATTGTCCTGGTTTGAGAGACACAGGATGAATTTCTCTCTCAGTAATTTTAAGTAACGTTTCCTCTAATGCTTGGGAAAACTGCATTTTTAGAAAACTCTAGTGTCCGAATGTGTGAAAATATTTACTTTACAGCCAGCTATGGTGTGCGGGTTTCAAGGTCTCAGTGTTTTCGAGCTCACCGGGTGTGGGGATGAGAAGGAGTGAGACCTGGGCACTTCACCCAAGCTGGCAACAGGTTATTTCATACCATGAATGGCACATTCAGTATAAATTAGAAAGTTTGCTGAGGAGTTCTCTCTCTCCTGTGATGGCTGCCATCCTGAGAACTCCTTGCCCTGGTGCCGAAGCCCTGAGCCCGTCCCTTCCTCCCAAAGCCGCAGCGCTCGCAGGGTCCCACATGGGCTGTCACTGCTGGGGGTGCACAGCTTCTACGGACAGAATGGGTTGAGTATAATCCTTGTGTATTTTATATTGGTATCAGGATCAATATTGGTCCTTTAGTGTTATTAATGTTAATTGTCTAGCCCTATTCTATTAAATCTGTTTATATTTCACCCCTTGGGTTTTCTTGTTTTTTCCCCCCCCGATTCCCCTTCCTGGGTGGGGAGGGGCCATCGGGTGACAGAATAATTGCCTGAACAACAATGAATTGTTGTGGGTTCTTCAAACCATTACACTTCTGAAACAAACACTTGGGAAAAAGATTTGACAAGCAAGGATAGTTTTAAAAACTAAAGTCTTGCAAAAACATGTCATGCAGCAACAGCCAAGTCTACAGAGTCCTGCCATCAGGTCCAGGGAATATCTACCATCTGCAGGAGCTCTAGGGTCCTAGAAAGGGAACCACTTAGTGCTTGGAGGGAACAAACTTCCAGGGGGAAGAGACACTAATACTCCAAACTCTGGAAAAGGCAAGACATTTTTAGCACGAGATGGAGAAAAACGCAAGAATTCCCTCCACTCCCCCAAGTAAGAGCGTCCTTTGCTGAAGTAGCACTCGTCACCTTGGCAACAATGCGTATCTACAAGTGACATTTTAATTTGGTTTGGCAGATTCAGCCAGACCCTATGGCAACTGCACAGTCACTGGATCGTGCAGAAGCCATGCCTGTAAAGCCGCAAGAGTACTGGGTTTAGTTGCTCCAAGCAGGAAAAAAGATGGGTCATTCCTCAAAGCACCTTTAGGTTTCTGCTTTGTTGCTAATGGCAAATAATGGTCTGACTTCAGCATCAGACGCTTCAACAGGGGAAGCTCCCTCCCACCTCCAGATGAAGTTTGATAGTTATTTTTCCCCAGTAGTGCTGGTTTAAGCAGCCCGAGTTTTACTCCTGCTCTGATGTAGCTGCATCTGACAGCAAGCAAGTTGCACAGAGCAAGGAAATAATTTGGTTTAAGGAGGGGTGTGTGTGTGTGTGAAAGGGGTTAGCGCGGATGGTGCGGAAGGACTTGTTTAGAGAGACAGAGCCCAAGTGGGCGGGGAGCGGGGCTGCTTAAGTTAGACCACTGTAAAGAAGGGCCAGTTAAGAATATGAAACAAAGAATACAGAGGATGCTTCAAAGAAAGGATACAGAGGATGACATGCCCTCAGAAGGTGCTCTCAGGGAGGCAGGTGTTACATACTACCTCTCCTGTCCATGCAGCGGTGCCCATAGAACGCTGCTGCAGCCAGAGATTTCAGCAGCTACCACCAGCTACAGAAGTCACAGTGCCGAAACCACATGCATAGTACTTACAGTCTTTCCATGATACGGCGTATGGGAAGGACTCAGGGGCACGTACTCTCGAAGGCAAGCAATTCTTTTGTTCAAAGGTGGTACTGGAACTGAAAGACTTCAGTTACTTCTCCTGACAAACGCACTTGCTCAAATTTATGCATTCTGCTACAGCATGGAGGAGAGGAGGGACACAAGGGGATGGTACTTTGCCACTTGGAGCAGGTGGTGCTTAGAAGAGCTATATACGCTCTAAACACTAGAAAGGTTTCCAAAAAGCATAACAAGTGAAACCAGACATCACTGTTGTTATGGAAGGAGAGGTGTTTCATGGTTGAGCTCATACCGAACTACAGAGCTGTCAGTGTGGGACAGTTGCTGCATATGGGCTTAGACAAACCTTAAAACGTGCTTTGGCAACTACTGGTATCATCACATCTTGCATACAGCCTGCAATCACGATCCACTGTTGGACCAATGAAATAAGTCAAGGCAGCTCCATCCTGTTCACAGCTGGCCATTAAGCTCCTCACTTTCCCAAACCCAAACTATGATTATGCTTTGCAAAGGGCAAGGGAGGGGGATTTCTGCTAACATAAGGCCCTAATGCCAGTACATCTACCACATCTAAGGTGACAGGAGGTCACAAGGGACTGCTGGTTAACCATTTGCTCAACAGAACCTCAGTAACTGTATGAAGCTCCAGAGGGAGGCACCTGGCCACATTTCAAACATCAGCATAACAGCTCAGCACCTTTCTCCCTGCACATTGACCAGACACCCAGCAGATACTGAACGTATGCCATGGGCAGAAAGAACACAAGAGCACAGAGTACCTGTGTTCTTAAGGGCTTCCTTCTCTGCTATGGGCCCATCATACGAGAAAGCAAGTACCAATGAACCAGCATGCTAAGAACGTTCACTGTTAATCAGTATCCCTCCTCCGAGGGTTTGTACAGCAGCAAAGCCAGCCTGTGTCCAGCCATCGAGGCTGCGTTACAAGAAGGCTGCAATACTCCTCTATACAAAACATTGTTGTAAGGAATCAAACTCGCATTTGCTACCTGTTTACGCTAGGATTGGTCATGCCCCAAATAAAAGGAGAATCTGACTGCTCCAACGACTCTGCAAAAGGAAACAGATGTTGTGGCTCAGAACTAAGAAACTCCAGCTGCCACCAGCAAATCAGGAATATCTCCGCCATATTTCTATATGTTCAAGATGGAGTAAAAGTTGATCTAATGATGAATGTGTCTGCTTCACTGTCATTTAACTGAGCAACATAAGTTATCGTGTTTCAATTACCATGATTGCACATAAAGTAAGAAAGCTTATATGGGAAAGAGCAGATGCTTGGGAATATCTCTCCATGCCAATTACAGCAGGCATATTGAAGAGTTCCCTATACCAAGAAAAGCCTGCTAGGTGGAGAGATGCATGGTTTCAGGAATGGGCACAAGCAGGGTGGCCTACAAGTGGGACCAGAGTGAACAGCGTTCTTGGACTCATACTGTCCCAAGTGGAGCTGTAGGACAGGGCCAGGGAGAAGGCAGCAGTGTGGCAGACAGGAAAGTTCCTCACCTGTTTCCCAGTCTTCCTCACATGGAGGTGCCTGCCACGTGCTCACAGCATTCATCTGCTCCCTCTGTAAGCCAGAGGACTGATTCACTTCAGGAAGAGAAAAAACACTCAGTGACTAGCAGTCAATCCTGCTTCAGAGGCATTAAGTGCTTTGGATCAAGCTGTAAAACAGCTCTTGATTTAAGAGGAAACCCTGCACAACGCAAACAGGTTCGGTACACCCAGGAGCCAGGTATTGATCTGAAATCAAGCAACTTTGAATTCACCTTTTTCAACGAACAGGAAAATACTCTGCCCACTGGAACTTTGCAGCAAGAATGCTCAAGTGAGAAGGAAACCCGCTTAAATGAATGCAGGCGTCACCGCTAGCCTCAGTGCAACTCTACAGAAGGTAGAAAACCATCTATCTGCTCTGTAGCACGGCAATAGTTAAAGAGCAACAGCAGGGGACAGAAAAGACACTGCATAGCACAGGATTCTTGCCAAATATTTTGGGGGGTTTGGACCTCTCCCACCTTGTCTCACTGGGCAGGAGACTGAAATCTTAATTGTATGGCAGACAAAGCAAGAGCAGCAGCAAAGCAGCCCAGAAAAGGTACTGCTCGGTTGGGGTGAACTATTCAGGTTGCCCTGGAGGAAAAGAGATGCAGCGGATTCCATAGCTGAGACACCTGTTTGGTAGAAATCAGCTTTTCACATGGCACCAGTGGTCAAGCCACAAAGGGAGATCAGCTCTACAAAAAGAAGGGCCTGTCCTTCTGGTCACTAAAGCATCCCAGCTCCTGCTGGAGGTACTTCGATTTCCACAGTCTAGGGTACAACCTTTTTATTCAACAAGCCTGGTAACAAACTACATGCAAGGTCTACTGGGAGCACCTGCAACACTCTCCTGAACCTACTCAATAAATTAAAGCAAGTAAGACTCAAGTTTCCCCAAAGCTGCTGTGCCACACAAAACTATAGACAGTAATTTGACTTCCACTTTTCGGTGATTCTATGAGCTAACCTGACAAACAGGAGACCTCAGTCCCCAGGATAAACAACCATCTCAGAGCAGAAGCTCTTACCTATATCTTGCTCAAGGATCCCTTTGTCATTGCACTTCATTATGTGATCGCTGAGGTCAGCTCGAGGAACTAGATGGCGAGCGTTGAAGGGGCACGTGGCCAATTCCTTTGCAACTTCAGGGTAGCTCTAGACAAGGGAAAACCAAAATCATGTGCCACATGACTCAAGTTCAGTTACCTTCTGCTAATCCATAGAAAACAAACAAGGATATTTGTGATGTTGCTTTAAAAAGGAGACAAAACAAGGAACGGCATTATATTGTCAAGACACTAAAAATGCAAGGGGAAACTAACATGACTGTTTTCTAAAACACAATTCACTGAGAAATCGAGCCACTCTTGAGCTGACTGAAATGAAACACACCCTCAGCTAAACTCCCTACAATTTGCTGCAACACTGGCAATGTGGTTGCATGGTTTAAAGCACAGATGAAACTATTTTAAAAACAATAGGGGAGAGATGTTAGGCAAATCTACACCATTCATGTATTTTTTTAAATAAGCAAGCACAAAGGCAGAGAAACTCCTTAAACCTTTCAAAACAGTGAAGGAGCTGGTAGCATCCACCTGCAGACTTTGGTGCTACAGGATTACTATTCGAGTAAAACCTTTTTATCACAGACAGAGGTTCTACTGGCAGTGCTCAGCTGTCACTATGGTAAATTAGTTCACCCCCTGCAAATGATACAGCCTTTACTGGGAAAAGCACAACTTTGCCACTGTCCCAGTGCCTACCTGGTTCCAACTGATGCAGCTCTGCTGGTCTGATGTGCACCTGAGGCAGACTCAGAGGCAGAAGTGTTTTGTACAGACGCTGCTCGAGGCAGCGTCTCCTCCACTACCGCTGATACATGACTGCAGCATGGGCTGCAGGCACATCTAAGGCAGTTGTCATTACCAGGTCTATACAGCCAGGCTTGCTGTGCCCTCATGTGTCCATCATTTTCTTCAACTAGTTTGAGCAAGCTATTCTGGCGACATAGCAGAAGGTTCTCAACACTGACGCAGTTCAAGCTAAGAGAATTCACCTTGCTCTGCTGGCAGGGTTCCCGTTTGTGTGGCAGGGCTGCATTTCACACAAAGCAATGGGAAACTGAGGTAGGTGGAAGCATTTCATTGGATTTTATGCATAGGGTATGCAAAGGGAATTCAACAAACTAACAAGCAAGAAGGACAATCTCTGCCCAGACACTTGCCACCGTAAATAATTACAAACACGCATCTTCAGATGGATCAGATAGTATCCCTGAGCCCTCCTTCTGTTAATTACTTACAGGCAACAACTGCATCTGATAGTCTGACTAGCGATAGTGGTGATCACTATCTCTCCTTGTCTGCCTACCTAGTTAAGCTTGCCAAAACTGTCCGGTCATCAGTTATGCAACACAAGGACACAACCAACATAGTTAAAAGTTTACTTGCCAACGTTGTTCAGCTGGCTCACATGCACATTCTTGCCAAAATTTGCAGGAGGTCAACAGGGAAAATTTTAGCCCTATTGAATGCTGGAAAGATGGAGGTACTTGCAACTTAGCTCTTCTCACCACTTTCATCTGTTTCTTAGTATTTTTTTAAGGCATTAGTTCCACCAAAATGAATTGTTTATAAGTACTGATAACAGGACACACACCCTACAGCTGCATCTCAAAGGCACAGCACTGTTATACTATTTTAAAAACATACTGCCAAACTTAAAGAGGAACAATCAGTTTTCAAAAGGTCTCAGCAAAAACCCAAAGCTCAATCAGATGCTACTGCTTGGCAGGTTTAAAGAAAACAAACAAACCGTGAGGACAACAGAGAAGAGAAGAAGGAATGCTTCCTATTAAATGATTTGTATTCAAATTCTGGATAAAAGATGGGAAAGGGGAAGAAAACCTGTCCTACATGTGCTGAGCCCAGGATGTGCAATTTCTGCCAGATGCACATTAAATAGTTATTAGCAAAACAAAAAAACCCCACCCACCCAGCCCTGCTATGCAGCTGCACTTCCAGCACTTAAAGAGTGAATTGCAACATCACAACACTTCTATTCTGACTAGCCAGAAGGGGTGCACATAACTCAGAGGGAGTTCTCCAACTTAAAGTGGAAAAATGTATCTTACATCCATGGGGAAGAGACCAGAATTTCCTCCCTAACCATGAAGAATCTGTATCTCCTTTCAACAGAGCCACACTAGCGTTGAATGAATTAACATATGCTTGAAGCTATTACTAAACAAATAATAAAGCTATATGAAATAAAGGCTAAACAAGGCTATTTGTCAGGAACTTACTCCAGCCAGCCAGAAAACGCAACAAGAATGAGAATGTGTGTTATATTTACACATACAGAATTACTCCTATTCAGTGCCTTTTTTGGCAGTCCAGCTTACCTTCCTACACTTTACAAGGTGATAGGGAAACCGACTGGCTCTGATTCGATGGTGCTTATTATATGGACATTGTATTAATCTCTCCGGATCCAAAACATCTAGTAGAATGTAAGGAAAGAGAGAAAAAAAAAAAAAAAAAAAAAAAAAGAACACTAGTTAGAAAGACAAGATCTAGCATCACTAATACAGCAAAGCAGGGAAAAAAAAAAAACATACCGCCACAATTAGGGCTGTGATCTTAGGGAGTTAATCCAGTTGTTCTTAGTTTGAAACCATTCATTAAGGCAGGCATCTGTTTTGCATAACCAAAGAAATTCATTTTGAAGTTTGCGGTGACTGGGACGTTAGTCAAAACAGACAGAGAATATTAAGTAGCACTTAGCATAATAACTCTTTCCACAGTTACTCAAAGTGAATGAGGCCAGCAGTACTTTTCCAGCTATCTTAGAAGAGACTCAGTGGGAAGATGACACACTCACCAGTGCCCTCAGGAGCACCCTCAGTCTGAACCAAATCTTTTTTGATCAACAGCTAGTTTTGCTGGAAGAAGAATGCCAGACAATTTAGTTTCATTTCCAAGGAAGCAGCCTGCCTAACACGGTGCAGGTGACTTCTACGTGAAATTTTTCATAAGTCATACAATTATTTGGAGTTGAGGAGTTAATAAACCAGCTAAAACAACTAAGAATCTAGGTACTGAACAATGAAGCACCATGAGTGCATGCATACACGATATAATTTATCTATCTCTAGATAAAATATTAAAATAGAAATATTATTATCTCTATTATAAAAAACACATTTCCATGTTCTCAGTGAGGAAGACAGCCAGCCAGCAGGAGACACAGGTCCCCTCTACTGCCCGTGGGTCTGTTTGTGGGGTACACACCCGGGAGCCGGACCAGCTGGCTGGTCTTTCTTTCTGCTCTGCCACTCTTTTTGCACAGGCTTTTAGCACATTTAGGATATGATTACACAGTAGCTTAAACAGATCTAAGCACGGGCTGCTGCTGTTGAGCTTCTCCCCTGCTGTCACATCCCCTTCTCTTACACACGCATTGGTATTCATTGATACTCAACAGACAGGTCAGGGAGCTGTATCAGCCCACAGGCTGACCACTAGCTAAGATGTTGCTCAACAAGCCACACTAAGCAGCTCATGCTGTGAGCCACCAGGAAGGAAGGAGGAACCAGATCCTTCTTTCTGTCTCAGCTGTGCAGTGCTCTGCCACCTGTGGGCACCTCTCACTGCCATTAGCCAGTTTAGGTCATTAGAACAGCTGAAAACTAAAGACTTCATCATTAAGAAGGATTGACAAGCTTTGTACTGGTTCAGCTGCCCCTGGCAGAGCAATCAGAAGTGGTTTCTCTCTGTGTACTGGCTCAACACAAGATCAGACTGGGTGCATAATCAGTAAAAGGAAGGAGACAGAGATGAGGACCAGAAGAAGAGGAAAGCCCTCACCACAGTACATAAAACAGCAACACAGGAGCTGGCTTGACCAGGAAAATAGGTGCAGTTAACACAAAACTGCAATGAGTAAAGAAAGCCTCTGCGCCACCACAGCAATGCCATGCACGAATGAGATCCCCTGTCCTTCGCCATACCGCCTGCACACACAAACCCACAGCAATCCAAAAAAACCGCATGTCTGGAGTCAGCAGAGCCAACGGCTACAGGCAGGAACAGCACTTTAACCAAATTAAGTCACTTTACTCAGATGCTTTCTAAAGGCCACCACGCCTCCACACCAGAAGCGCACCTGGTGCGCACCTAATTAAAATAACCAACAACACACCAGAGCCTTCTTGGCTCAGGCACAGAGCACGGAGACTGACACGGACCTCCTGTCATGGCGCCGGGCCGGGCCGGGCCGGGCCGGGCCGCGAGCGCTGCCGGCGAGTGCCCAGAGGAGCACCTGACACCGTGATGCTGTGGCTTCTTTCAGTTCACCTT
>NW_009650166.1:39945-46527 GCF_000708025.1 Charadrius vociferus | reverse complement strand
GTTTCCTCCCAGCAGGGCCGGCGTGGCGGAAGGGTCCGCCTGGCCACCAGCGCCCAAATGGGGACTGAAAACTCCAGCCCCCTTCCCAATGTGAGGAACACACTCACGGTATTGAATTTTATTCAGGGGCAAATTTGGTGGAGCAAAGAACATTTATTACAGCACTGGGAGTTACACAGGGGGTTTCTCCTCCTGTGGCTCGTTTTTCTTCTACAGACGCTTGTTTTTATTTTGTTTTTCTTATTCATATTTCGTCTTCGAAAATGATTTGCATAACCAATGAGTTTTCAGAACACAACCCACCCCCAATTACATAGTCAATGAGTTCTAGGAATGCAGCCCACCCCCGAGCATGCCCCCTCCCTTCTAGCGGCGCAGGTGATACGCTTCCTCAGGGGTCTTCCTGGTGGTCATCAGAGGGAGGCTCAAAGTCTTTATCACTACATCCTTCTTGTTGCTTCTTTATTCTTCACACTTCTGTGGTTATCTTAGCTAACTACACCACCCTTTGTTTTGCAATGGTTTGGTACTTACAACTGTTGCTTTTGTCTGATACCCTGTCTAACACTATCCCTTTTCCAAACGCATTGCAAGCACACACCCATCTTAGCTGAAGCCATAGCAACCACACATCCATTTTAGCTGCAGCAAAATTCTTTTGCTAAATTCCTTATTACACCAAGATAGGGAGAGTCGTGTCCCTGCCCTGGAAGTCCCGCAGGAGGCTGTGGCTGAGGGTCTGGTGGAGCCGTGCGCTGTGCAGCTCCGGTGGGCGGCCTGTCCTGCCGGGCTGTTTCCAGATGTATGGAGCAAGGCGATTTGGCTTTCCTGTTTGATTTCTGCTCCCACAGGTCTCCTACCTCGAAGGCTCAGAGCAAAGAGAAAGCTTTGAACAAAGGCCACGTTTTTACACTCTGCTCTTGGGCCCATGCAACACGGGAGGAAAAAAACTGAGGTTTTCCTGTGAAATGAAATCAGAGATCCGTGCTGCTTCCTCTCCCCACATTACTGGTTCCAAAACCACTCGCTTTTGCCTCATGATTGCCTCATTTTGCAACCAAAATATAAATGTTCAATGCATGTGGAAATGAATGGAGAGGTACTTTTTGGAAGCAGAAGGCTGGTGATGCAGGGGCCTGGATTCTTGCAAACCATTGTTGTCCAAAAAGCGGATTCATGCCCAGCACACAGTTAACCAATCTCACACGCTCAGGAGAGATACACGGTATTTATTCAGGCCTGGGCGCTCGGTGGATTTTCCGCAAATCAAGCACACCCCATGCCGGTCTTCTTGCTATATTTATACACAAAAGTTACAAGGTAGTACACTCCCAGTTACAATGATTGGTTAGTAATTTACATATAATATCTGCTATGTCATTCTTTTAATCGTCATGCATGTGCGGGGGAAGGGTCTTCACCTGGGCAAGGGTCTTCCTGACCTGTGGGTGTGTTTTTTAGTATTATAATGAAGGCAGTTCACTTCAGGATACCTTAAAAGGTTGCCAGGTTCTGTTGCCAGGTTGGCCAACTGGATTCTCCTCTTGCCAGGTTGTTATTTAATTCTTCCTATATACAATCAATCCCAGATGTCAAGGTCCAGAAAATAAGGACTTCGAACAACACAGCGTTCTGTTCATTACTAGTTAATTAAGGCTAGAGGGACTTCAAACAACACATTGTTCTGTTCATTACTAGTTAATTAAGGCTAACGTTGACAATCCTAACATAAGCTAACTTCTTAGGTCAGGATGCCCTACATCACCATCACCCAGGTCCCTTCAGCTGCAGGGTGGGAGTGCAGCCCTGTGGTTAGAGCACAGCGTCTGCTTGAGCACTGGCTCGTGCGGACTGTGTTCACGCGCAGGTGTCAGGCCTGCCTGTGCTGCCGTGGAGTGGGACACACAGGAGGATGTGTGTGGAAGATGGATGTGCTCTGCTCTGTGAGGGGATCCCTGTCCTGATGTTACGTAGTGCCTTTAGGGGGTGAGGGAAGGAAACCTGAATGTCTGGAGGAAGAGATGTGTTTTCCACTGCAGCATGGTTTTAGCTTCTCCCTCCAGTCCCTGCTTTTTCCAGGGCAAGAAGAGGCAACTAACGTCTGATAAGAGTTTGCTGCGCTTTGGAGCTCAGCATGGACTCCAGTGCGTTGCTCCATTGCAAAGTTTCCTGGTAAAAACAGGCTAAGAGCATCACGACTTGGCTGCATGGACCTCATCTGTTCCCATCCACCACGCAGACTTTGATACTGCCCGCGAAGCACTTCTGGAGCAATTTAACTTCCAGAGCTGCATCTCTGCCATGACCTTTTACTGGTTCCAGCGGGGCTCTGAGCTGGAAAGCCTCTCTCAGAGAGACATTTGCAGCTAGTTCAGGTGAATTTAGGACCCATGGATTGCAGACATATCCATGGAAAGGCCTGCTGTTAGGCTGAGACTCTGCCCACCTTATGCTGCCCACTCTGATGCAACGAACCCTCCCCAGAGGCAGTATGAAATCTCTCCAGGAGGCCTGGACAAGCAAAGGGTCTCATCACTGCCCCAAGCAAGTGGTTGTTCTCCCAGGATCCCAGTGGGGTGCCCCTAGCTCTCTTCTCCTCCTGTGTATCTGAATTTGCAATCCTGGAGGGAGAATTTCAACCAATCCTGGCTCCTCTTGGGCACTGGAAAGTCTCCTGCCGCTGTCTCTTCCCAGTGCTGTCAGACCCTGATAAGCATCCCCTAGAGCTGAAGGATCCAGAGTCCCTGCTGAAGGTGAGTCACGGCTGTGCTGATGTGCCTAAGGCCCGCTGAAGCCATTGTTTACTTTCTGGCTGACTGTCCCCTCTGGGCTTGCATTGCTGAGATGCCTTTTCGTCTTCCATTTGGTTGAGAAAAATCCTCCTCTACCCTGCTGTCTGACATCAGCAAATCTGCTGAAGGTGCCAAGTTAGGGGACACTGCTACTCTGGTCAGGTAGAAGTAGTTCAGGATAGAGGGCAAACCAAGAGATTACAGAGCCTACAGAAAAAGTCATCTTGTGCTTGTGCTGCTGGGCAAGTCACATACACTGAATATTTTTACTGCATAGTTCTGGCATTCATCATGCCGTGACGATTATATCCATGACAGTGATATTCATGATCACTGCTCTGCCATATGCTGCATGAACATAGAAGCCTGGCCAGCATCATGGCCAGCATTTTCTTAGAAAACTTGCTTTGCATTGGTATGTCCTCCTGTGCATCTCCACTCCATCTAAAGTGAATTCCTGTTGCAGCTGAACACGTTTTCTCCGTAGTGAGACAGGCAAGGGGTGGGAGGGTGGTTGGCTTCTGATTTAGAACCTAGGTAGTTTTTCTGCAAAGAAAACAACTTTTTTAATTTTCTCACTCTAAATGCGATTTAGGGAACAATTTTCTCTAGAGCTGAAAACATTCTCTTCTGCTCCATTATTCTGCCTCTACCTCTATCCTCCCTGGACAACATATGCTCACAGCCTACATCTCCTCAAGACAATAGCCCTTTCTTGGAACTGACTTCATATGAGGAGACTCATATGGATGTCAGCAGAAGGAACTGACCTTCAGTTCCGTGATTTCCTTGAGGGAAAGAAGATCACTAGAGGGTTTCCGAGTGTTTCAGTTAGAGGTTACTGGACAAGGTTTTCTGGCAGTAGGTCCTGCCCTGCCTAATTTAATTCCAGGAGGTAACTGAAGACTTACCAGTGCTCTCTGGTAGTAGCAACAGCAGAATCATCTTAAGGTACAAGAGACGGTGTGTTTATACAATGATAACAGTAGATCAGGAGTACAGTGTAGGCTTCTTTTGAATGGAAACATTAACAACAGACATTTTCAAGCACAGAGAAGCTTGCATCTTCTTGGCCTTTTATTTGCAAAAATATGTAAAATCTTAACTGTTTCCAGGAGCCTGAGATGGACTAAATCTGCCAAAGGATTGAGATGTGTCCCTGCATACTTTATCTTGCAGTGGTGTATTTCTCATCTGCCCTAATGCAGATCATAAAACAATTCTGACCATTATGTAAACCCAAAGGTTTACACACAGCAGTGACCCTTTTTATCCCCATTTCCAAAATGTTCCCCCATCAGGGAATGATTGACATGTGTCTTGGATGCTAGTGGTAACTTGGCAGTGCCAGGTTAACGGCTGGCCTTGATGATCTGGAAGGTCGCTTCCAACCAGAACGATTCTATGATTCTATGCTTGTCCTGAGCTGGCTGTTGGGCTGCAGAATCTAAAGCAGCCATTGCTGACACAAGGATGGGCTACGCTCCCTTCTCAAGGCGACTGCGAGAACTTCTGACAGGAAACTATCTCTTCGCTGTCACAGGTCACTCAGTGACAGAGCACACATGACACTGCAAAACTCACCCTGAGCAGCAATGCATCTTGCCTTACCTTCTCCTTTCTTGTTTCCATATTTGATCTTCATCTCCTTTTTCTTGAAGAACTGTCAAGCAGAAGGGAAAGCAGCTCCTCACTTGCTTGCTGACAGTCTGTCCTGATAAGCCTTTAACTCCTGAATACTATGTGCTGCTCTTCAACCATGGGGATAGTGAAAAGACTCTCCGAAATTCAGGGGTATGTGTTGTGAATTCAAGAGAGGTCACGAACACGTCCAACCTCTTTGGCAAGGAAGCTGAGCCACTTGTGTCTGTTCCCTCAGACTGATTAGCACCTGCCCCCACAGTAGACCTTGCCCACAGTGGGAAGATCTCTGCAGTGGGGAACATGTTTATATTGATGGAATTCTCCAGCAGAATACATTTTCCTGACTTGCATTTGAGCATTGCTTGCAAGGGGCTGGAAGATGTGTGTGGAGGAATTTGGCAGTGTCTCCACTACCAAGCCAACTGCCGAGTAGGGCTCTGGGAGTTCCTGCATCATCATGCTTGGGAATGTCCTGAGGCAGTTCAGCAGCTCCCCTTCCTCAGCTGCAACCCTCTGTGCAGTCTTTCCTGCTGGAGACAGCACTGCTTTGGAGAGCTTCTGGACTATCATTAAAGAATGATTTGCCACAACCCCCTGCCTCACTCCTTCCCCTCAGTGTCTCTCCAGAAACTTTCCCCAGGAAACCCACACCATAGGGGGAAGTAGGAGGACGATGTGCATGGTGAACCTGTTCACCTCATTCTCACTCCTGCTGTTTTCTGGGACCATTTTCTACCAGAGCCTTTCCCCTCCATCACAGTGGCATCCAGAGCAAGAGGAAGTCCCTTTCCTCCCCTCCTCAAGACCTTGTGAGGATGCTGCCCTCCCAGGGCCTTCAACAGCCCAGTCTTCTCAACCAAGCTTGGGAGTGGCCACACACCCCTTCTGAGCACTGAGGCCAAGAGGACATTTCTGGGCAGAGGCTCAAAAAAGCTGGGTCTGATGGCCAGGGACTCTGAAGAAGTTATGGATACCTCCTCACCTGCAAGTGACAGTTCCTGAGGGGGGCCCAGTGCACTGTGTCCCACCCTTCTCTTTTTTGGGAATGTTGAAGGCTCTCCATGTACCCCATGCACTCCTGACTTCCCTGTAGAAACACCCTCCTTCCTGACTGTAAGTGTTGGGAGTGTCCACAGAGGGAAGGACCATGCAGTGACAGTTAACAATCATTGCATTAACAACCACTATGCAACCATCCCCAAAACCCCCATCCCAGAACCACACGGATCAACATCTCTGTCCTTGAATATATTGGGAGGACACCTGCAGGGCGAAGGAGGACACAAAGGCAGGGGCTGGGATGCATCAGAACTTTAATGAGTCAAAAGAGGGAAACGAGATTGATCTGAGTGGAGGGCCCAGTGCAGGGAGCACCAAGGTTGGATGAGAGGCTGTGCCCCATGGCTGTGTCCATCCAGGTGTCCCTCTGCCTGCCCCAGAGATGGAGCAGGGCCAGCAGGTTTCACTAGTCTGTCTTTGTGGGGCTCACTGCACAGGGCAGCACAAGAGAACAAGGACACAAGAGGGAAAGCAGAGAGTGGAAGAGGGGAAAGGCAGGCATGGGCCGTGCTTTCCGAGAGCCCAGGCTGGCCCCGTCCTTTTGCAAGGGGTGTTGGGGTTGCTCAGCCCCTCTGAAAGCAACAACCCGATGCTCCATCCCCACTCCGGTACCATCTTGAGGGTCCCTGAGGACCTTCCCCAGGGCCATGGTCAGCAGCTTTAGCAGGGGAGGCACCTCCTGCAGCGGCTGCCGAAGCTGGAGAGGCCAAAGCCCCCGGAGGAGATGGGCACTCCCTCAGAGCTGAGGATGCTGCCAACGGCAGCGGAGGTGGAGGATCCAACGGCGGTGTTCTGTGGGAAGGAGCTGAGGATGGGTCCGGGCAGGGTCACCACCACGGGAGGAGGTTCGATGACAACGGTGGAGGCCTGGCACTGCCTGACACAGGGCTCATTGCAGCTGTTGGCCAGCGGGGTCGGGCCGCAGGGCTGGCAGGGCAGGCATGGCAGGCACTGGTTGTAGCAGGACATGTCTTGTGGCTGGAGGTGCACCTGGGAGAGAGGACAGGAGGAAGCAGACCAGGAGAGATGAGTGAGGAGCAGCCTGTCACGCCACAACAAGGGTCTCAAGGGACGTGCTGGGGGGAGA
>NW_009650166.1:35537-38992 GCF_000708025.1 Charadrius vociferus | reverse complement strand
GCAGCTGTTGGCCAGCGGGGTCGGGCCGCAGGGCTGGCAGGGCAGGCATGGCAGGCACTGGTTGTAGCAGGACATGTCTTGTGGCTGGAGGTGCACCTGGGAGAGAGGACAGGAGGAAGCAGACCAGGAGAGATGAGTGAGGAGCAGCCTGTCACGCCACAACAAGGGTCTCAAGGCACGTGCTGGGGGGAGAGCCAGAGTTTCTGTAGGGAGACCCACAGACTTCTCCTTCCCCTCAGCCCAAAAGTGCCCTGCCAAGAGCGACCAAGCCTAGGAAGGTCCACACCTAGCCCATAGCTCAGGGGATACCTCAGCCAAGACCCAGCCTCGCTCCATGCTAGACTTTCTCCCTCCTTCCTAATTCTATGACAAGGGCTTCCAAGCCCTCCTGTGGCATGCTGGAGCAGGCCTCGGCTGAGGTATCCATTGGTGTGAGACCTCAGCCTAGGGAAGGATGAGAAGCAGAAAGGGCTGCAGACTCACCTGATTCCAAAGGAGAGCGAGGCAAGAGAAGTGAATGAGAGAAGGTGGCTTTGGGTTTACTTTTATACTGCTCCTGCACCGCTCCAGGCCCCGAGCCTGTCTCTGTGTGGGCAGTAATTTTCCAACAGACTCATCCTAAATGGAGAATACCCTTCCTAATCACACAGCTTGTAATTTGGTTTCCTTCATTTCCTCCCTTTCATTTCCTCATTTCTGAAATGCCCTTTGTGCCAGAGACACTTCTGTAAGTGCTGGAATGAGAGGTACTTGGACTTCCAGGCAGGAACACAATAGCACTGAGGGCAGAACTCAAGTGCTGAAGAGGTCCCATGCAGGCAGGGGACAGCACCTTGGGGCACCTTGGTGTGCTCATTTGCAACGCTTTTTTCAGAAAGGGTCCCAGGTACTCCAAGTGTCGCAGTCCTCAGCTGTATACCCACAGGTTCCCAGGCACAAGGACTTGCTCGGTTTTTCTCTCTCCCTCTGTCCCAGCTCACTCTGACAGTCGTTGGTAGTCACTCCTCATGCTGGTGGGCTGTAGTTCTGGTTTCAGTGCTCTTTCTCCTTATACTGCTTGTTTTGAGGAGAAATTTCCCCCCTTTCTTGGCCTCCTCTCTGGTGTCTATCTAGGTGCGCAACCCAGCCTGGGACACCTAGGTGGCTGTAGCACCCAGAAGTGACAGGATTCCCACTTCCATATCTCAGGCACTGGATAAAACATCTCGGGAATTGAATCACAGGAGTGAGAGTCTGCCTATTGGAGCCTCTCAGCAGCTCAAAGCCGATGCTTCTTACCTGTGTCAAGGTGAAGGGGGTGTGGGCAGAAATGTGCCCAGGAGCGATCAGGGGACATGGAGGGATGGGGCAAGAGGGGATTCAGCCACAGGTAGAGAATTTGTCTCTGCTGTTGCACACCCCACTCCCCACCAGTAAGTGCCACTGTGCAGTGATTACAGATATGGAAAGCCTGGCTGGAAGAGAGGAAGGAGGTTACTGAGAGGAACAGCCCAAGGTGAAACACAAAGAAGTTTCCTGCAGAAACAGTTCTTGATAGGGAGAGCGTTTCCCCCTCTCCTGCACTGCCCTTCTTTTCACTGACGACAGTCTCTGAGCGAAAGAGTTCTTCTCCTGACACTCCCCATAGGATAGCAGCAGTGTTTGGGAACTGTGGCCATGAATCAGACAATCCTTCCCTCCCAGGCAGTCCTGGCATAATAGGATTTCCGCGTGGGACATAAAAGCTCTGTGTGGCTAAAGACCAAATGAGTTGTCAGCTGTTTGGCTCTTCCTTTGCAGCCTAGACGGTCTGTTCTTCCTTTCAAAGCACCGTGACACTAGATCATCTGTCCTCATTTATGGTAGCGACTCAAGGTCTCAGCTCCTGGCTGTCTCAGTGTCAGGTCAATTAGCTGCAGAGGTGCCCATGGATTTGACTTGGACATGAGGGTCCTATATCCCATCCTGGACACTGTTAACACTGCAACAGAAGCAGATACACTCAGGAGTGTCCTTCATGAGGTGTGTAGGACTTCCCAGCCTTACTCCCTGGACATAAAGGTGTATATAAACCCCATTGTTTTGAACTCCTTAACACTGGGAGGAAGAGATGTATACTCACGTGGAGAGGCAGGGAGTGGTGACTGACAGTCATGCTAAGAGACTTTGAATGTTGATACACTGAATTAAACCGAGTTTCCAAACTGGTGTAAAACTGTCCTCACTAGGCTCTGAAATCTGCAGTAGCAGACTGTGAGCTTTGGAGGAGCATGAAAAGGAGAGCTCAGGAGACAGGGGTTGTGTTTCAATGCAGGCGCCTAGGGCACGTCTCTGTCAGGTCCATGCCATTACTGTTCAGCTGCCATTGGGCTGCTTTTGGCCTGTGGAACCTGCTGCTCTGTGGTGCTCATGTGCAGAGGAGTGGAGAGTGCCATTGCCATGACCAGCACATTCCCCGAGGAGGAGACGTACGCAAGGACACACAGATAGATGCTCATGCGCACCGGTATGTATGCACGCACTTAAGCGTGCATATACACCCAGATGTTAGGGAAGACAAATTATTTTGTTGCAAGAGTGAATACAGACATGCAAGTGACAAAATACATATGCATGCATGAATATATGTGAAATTACACAGATGTTGTTTGCAGAGATTGGACAGAGAAATAACCCTAATATGCTGAAGGCATCGGGTGGAGACCCCAAGAGATTGTTCAGAGAGGGGAAATGGTAAAACAGACTGACAGATTTGTCCCAAAAGCAAGAGCATCAGGAGGAGGTGATTTAAAATGAGCAGTGCAGCCCACCCACTGGAAAGTACAGTGGTGACCATTGGAGCATGCTGGACCTCTTATTTTGAACAGGGCAACAAAGAAGCCCACAGGAGAATCTCAGGTCATTGTCATTTGCCTCTGCTGGATCTCTACACAGCAACTGGGTCACATCTTCAGCTGGCAATAATGCATTCCTGACCTGAAAATGCTTGGGTCTCTCATCTCAGCACTTGAAAGGAGACTCAAAGGGAAATGGCCATGGCATAAATCACAATATGAAAGCATTGAACTGTGAAAAACCAAAACAGAGCCTGCGCCATTGGCTGGTATGTCTTCAATTAGAGAGTCTGTTGGAAAATTACTGCCTGTATGTAGCATGACTGCACACCTGGGGCAGTGCTGGAGCAGTATAAAAGCCAGCCCAAATGCCCAGTCTTTCATCCGCTTCTCTCACCTCAATCTCCTTGAGGATCAGGTGAGTCTGAAGCCCTTTCTCTTTCTTTCTTTCCTCCTCTGAGCAGCATTCAGCTCCTCACACAGCCTGTGCCTTGTCTCTCTCATGGTGGGGTGACAGGGTGCTCCTCACTTACCTGTCTGGCTCTGCTTTCCCCTGTCCTCTCTCCCAGGTGCACCTCCAGCCACCAGACATGTCCTGCTACAACCAGTGCCTGCCATGACTGCCCTGCCAGACCTGCGGCC
>NW_009650166.1:29099-34770 GCF_000708025.1 Charadrius vociferus | reverse complement strand
GCAGCCACCTAAGCCGCTACTGCGGCAGGAGGTGCCCCCCCTGATAAAGCTGCTGACCATGACCCTGGGGAAGGTCCCCCAGGGATCCTCAAGGTGGTACCGGAGTGGGGATGGAGCATCGGGTTGTTGCTTTCAGAGGGGCTGAGCAACCCCAACACCCCTTGCAAAAGGACGGGGCCAGCCTGGGCTCTCGGAAAGCACAGCCCATGCCTGCCTTTCCCCTCTTCCACTCTCTGCTTTCCCTCTTGTGTCCTTGTTCTCTTGTGCTGCCCTGGGCTGTGAGGCCCACAAAGCCAGCCTAGGGAGGACCTGCTGGCCCTGCTCCATCTCTGGCACAGGCAGAAGAACATCAGGAGGGATCTCTGCTGCAGCCATGGGGCACAGACTCCTTTGTGCCTTTGGAGCCTCCTACAGTGGGTCCTCCACTTAGAGCGACCTCATTTCCCTCTTTTGTCTCATTAAAGTTCTGCTGCATCCCATCCCATGCCTCTGTGTCGTCCTTTGCACTGCAGATGCTCTCCCAAGATGCCCAGGGAGAAAGTTCCTTGGTGTGGTTCTGGGAGGGATTGTTTGCGGATGGTTTTGCAGTGGTTGCTAACACAATGATTGTTAACTGAAAGGCTGTGGGCAGTCTTTCCAAAGCAGCCTTTCTTTGGAGAATGCCTGGGCATTGGTCTGCCGGTGCTAGGTAGTGGGTGATTGCCTTTGTTTCACTTGTATTTTCCTCTTTTTCCCTTCCCTTGTTAGACTGCCCTGATCTCAAACCCAGACTGTTTTGAATGTCTTGCTCTTCCAGTTCTTCCCTCATCCCTCTGGGACAGCGGATCGAGAGAACAGCTCATGGGTGCTTAGTGCTTGCCATGGTCAGCACATCACACACCCACATGTGGTCCTTGTCCTGCTCCTTCCCTGTCTGTGCCCAGGGCTTCCTGGGAATGATTCTGGGGAGAAGGAGGCAGGGAGAGACTCGGGGCAGGAAGAGAGGCAGCGGGTGCACGCTGAGTGTCTCAAAGGGCTGTCCAGGAGCTCTGCAAAGCAATGTGGTGACCAGCAGCAAAAGCTGCAGAGGGGCTTGCAGCTGATAAAGGGGAAGTGCTGGGAACTGCTGCAGGACAGAGCTGGGTACAATGACACATGTCCACCCAGAGCCATGAATGGCATCTGGCTTGGTAGCAACCAGCCCTGTCTCCCCACACATCCTTCAGCCTGACAAGCAGCAGCCCAAAAGCAGGGACAGGAAAAGGTGCTTTTGCAGTAACCCCATGAAAACATGTGTGACTCCCACCACTGCTTCAGGACACCAAGGACTGTCATCAATATCCTGGCCAATATGAGCAAGACCTGAGCTAGGAGATGTAGTGACTATCCCCCTCTGCTCAGTACTTCCCTCATGGCATCAGAACACTGCTCTAATACAAGAATGCTCTAATGCAAGAAAGACCTTGTACAAGTGGAGTGAGTTCAGCAGAGGGTGTCCAGGAGAGTGAGGAGTTGGAGCACTTTCTTAGGGAGAAGCTGAGGGCACAGGGCTTGCTGAGTGTGAAGAGAAGGCTTTGGTGCAAGACCTAAGACCAGCTTTGGAGTAGCTATGGCGAGGTCCCCCAAGAAGATAGATCCAGGCTCAACAGTCTGCTAGTGCAGACCAGAGACAATGGGCGCATATTGAAAGCTGAGAGGTTTGGACTCTCTAAGAGTAAAATGGTTTTCACCAAGAGGAGAGTCAAACAGTGGAAGAGGTTGCCTGGGGAGTTTGTGCAGTAGCCTTCCTTGGACGGTCATAGTTGACTCATCTTGAAGCAAGGGGTTGAGGCCCAAAGACCTCTGGAGGTCCTTTTCAACTTGATTATGCTACGATCCTATGATCCCAGGACCACGTTTTTGTGCCTCTGACCACTGGGGATATGGCCTGCAATGAGGAGGAAGAGGTCAGCTTCCTTGCCGAGGAGATAAGCAGTGTGCAGGAGATCTCCTGAATGCTCTGTGGAAGGAAACAAAAGATTGCAAAAAGCATCTCTGCAGCAGCTAGAAGACCACAAGGCCTGTGGACCCCAGCTGTTGGGACAATGTTTTCCCAAAGATGCTGTGGCAGTATGTTCCCTTACTGTTCTCATTCTTTTGTTTTCCACCCAGTCTTCTCCTCAGCCCGCAAGTCTAAAGCTCAATGCTTTTATTTAGGACAGTCTCTCCTAGGCTTTCCTGTGAAGGTGTTGCCTCTGCCTTGTCAATAACACATTCATCCCTCCTCCTCCTCAGTACTTGCTTCACAATGTTGAGCTTACTAAGGAAAAAGAAAAGCTGTACACAACAAAGTGATGGTGGTGACCCACATTGAATAATTCTGTCCTGATATACCACACATAGGCAGAGAAGTTTAGCAACCAGAGGGTACACCCAATTCACAACTAAGCATACTCAATGCAAATCTGTGTTGACAGAGACTGCACAACCATCCCCAATAACCCCATCCCAGAACCACCCCAAGGAACATCTCTCCCTTGGCATCTTGGGAGAGCATTTCCAGGCAAAAGGATGACACAGAGACATGGGCTGGGATGCAGCAGAACTTTAATGAGACAAAAGAGGGAAATGAAGACAATATGAGTGTAGGTCCCAGTGCAGAGGGCACAGGGGCAGAAGAGAGTCTCTGCCCTATGCTTGTGGTGAAGATCCCAGCAAGTGTCCATCTACCTTCCCCAGAGAGGGAGCAGGGCCAGCAGGTCCTCCCTAGGCTGGCTTTGTGGGCCTCACAGCCCAGGGCAGCACAAGAGAACAAGGACACAAGAGGGAAAGCAGAGAGTGGAAGAGGGGAAAGGCAGGCATGGGCCGTGCTTTCCGAGAGCCCAGGCTGGCCCCGTCCTTTTTCAAGGGGTGTTGGGGTTTCACAGCCCCTCTGAAAGCAACAACCCGATGCGGGGGAGGCACCTCCTGCCGCAGTAGCGGCTCCCAAAGCCAGAGAGGCCAAAGCCCCCGGAGGAGATGGGCACTCCCTCAGAGCTGAGGATGCTGCCAACGGCAGCGGAGGTGGAGGATCCCACGGCGGTGCTCTGTGGGAAGGAGCTGAGGATGGGTCCGGGCAGGGTCACCACCACGGGGGAGGGCTGGATGACGACGGTGGAGTCCTGGCACTGCCTGACACAGGGCTCATTGCAGCTGTTGGCCAGCGGGGTCGGGCCGCAGGGCTGGCAGGGCAGGCATGGCAGGCACTGGTTGTAGCAGGACATGTCTTGTGGCTGGAGGTGCACCTGGGAGAGAGGGAAGGGGGAAACAGACCAGGAGAGATGAGTGAGGAGCAGCCTGTCACCCCACAACGAGAGACCCAAGTCATAAACTTTAGACGAGAGCTGGAGGCTGTGTAGGGAGGCCCACCTTTCCCTCAGAAGAGACCCACTAAAGGTGACCAAGCCCAGGGAGATCCCTAACTACCTCCAGCTCAGGGGACACCTCAGCCAAGACCTAACCTCTCTCCATGGCTCTCCATGAGCCCTTCTGCTCCTTTCCCTCTCCCATGGCAAGCAATTCCAAGACCCTGCATGGGACAAAGGGGCATGCATGGGCTGAGAATCCCACAGGAGGAATAGAAGGAGGAGAAAGGACTTCAGACTCACCTTGTTCCCAAGGGGATGGAGACAAGAGGAGTGGATGAGAGAGTGGGGAGAAGGGCCGGCTTTTATACTGCTCCTGCACCGCCCCAGGCCCACAGTCACTGCACAGAGGCAGTAATTTTCCAACAGACTCACCTCCAAAGCAAAGTATCCTACCTAATGGCACAGGTTGTGTTTTGGTTTCCGTCAACACTGCCATTTCATTTCCTCATTTCTGTCATGACCAGTAGGCCATGGAAACTTCTTTCAAGAACCGGGATGAGAAGCCCAAGGATTTCCTGTGCAGGAACACATCAGTACAAGGCAGAAGAAAATCCCCAAGTGGAGCCCCATGGAGTTGGGTTCTTCCTCACTATCTGAGTGGTGTGTTGGGGTTCAGGACAGCACCTTGTTCCTCCCACTCTCCTCACACCACCATGCACTTTGGTCGGACACTTTGAACTCTGACCAGAAAGACACACAATGACTTGGCCACCTTTCCAAACACACTGACCACCCTGCGAGCCGCCTGACCTGTGGGCATGCTGGCAAGAAGGGTAGCACTGAGAGCAGTGTCCATTCCTTCCTGGACTTGTGCTTGGGTACAGCTCAGTGCTTGGATATGGTTTTCCCTGGGCATGGATGGAGCTGCACTGGCCACGGGGGTATTCAGCCCTTCGTGGGACATAGGCCTGCAGACGTCATGCACTCCTGGCTTGGTCTCACCCCAAAAGGCTGACACATGGCCAATCCAAAATTAGAGTGTAACTCACCACGGGTAGGGAGAGTCTATCCCAGGAAGGTTGCCTACTGAAGGCATTCCCTTGCCCTCCTGGCATGTGTCCCAGCTGCCTCCATGCCTGCAGGGCAGGGAAGCACAGCACCTTTTTGATGTAGTCTGAGAGCTGTTTTTGAACACAGGAACATTCTGAGCACATCTCCTCCTTGAGCATCCTCATGCATGTGACACTGCTGGGTGCTGCCTGGCCTCGCTTGCTGGGGAGTTTGGGGAAATTTCCTTGCCTCCCCAGTGGTGCTGGGTTGTGCTCCAAGCTGAGGAGTCCTTTGGGGCATGGGAAAGGAGGCATGCTGAATCCCTGGTGCTGGTGGGGAGATGTTTTCTGCAAATCTTTCTTTCCCTTTACAGAGCATTCATGAGAGCTCCTCACCACAGCCCAGTCTCTTTGGCCGGGAAGATGAGACCTGTGCATGCGTTCCCTTCCACCCTCCAAGTCTCTCCTCAAGGCTGACCCTGTCCCAGGGGGCAGATCTACCCACAGATGTTGAAGTGCTCTAAGCCCATAGCATAGTTTAGTCCCCAGTCCATACTGATGCAAGGGTTTCTTCCTTTCCAGGTGAAGGACTTGATATTTCTTTTTCTTGAATGCCATGAGGTTCCTGTGGGCCCATTCTTCAAGCCGGTCTAGGTCTGCCTGTATAGCAGCCTTGTCCTGGAGCACATCAACTGGTATGTTGTATGTATGTATGTATCAGCGGTGTCCCACATGATACCTTGGTCTCTAAATTGAAGAGACATGGATTCAACAAGTGGACAACTCGGTGGATAAAGAACTGGATGGACGGCCACACTCAAAAGAGTTGTGGTC
This sequence comes from Charadrius vociferus, assembly GCF_000708025.1. Classification (NCBI taxonomy): domain Eukaryota; kingdom Metazoa; phylum Chordata; class Aves; order Charadriiformes; family Charadriidae; genus Charadrius; species Charadrius vociferus. The sequence goes on along the minus strand of NW_009650166.1, from coordinate 29,582 downwards.
AACGACTCAATGTCCAAGTGGAGACCCGTGACAAGTGGTGTTCCTCAGGGGTCAGTACTAGGACCTGTACTGTTCAACAACTTTGTTGGTGACATGGACAGTAAGGTCGAGTGCAGTCTCAGAAAGTTTGCCGATGACACCAAGCTGTTTGGCGAGGTAGACATGCTGGAGGGGAGGGATGCCATCCAGAGGGACCTGGACAGGCTGGGGAGGTGGGCCCAAGCCAACCTCATGCAGTTCAACAAGGCCAAGTGCAAGGTCTTACATCTGCGTCGGGGCAATCCCAAGCACAAATACAGGCTGGGCAGGGAATGGCTGGAGAGCAGCTGTGAGCAGAAGGACCTGGGTGTGCTGATAGATGAGAAGCTCAGCATGAGCCAGCGATGTGTGATCACAGCCCAGAAGGCCAACTGTATCCTTGGCTGCATCAGAAGTGTGGCCAGCAGGTCAAGGGAGGTGATTCTGCCCCTCTACTCCACTCTC
>NW_009650166.1:22077-28643 GCF_000708025.1 Charadrius vociferus | reverse complement strand
CATGGCAGGGGGGTTGGAACTTGATGATCTTCAAGGTCCTTTCCAACCTAGGCCATTCTATGATTCTATGATTCTATGATTCTAGGATTCTATGTATGGGTCAACTTTTCTCAGGCAGTCCTTCATTTGATGTCCACCCACTGCTGGGAGGAGTCCCCCCCACCTTCCTTCAACTCTTTCAGAGGGCACAGCAGCCTGGGAGACCTTGTAGGTGGAGACCGAGAGAGGCAAGGCATTGAGGTCCCCAGTCTGCCCTCTGCCCCCTGTTCAGGAAATCATCTGCCGCAGTCAGCAGTGGCTCCTCATTTTCCTCCATCAGTCTTCGACTACTTTTGTAGAGGTCGATGTTATCCTTGATGCTTTTTGCCTGTGTGTTTGGATACCTTTTGCAGGACTCAAAGCCAGCTGAGCTTTGCCTCAATATTCTTTACTCATCTGTGTGGCCCTTTGACGGGCTCCTTGTACTCTTGTACTAAAGAGCCGTGAGCTTGACACATTTCATGAGAGTAGTGGTCCCAGCAGTGCTGAGCAGAGAAGAGGGATCGCCTTCTGTGATGCAGCCCAGTATGCTGTTGGATGCCATTACTGCAAGGGCACATGGCTGCCTCGTGGTGTCCACCAGGACCCATGTCCTTTGAAAAGCTGTTTTGCAGCCCATCGGCCCCAGCCTGTAGTGACGCATGAGGTTCTTCCTCCGTCACTGCAGTACTTTGCATAAAGACATTTTTGGATATCCCTTGCCTGAACCTCATGGCATTCCTCTGCCCACGTCTCCACCCTCTTGACATCCCTCTGAACATCTGCACAGCTATATGCTGTATCAACACCCTCCTCCTGTGAGTGGTGTTTCATCTGTAGGCTTACTGAAGGTGTAATCCTTTGATCCCTGCAGGTCATTAAAAAGGGAATTAACAATACTGGACCTAATCTGGATCCCTGCAGTGCATCAGGAGTGACTGGCCTCTACCTGGACTTCATGCCCCTCATCATAACCCTTGGAGACAAGCAGATTAACAAAATTTGCTGTGCTTCTGTCACCCACCAGAGGCAGGCACGTCATCAAAGAAGGCCATGAGGTTGGTCAGGCCTGCTTTCCTCTCCATAAATCCATGCTGACCACTCACAGTCACCTTCTTGTCCTTTCATCTTGGGATTTGATGTCCACCCACTGCTGGGAGGAGTCCCCCCCACCTTCCTTCAACTCTTTCAGAGGGCACAGCAGCCTGGGAGACCTTGTAGGTGGAGACCGAGAGAGGCAAGGCATTGAGGTCCCCAGTCTGCCCTCTGCCCCCTGTTCAGGAAATCATCTGCCGCAGTCAGCAGTGGCTCCTCATTTTCCTCCATCAGTCTTCGACTACTTTTGTAGAGGTCGGTGTTATCCTTGATGCTTTTTGCCTGTGTGTTTGGATACCTTTTGCAGGACTCAAAGCCAGCTGAGCTTTGCCTCAATATTCTTTACTCATCTGTGTGGCCCTTTGACGGGCTCCTTGTACTCTTGTACTAAAGAGCCGTGAGCTTGACACATTTCATGAGAGTAGTGGTCCCAGCAGTGCTGAGCAGAGAAGAGGGATCGCCTTCTGTGATGCAGCCCAGTATGCTGTTGGATGCCATTACTGCAAGGGCACATGGCTGCCTCGTGGTGTCCACCAGGACCCATGTCCTTTGAAAAGCTGTTTTGCAGCCCATCGGCCCCAGCCTGTAGTGACGCATGAGGTTCTTCCTCCGTCACTGCAGTACTTTGCATAAAGACATTTTTGGATATCCCTTGCCTGAACCTCATGGCATTCCTCTGCCCACGTCTCCACCCTCTTGACATCCCTCTGAACATCTGCACAGCTATATGCTGTATCAACACCCTCCTCCTGTGAGTGGTGTTTCATCTGTAGGCTTACTGAAGGTGTAATCCTTTGATCCCTGCAGGTCATTAAAAAGGGAATTAACAATACTGGACCTAATCTGGATCCCTGCAGTGCATCAGGAGTGACTGGCCTCTACCTGGACTTCATGCCCCTCATCATAACCCTTGGAGACAAGCAGATTAACAAAATTTGCTGTGCTTCTGTCACCCACCAGAGGCAGGCACGTCATCAAAGAAGGCCATGAGGTTGGTCAGGCCTGCTTTCCTCTCCATAAATCCATGCTGACCACTCACAGTCACCTTCTTGTCCTTTCATCTTGGGAAATGGCTTCCAGGATGATTTGCTCCATCATCTTTGCAGGGATTGAGGTGAGGCTGACCAGCCTGTTGTTTCCTGGTTCATCCTTTATGCCCGTCCTGAAGACTGGAGGCCCATTGGCTTTCTTCCAGCCCTCAGATGCATTCCCTGACTGCACAGGCATTCAAAAGGAGTTCAGAGCAGCCTTGTAGTGACACCATGTCAGTCCAATCTGTTTAAATGTCTTCCAGACCTTAGTCTCTTCTACTGTGGGTAAGTCTTTCCCACTCCACACTTTCCAAGGAATCTCAGGAGCCCAAATTCTTAACAGTGAATCCTACCAGTAAAGACCAAGGCCCAGAAGCCTTGGAGTAACCCCTCCTGTATTCCCTGTCCTCAGAGAAGCTGCCCTGTTCAATGCTAGGATTGCCTTTGCCCAGGCCTTACTTTTGCTGGTGACCTACCTGGAAGAAGGCATTCTTGTGCTGTGTGCTTTGCCCGATTCAATGCCAGGTGGGCTTTGCTTTTCCTGACCCCAACCTTGCATACTCAGCCAGCCTGTCAAGTATTGTCCCCAGAGCAAAGGGCATCAAGATGAAGACAGCTGAAACCGTTTGCATGGAGATGCAATGGCCAGTGACTGTTGAAGCGAGCTGACAGAGAGGGAGGAGAGAGAAGCAAGTGGCATGTCCTTAAAGGAAGAGCAGCCTTTGGATGCTCTGCTGATATATGTGGAGTGGGGCAGAGATGGACGTCTCCCTGCAAAGGGAGTTGCAAAAAATTGCACTTCACTGCCCCAAGCCAACATCCCCTGCCTGCACGGGACCAGCACTTGGGGATGACCTTCTGCCTGTACTGACATGATTCAGCCCGGGATGTCATTGGGCCTCTCATCCTGGCACATGAAAGGAGCCAGCATAACGGATGAAGCATGTCAGAAATGAGGAAGTGAAATGACAGCATTGATGGAAACAAAACCAGAACCTGTGCCATTAGGTAGGGTATTCAGCTTTGGAAGTGAGTGTGTTGGAAAATTAATGCCCGCGTGCAGTGACTCTGGGCCCAGGGCCATGCTGGAGCAGTATAAAAGCAGGCCCTTCTCACTTTCTCATCCACTCCTCTCATCTCCATCCCCTTGAGAACAAGGTGAGACTGAAGCCCTGTCTTCTCCATCTCCTCCTCCTCCTTCTCTGTTCTCAGTGTGTACCTTCTCCATTTTCCTATGCTGTGTCTTGGAACTTCTTGTCATGGGAGAGGGAAGGGGGCAGAAAGTGTGGACGGAGGTTGGGGCTAGGCTGAGGTGTCTCCTGCGCTATGGGCTGGGTGGGGAAGTGCCTGGGCTTAGTTGCTCTTGGCTGACTACTTTTGGGATGAGGGGAAGGAGAAACCCATGGATCTCTCTACACCTCTGGCTCACGTCTCCAGTACATGATTTTGCTCCCTTGTGTTGAGGTGACAGGCTGCTCCTCACCCACCACTCAGGCTCTGTTTTCCCATTCCCTCTCTCCAGGTGCACCTCCAGCCACAAGACATGTCCTGCTACAACCAGTGCCTGCCCTGCCAGCCCTGCGGCCCGACCCCGCTGGCCAACAGCTGCAATGAGCCCTGTGTCAGGCAGTGCCAGGACTCCACCGTCGTCATCCAGCCCTCCCCCGTGGTGGTGACCCTGCCCGGACCCATCCTCAGCTCCTTCCCACAGAGCACCGCCGTGGGATCCTCCACCTCCGCTGCCGTTGGCAGCATCCTCAGCTCTGAGGGAGTGCCCATCTCCTCCGGGGGCTTTGGCCTCTCTGGCTTTGCGGCAGGAGATGCCTCCCCTGCTAAATCTTTTGCCTGTACTGAGGCTTCCATTCACATAGACCTTATTTCCCTCTCTTAACTCATTAAAGTTCTGTTGCATCCCAGCCCGTGCCTCTGTGCTGTCCTTTCACCTGCAGATGCTCTCCCAAGATGCTCAGGGAGACACATGTTGCTCAGGGGTGGTTCTGGGAGGGGGTTGTTGAGGATGGTTTTGCAGTGATTGTCAACACAGGCTTGCATTGAGTATGTTTCATCATGCATCATGTGATCCTCTACTTTCTGAACTTGTCTGCCTTTTCGGGTCAGGATAGAATTACCCCATGTAGTTCAGTGACTACCATCCACTTTGTTGTGCACACCTTTTCTTTTTCCACGATATGTTCCACACTGTCATGCAAGTAGTCAGGAGGGAATGTGATGTTGACAAGACACAGGCACTAGCTTCCCAGAAGAGGGCAGGAGAAGCCATACTAACCATAGCATTGTCAAAGGGAGGAACATAGTGCAGTGGGCTGCCTTATCGTAGAACCATAATATCAAAGAAACGTAGAATGGATTGGAAGAGACCTTTGAAGATCATCCAGTCTGTTCTAAAGATCATCCGTCTCTCCTGCCATGTCATACATCATGCTCAGCAATAAAACTGTGGCCAGTCTTTCCAAACTAGCTGCACTTCAGAGACTGGCTGACCATGGGACTGCTGGTGCTAGGTGCTGGGTGATTGCCTTGCAATAATTTTTTTCCCCCTCCTTTGTCCCTTCCCTTCTTAGACTGTCCTGATCGTGATCCCAGAGCATTTCACTCTCTTCCAGTTCTCCCCCATCCCACTGGGACAGCAGATAAACAGAATAACTGGTGGGTGCTTAGTGCTTGCCAGGGTGAACACACGACATGGACCCACAGTCAGTGCCTGGTGTCCTTGTCCTGCTCCTTCCCTGTCTGTGCCCAGGGCTTCCTGGGAATGATTCTGGGGAGAAGGAGGCAGGGAGAGACTCTGGGCAGGAAGAGAGGCAGCGGGTGCACGCTGAGTGTCTCAAAGGGCTGTCCAGGAGCTCTGCAAAGCAATGTGGTGACCAGCAGCAAAAGCTGCAGAGGGGCTTGCAGCTGATGAAGGGGAAGTGCTGAGAACTGCTGCAGCCCGACAAGCAGCAGCCCAAAAGCAGGGACAGGAAAAGGTGCTTTTGCAGTAACCCCATGAAAACACGTGCGATTCCCAGCGCTCTTCCCACACATTGAGGACTGTCATCAACATCCTGGGATGAGGAGGAGCATAGCCAGAACATCGATGGGAGTGATGATCCCACTCTGCTCAGCACTTCCCTGATGACATCTAGAACACTGTGTTGAGTTTTGGCTCTAATGCAAGAAAGCTCTTCATAGAATCATAGAATGGTTTAGATTGGAAAGGACCATGAAGATCATCAAGTTCCAACCCCCCTGCCATGGGCAGGGACACCTCCCACTAGACCAGGTTGCCCAAGGCCACGTCCAGCCTGGCCTTGAACACCTCCAGGGATGCGGCCTCAACAACTTCTCTGGGCAACCTGTTCCAGTGCCTCACCACCCTCAAAGTGAAACATTTCTTCCTAATGTTTAATCTAAACCTGCCCTCCTCCAGTTTAAAGCCATTCCCCCTCGTCCTGTCACTCCATGCCCCAGTAAAAAGTCCTTCCCCAGCTCTCCTGTAGGCCCCCTTTAGGTACTGGAAGGCCCCAATAAGATCTCTCCAGAGCCTTCTCTTCTCCAGGCTGAGAGACTCTCTCAGCCTCTCCTCATAGGAGAGGTACTCCAGCCCTCGGATCATCACTCTTGACACAGTGGAGTGAGTTCAGCGAAGGGTGGGTAGGGTGGAGAGGAGGTAGAGTCACTTCCTTGAGGAGGAGAGGCTGAGTGTCGTGGTTTGGCCTCAGCCAGCAACAAAGAACCACGCAGCTGCTCGGGCCACTCCCACAGTCTTGGAAAAAAGAAATCATCAGGGCAAAACTTGTGGGTTAAAATAATGCAATTTAACAGAACAGCAAAAGGGAAGATGAAAACGCGATTACAGTACCACCACGAAGTGCACCAACCGGACCTGTGCTGCCGCAGCCCACCCCCAAGTGTCGACTGCTCTCCTCGCCCTGTCTAGCTCCTCTTATAGCTCGGGCATGGGTTCCTTGGTATGGAATACCTGCCCCTTGATGGCTCCTTGGGGAAATTAACCCCATCCCTGCCAGAACCAGGACATTATCCACCCCTTATTCCATACCATCTGTGTCATGCCCAGATCTTACAGTTCCCATAGTCTGTGGGCCATCCCTGCGACGTGTCCGTTGAACTCACTTAAAACGTCCATTGCACTCACTTAAAATGTCCATTAAACTCACTTAGTCCATGACTGTAGGCTCCATCTGTGAGAACAGTCTCTCAGGTCACATGAGATGGTGTGTGGTGCTGGACGGGTGTATGCTGATGCAGTCTATGCCCATGGTCCGAGATGGAAGATGTTGATCTCAAGGGGGTTGTTGGATGCCAGCTGCTGAGGCTGGTATACCTGACGCAGTTCATGCCGTTTACTTAGTCTCATCAAAGTCCATCCATCATTGATCTAGGTGATTCTTCTGTAACAGC
>NW_009650166.1:8116-17638 GCF_000708025.1 Charadrius vociferus | reverse complement strand
TCCCCCTGTTTCTCCCATAGATTGGGTGATATTATTAATAACTTCTCAAAGATGGTAACCAAGGTATGGACAAGACAGCAATAGTGCATAGACACCCCAACAAAGCCACTTCAATAGTGATGTTATTATATCATAAGCTGAAATTGCACATGACAGCAAAATTATAGCCCTGATCCCTCTCCCCGAGATAACAAACAGCATCACGGGCAGTAGATAGAGCATATAAGAATTTGCAAAGCACAGCCACGCAAACAAACGAAACAACATTGTAACCAGTAACTATATAACCAATATGGGAAATGAATACAAGAAATTTTTTATTGCAACCCTTCGAGCCGCACGTTGGGCGCCAAAAAGGACTGTCGTGGTTTAGCCTCAGCCAGCAACAAAGAACCACAAAGCCACTTGGGCAACTCCCACAGTTGTGGAAAAAAGAAATCGTCAGGGCAAAACTCGTGGGTTAAAATAATGCAATTTAACAGAACAGCAAAAGGGAAGATGAAAATGCGATTACAGTACCGTCGGGAAGCGCACCGACCGGACCTGCGCTGCCGCAGCCCACCCTCAAGTGTCGACTGCTCTCCTCGCCCTGTCTAGCTCCTCTTATAGCCTGGGCATGGGTCCCTTGGTATGGAATACCTGCCCCCTGACGGCTCCTGGGGAGATTAACCCCATCCCTGCCAAAACCAGGACACTGAGGGCACGGGGCTTGTGGAACATGGAGAAGAGAAGGCCTGTCAGGAGACCTAAAATTTCTGGAGTAGCTATGGTCACTGAACTGTGTCGGGTCATTACATCCAGTCCCAGATTGGTAGCAAACTTCGAAAGCAGCAGGTCACAAAATGCATCACCCAGGATATTCAAAGCAATCCTTGTTAAAATTCACAGCAAAACCTTCCCCTACAACTCCCTCCCAGCACCATCCTTTAGCAACATCCATCTCCCTGGGAACCTTGGGAGAATGCTACAGAGAAGAGAACAGGAAAAACGCATGGACTGGGATGCAGCAGAACTTTATTGGTTTAAAAGAGGGAAATGAGGTCGATCTGAGTGGAAGTCCAAGGATAGAAAGCACCAGATCACGCCAGGTGTCCATCTGCCTGCCCCAGAGAGGGAGCAGGGCCAGCAGGTTCTCCCTAGGCTGGCTTTGTAGGCCTTACAGCCCAGGGCAGCACAAGAGAACAAGGACACAAGAGGGAAAGCAGAGAGTGGAAGAGGGGAAAGGCAGGCATGGGCTGTGCTTTCCGAGAGCCCAGGCTGGCCCCGTCCTTTTGCAAGGGGTGTTGGGGTTGCTCAGCCCTTCTTAAAGCAACAACCCGATGCTCCATCCCCACTCCGGTACCACCTTGAGGATCCCTGGGGGACCATCCCCAGGGCAATGGTCAGCTGCTTTAGCAGGGGAGGCATCTCCTGCCGCAGTAGCGGCTGGCGGAGGCGGGGGGGGCCACACTGCCGCAGTAGCGGCTCCCAAAGCCAGAGAGGCCAAAGCCCCCGGAGGAGATGGGCACTCCCTCAGAGCTGAGGATGCTGCCAACGGCAGCGGAGGTGGAGGATCCCACGGCGGTGCTCTGTGGGAAGGAGCTGAGGATGGGTCCGGGCAGGGTCACCACCACGGGGGAGGGCTGGATGACGACGGTGGAGTCCTGGCACTGCCTGACACAGGGCTCATTGCAGCTGTTGGCCAGCGGGGTCGGGCCGCAGGGCTGGCAGGGCAGGCATGGCAGGCACTGGTTGTAGCAGGACATGTCTGGTGGCTGGAGGTGCACCTGGGAGAGAGGGAAGGGGGAAAAAATGTGAGAAAGGTGGTTGAAGAGCAGCCTGTCTCCCCGCAATGAGGGAGACTCTATCCCTTAGCCCAAAAGAGTCCTACAAAGATCAACCATGCCCAAGGCGGTCTCCACCTAGCCCATAGCTCAGGAGACATTTCATCAAAGCCCATCCATGCCACAGCTTCTGCTCTCTTCCCTCTCCCATGGCTAGCAAACTCAAGACCCAGCATACGATAAAGAGGCAGGTATGGGCTGAGAAATTCCAAAATGGGAGGAAGAAAAAGAGGAGGAGGAAAACGGAGTAGGAGGAGGAATGCAAGAAAGGGCTCCAGACTCACTTTATTCACACGGAGATAGAGGTGAGAGGAGTGGATGAGAAAGTGAGGAGAATGGCCCACTTTTATACTGCTCCTGCTCTGTCTCAGGTCCACAGTCACTGTGCGCGGGCAGTAATTTTCCAACACACTCATCTCCAAAGCAAAACATCCTACCTAATGGCACAGGTTGAGTTTTGGTTTCCATCAACACTGCAGTTTCATTTCCTCATTTCTGACATGTCCATTAGGCCATGGCAGCGGCTCTTTTGAAGTATCGGGATGAGAGGCACAAGGATTTCCAGGGCAGGTTCCAGTACACACAGAGTATGTCCCCCTGAGTTCTGGAGGTGTCCGTGCAGATGGAGACGTGGGTCTGGGGAAATCTGGTGAGGTTGTTTTCAACCCTCTATGCAGGAAGGTGCACTTGTCTTCCCACCAATGCAGTCCTCCCCTGGGTGCCCAAAGGCTCCTTCGAATAAGGACGGGCTGCATCCTTCTCCCTCCCTGCCTGCGTCCCTGCTTGTGCCACCAGTCATTGATCATTGCCTCTCCAGGAAGGTGGACTGCACCCTCTGATTTCTAATGCCTTCACCTAGTGAAATCTTCACCTTCCTGGAGACATTTACTAGTTTCTTTGGCAAAGTCTTCCCCTCTCATTTCAGTTTCTGGGGTTCCCCAATCAATGCCCTCAGCAGGCTTGCAGACGGAGAACATTGCCCCACCAAAACCCCTGGATTACTCAACAATCTCTGTGGAGTCAGGTCCGTCCCCTCTTACTATCAGAGGGGTATGTTGGTCATGGGACAGCACCCACTCTCCTCATACCACCATAAACTTTGGCGGCACACTTTGGAGCCTGACCTGCATGACACACAAAGGCCTGGCTGCTTTTCCAATACATGCCTTCTATCCTGCAAGCCCCTCAAGCTGTGAGAGTGGTGACAGGAAGGTCAGGCTGAGGGCAATGACCATTGGGGCTGCCTGGAGCTGTGTGTCTGGGCACAGCCCAGTGCTTTGACATGGTTTTCCCTGGGCATGGATGGAGCTGCCCTGGCTGCAGGGGAGTACATCACTGTGTGGGACACAGGACTGCAGACGTCACGCACTCCTGGCTTGGTCTCACCCCAAAAGGCTGACACATGGCCAATCCAAAATTAGAGTGTGACTCACCACGGGTAGGGAGAGTCTATCCCAGGAAGGTTGCCTACTGAAGGCATTCCCTTGCCCTCCTGGCATGTGTCCCAGCTGCCTCCATGCCTGCAGGGCAGGGAAGCACAGCACCTTTTTGATGTAGTCTGAGAGCTGTTTTTGAACACAGGAACATTCTGAGCACATCTCCTCCTTGAGCATCCTCATGCATGTGACACTGCTGGGTGCTGCCTGGCCTCGCTTGCTGGGGAGTTTGGGGAAATTTCCTTGCCTCCCCAGTGGTGCTGGGTTGTGCTCCAAGCTGAGGAGTCCTTTGGGGCATGGGAAAGGAGGCATGCTGAATCCCTGGTGCTGGTGGGGAGATGATTTCCGCAAATCTTTCTTTCCCTTTACAGAGCATTCATGAGAGCTCCTCACCACAGCCCAGTCTCTTTGGCCGGGAAGATGAGACCTGTGCATGCGTTCCCTTCCACCCTCCAAGTCTCTCCTCAAGGCTGACCCTGTCCCAGGGGACAGATCTACCCAGAGGAGGTTCTTCCTTTCTGGGTATAGAGCTGTTTGTTAATGCCATGAGGCTCCTGTGGCCCATTCCTCCCGCTGGCCTAGGTCTCCCACTACAGCAGCACTGCTGTGGAGTGCATCAGCTGGCTTGTACAGGTCAACTTTTCTCAGGCAGTCCTTGATTTGAAGCCCAGCCACTGCTGCGAGGGCTCCCCCTTCTTCCTTCAACTCTTTCAGAGGGCACAGTAGCCTGGGAGACCTTGTAGGTGAAGACTGAGAGAGACAAGGCATTGAGGTCCCAAGCCTGCCCTCTGCCCACTGTTCAGGAAATCATCTGCCCCGGTCAGCAGTGGCTCCTCATTTCCCTCCATCAGTCTTCGACTACTCTTGTAGGGGTTGATGTTGCTCCTGGTGCTTGCTGCCTGTGTGGGTGCCTCTTGCAAGACTCAAGGTAGGCTGAGCTTTGGATTTCCTAGCAGCATCCCAACATGCTTGGGAATTATTTCCAATTTCCTCCTTTGTGGCTCATCCCTCCTTCCACCTCCAGGATGATGCCTTTTGACATTGGTGCTCCACCTTATGTACCCGGCTTAGACAAAGCTGGTGTGCTGAGACATCTGCTTGTTTTTCTGAGTATTGGGCTGGACCATTCTAGCTCTTGGACCATGAGGTGCCTAAGGCTCTGCCAGCTTTTCTGAGCTCCTTTCTGTTTCACAGCTACCTCCATGGCATCCTACATACCAGGTGCCTGACTAGGTGGAAGTTTGTGGATGGAGAAGCCACAACCTATGCGGGCAACCCCAGACAGTGCTTGAGCACCTTTATGTTGACAAAGTCTTCTCTTATGTTTACATGGAATTTCCCATGTTTCCATCTGTGCCTCTTACCTCTTCTCCCTTCACTGGATGGGACTCAGGACAGTGTCGATCTGTCTTCTTGACTCCATCCCTATCAGCCCTTTTACCCATTGCTAGGAAGTGTGCCCCGGGGCCTTCTCCTGCAGGGTGAACAGCCCCACCTCTTGCAGCCCCTCCTGCCTCAGGGGCTCTAATCAGTTCATGGGCTCCGTGGCCCTTTGCTGTGCTCATGCCAGTATGACCATGCCTCTCTCGTACTGGGAGCCATGAACTGGACACTATTCATTGCAGTTGTTGACTCAGCAGTGCTGAGCAGAGAAGAGGCATCATATTCCATGATCTGATAGAAACACCCTTCCTAATGCAGCCCAGGATGATGTTGGATGTCATTTCTGCAAGGATGCAGGCTGCTTGATGGTGTCCTCCTGGACCCATGTCTTCTGCTGCAACGCTGTTTGTAAGCCCATCAGTCCCAGCCTGTAGTGGTGCAGGATGTTCTTCCTCCCCCACTGCAGAGCTTTGCATAAAGGGATTAAACACTCTTGGCCCCAGCCTGGACCCGTGCTGTGCACCAGGAGTGAGTGGCCACCAGGTGGAATTCATGCCACTCATGACAACGCTTGGAGTCCAGCAGCCCTCCCAGATTTCAGTCCCCTGCATTGCCTTCTTCCCTAGCCTGTAATTTCTCAGTTGGTCTGTAACGATTGTTACAGCAGACACCATGAAAAGCTTGTTGCCCTCCACATGCTTTGCCTGATTCAACACCAGGTGGACCCCAGCAGCACTTTGGAGAGTATTTTGGGACTGTGCTGACAGTATGCAAGCCTGCTGAGGCCATTGTTTGGGGACCCCCAGAGACTACCATGAAAGGCAGCGGCTTTGCCAAAGAAACCAGCCAATGTCTCCTGGAAGGAGAAGCTTTCCTTGGGCAAAGGCACTTGGATCCACTGCACAGCCCACTTGCCAATGCCCTGGAAATCCTTGTGCCTCTCATCCTGGCACATCAAAGGAGCCTGCACGGTAGAGGAGGCATGGCAGAAATGAGGAAATGTAATGGCAGCTTTGGCAGAAATGAAAACACAACTTGTGCCATTAGGTAGGGTATTTGGCTTTGGAGGTGAGTGTGTTGGAAAATTACTACCAGCACAGAGTGACTATGGGCCTGGGGCAGTGCAGGACCAGTATAAAAGCGCGCCCTTCTCACTCTCTCATCCACTTGTCTTGCCTGTTTCTTCTTGGGAACGAGGTGAGTCTGAGGCCCTTTCCCCTCCTTCTCCTCCTCATCTTCATCCTCCTCTGGGATTTTTTAGCATGTACCTGTCCCTTTGTCTTCGACTGGGTCATGGGACTGCTTCTCATGGGAGAGGGAAGGATGTAGAAGTTGCGCATGAAGAGAGGGGGAGTCTTTGCACCTCACACTCAGGATGTGTCTCCTGATCTATGTTCTACATGGAGATTTCAGCAGTATAAAAGCGGTCCCTTCTCCTCCCTCTCTCATCCAGTCCTCTCACCTCCATCTCCTTGTGAACAAGGTGAGTGGGAAGCTCTTTCTTCTCTTCCTCAGCCCATACTTGTCTGTTCACTCTAGGTCTTGGAGGTGCTTGCCTGGGGAGAGGGAAGGGGGTAGACAGCACATCATGGGGAGGGACTGGGGCATTGCTGGTGTGTCTCCTGAGCAATGGGTAAGGTGGGGACCTCCTTGGGCATAGTTGCTCTGGCTAGAGTTATTTTGGGACGAGGTATAGGGTCTCCCTAGTTGTGGGGTGACAGTCTGTCCTTCAACAAGTGCTCCTGCTTTACATCCCCCTTCCCTCTCTCCCAGGCACCTCCAGAGCCACAAGACATGTCCTGCTACAACCAGTGCCTGCCATGCCTGCCCTGCCAGCCCTGCGGCCCGACCCCGCTGGCCAACAGCTGCAATGAGCCCTGTGTCAGGCAGTGCCAGGACTCCACCGTCGTCATCCAGCCCTCCCCCGTGGTGGTGACCCTGCCCGGACCCATCCTCAGCTCCTTCCCACAGAGCACCGCCGTGGGATCCTCCACCTCCGCTGCCGTTGGCAGCATCCTCAGCTCTGAGGGACTCTCCCCCAGGTGGTTTTGCCCCCCCCGCTTCCCCCAGCCGCTACTGCGGCAAGAGATGCCCCCCCTGCTAAAGCTGCTGACCATGGCCCTGGGGAAGGTCCTCAGGGACCCACAAGATGGTACCGAAGTGGTGACAGAGCATCGGGTTGTTGCTTTCAGAAGGGCTGAGCAACCCCAGCACCCCTTGCAAAAGGACGGGGCCAGCCTGGGCTCTCGGAAAGCACAGCCCATGCCTGCCTTTCCCCTCTTCCACTCTCTGCTTTCCCTCTTGTGTCCTTGTTCTCTTGTGCTGCCCTGGGCTGTGAGCCCCACAAAGCCAGCCTGGGGAGAACCTGCTGGCCCTGCTCCATCTCTGGGGCAGGCAGAAGAACATCAGGAGGGATCTTTGCCACAGCCATGGGACATAGTCTCTCATTAAACCTTGGTGCTCCCTGCACTGGGCCTTCCACTCAGAGTGACCTCATTTCCCTTTTTTAACTCATTAAAGTTCCACTGCATTCCAGCCCGTGCCTTCGTCTCCTGCTTTGCCCTTCAGATGCTCTCCCAGGGAAAAGAGATGTTGCTCAGCACTGGTTTTGGGGAGGAGGTTGTTGGGGGTGGTTTTGCATTGTTTGTCAGCACAAGTTTGCATTGAAGATGCTTATTCATGCTCAGGGTGACACTCTGCTTTCTGAAATTCTCTGCGTGTCTGGGGCTGGATAGAAACACCCAGTGCTGTTCAATTACTATAGCTACTCCAAAGATGGTTTTCAGTCTCCTGGCAAAACTATCTCTTTTCCACACTCAGCAAGCCCTGTGCCCTCACCCTCTCCTTCCAAACCAAGTGCTCCAGTCCTCCTGCCATCCTGCCCACCCTGTGCTGAACTCACTCCACTTCTACAAGGTCTTTATTGCATTATGCTCACAACTTGGCACTGTGTTCTAGATGCCATCAAGGGAGTGCTGAGCAGAGTGGTATCATCACTCCCATCGATGTTCTGGCTATGCTCCTCCTCATCCCAGGATGTTGATGACAGTCCTCAATGTGTGGGAAGAGCGCTGGGAATCGCATGTGTTTTGATTGGGTTACTGCAAAAGCACCTTTTCCTGTCCCTGCTTTTGGGCTGCTGCTTGTCGGGCTGCAGCAGTTCTCAGCACTTCCCCTTCATCAGCTGCAAGCCCCTCTGCAGCCTTTGCTGCTGATCACCACATTGCTTTGCAGAGCTCCTGGACAGCTCTTTGAGACACTCAGCGTGCACCCGCTGCCTCTCTTCCTGCCCCGAGTCTCTCCCTGCCTCCTTCTCCCCAGAATCATTCCCAGGAAGCCCTGGGCACAGACAGGGAAGGAGCAGGACAAGGACCACATGTGGGTGTGTGATGTGCTGTGCCTGGCAAGCACTAAGCAGCCACGAGCTGTTCTCTTGACCCTCTATCCCAGTGGGATGGGGGAAGAATTGGAAGAGAAAGAGTTCAAAAAAAACCCCTTGGGTCATTTTGAGGTCAGGTTAATTTGGAAGGGAAAAAAACCAAACCCAAAATAGGTGATGCAATCAACCAGCACCTAGCACCAGCAGACTGATGCCCACAAATTCTCGGAGGAACAGCTGCTTTGGAAAGACTTCCCACAGTTATCTTGCTTAGCATGATGTTATATGGCATGGAAATACCTTTTGGTCACTTCAAGTCAGCCATCTTGGCTGTCCTCCCTCTATGTGTCACCCCTCCTATGAAGAAAGGCTGAGGGAGTTGGGGTTCTTCAGTCTGGAGAAGAGAAGGCTCTGTGGAGACTTTGTTGCAGCCTTTCAATATATAAAGGGGACTTATATCGATATATGAAGGGGATATATAAAGGAGAAAGTCAGAGAGAGACTTTTTGTCAAGGCCTGTAGTGATAGGAAAAGGAGCAACAGTTTTAAACTGAAACAGGGTAGACTGATGTTGGACATAAGGAAAAAATTTATCAGGATGTGGGTGGTGAGACACTGGGAAAAGGTTGCCCAGAGAATGACGGGATGCCCCATCACTGGAAGTGTTCAAAGTAGGGTTCAACGGAACTTTGAGTAACACGATACAGTGACAGATATCCCTGCCCATGGCAAGAGGATTGGACTAGGTGATTTTTAAAGGCCTCGTCCCATCCAAACCATTCCATGATTGTATAATAATATGGCTCTACAATAATGCAACCTTCTGCACTGTGTCCCTCCCTTTGACAATGCTATGGTTAGTATGGGTTCTCCTGGCCTCTTGTGGGAAGCTAGTGCCTGTGTCTTGTCAGTGCCAAATCCCCTCTGGACTACTTGGATCACAATGTTGAGCTTTCTGAGGAAAAAGAAAAGGTGTGCACAACAAAGTGGATGGTAGTCATTGATTTACCTCAGATAATTGTATCCTGTCCCTAAAACGCAGACAAATTTAGAAACTAGAGGATCACTCCATGCAAGAATAAGCATAACCATCCCCAACAACCCTTTCCCAGAACCACCCCTGAGCAACATATGTCTCCCTGAGCATCTTGGGAGAGCATCTGCAGGGAAAAGGACAACACAGAGGCACGGGCTGGGATGCAACGGAACTTTAATGGGTCAAGAGAGGGATAGGAGGTTGCTCTGAGTGGAGGCCCCAGTGCAGGGATCTCCAGGGGCACTTAAGAGTCTGTGCCCCATGGCTGTTGTAGAGATCTCGCCAGGTGTCCACTTGCCTGTGCCAGAGACGGAGCAGGGTCAGCAGCTCTTCCCTAGTCTGGCTTTGTGGGCCTCACAGCCCAGGGCAGCACAAGAGAACAAGGACACAAGAGGGAAAGCAGAGAGTGGAAGAGGGGAAAGGCAGGCATGGGCTGTGCTTTCCGAGAGCCCAGGCTGGCCCCGT
>NW_009650166.1:2170-7940 GCF_000708025.1 Charadrius vociferus | reverse complement strand
TTGTTGCTCTCTTAAGAGCGAGCATGCTGCCAACGGCAGACGGGGTGGAGGATCCCACGGCGGTGCTCTGTGGGAAGGAGCTGAGGATGGGTCCGGGCAGGGTCACCACCACGGGGGAGGGCTGGATGACGACGACGGAGTCCTGGCACTGCCTGACACAGGGCTCATTGCAGCTGTTGGCCAGCGGGGTCGGGCCGCAGGGCTGGCAGGGCAGGCACTGGTTGTAGCAGGACATGTCTTGTGGCTGGAGGTGCACCTGGGAGAGAGAGTAAGGAAAGCAGAGCTTGAGGGGTGCATGAGCAGTAGCCTGCAATCTCACCACGAGGAATTTAAGTCATGAACTGGAGATGAGAGTTGGAGGCTGTGTAGGGAGGCTCATGGTCTTCTACTTTGTCAAAACAAAAAAGCCCTGCCAAGAGCAACTGAGCACAGGGAGGTCCCTGTCTAACCCATAGCTCAGAATACATTTCAGCCAATCCCCTGCCTCTCTCGTGCCACGTCATCTGCCCCCTTCTCAGTCCCAGGACAAGCAACTCCAATACCCAGCATATGACAAAGGATCAGGCAAGAAGTGAGGTACGTTGGAAGAATACAAGGAGGAGAAGAATGGGCTTCTGCCTCACCTTGTTCCCAAGGAGGTGTAGGTGAGAGGAGTGGATGAGAGAGTGAGGAGAAGGGACCGCTTTTATACTGCTCCTGCACTGCCCCAGGCCCACAATAAATTGCACGCAGGCAGTAATTTTCCATCAGACTCATCTCCAAAACAAAATGTCCTACTCAATGGCATAGATTGTGTTTTGGTTTCCATCAACAGTCATTTCATTTCCTCATTTTTGACATGATTCATCCACTTGCAGGCTCCTTTCATGTACTGGGCTTAGTCACACAAGGATATCCTCAGCAGGACCATGTCATTTTTGGTAGTTTCGGCTTTCCTGGGAAGGAACACATCAGTACAGGCAGAAGACTGTGCTGGAAGGGTGTTGCACAGACAGGGAATGTTGTCTTGGGGCAGTGAAGTGCGATTGTTCACAACTCCTTTTTCAGGAAGAGGCCCAACAGCACATAGCATCAGAGCACCCAAAGGCTTCTCTTTCAGCTGTCTTCCTGTTGATGCCCTTTGCTCTGGGGACAGCATTTTTCAGGCTGTCCGAGTATGCTGAGTTTTGGGTTAGGAAGGCCAAAGCCTGCCGGCATTGAATCAGGCAAAGAATGTGGAGGGCAACACGAAAGTCTTATCTGAGGTACATCAGCAGAAAAAGCAACGCTTGGTCAAAGGCAGTGCCACTGCTGAATGGGGAAGATTCCCTGAGGACAGGGGCTACATTGAAGTTGGAGATAGTCAAAAGGCTCTTGGTCTTGGACTTGGTCTTTACTGTCAAGATTTGCTGTTGAGAGATCAGGCTCCTCAGAAAGTCTGGAGCATGAAGGACTTATCTTCAGTAGAGAAGAATAGGTTGTGGGAACATTTAAACAGATTGGGCTGACATGAGTGCAAGCAACCTGATGCCATGGACCTGAGGGAGTTGGTTGATGTCACTACAAGGCTGCTGTCAACTCCCTTTGAAAGTCGCAGCAGTCAGGGAATGCATCCGAGGGCTGGAAGAAAGCCAATGGGCCTCCGGTCTTCAAGAAGGGCACAGAGGATGAGCCAGGGTACAAGAGGCTAGCCAGCCTCTCCTCAATGCCTGCAAAGGTGATATAGAAATCATGCTGGAAGCCCTTTCCCAAGGTGAAAGGACAAGAAGGTGTTGTGAGTGGTCAGGATGGATTTATGGAGGGAAAAGCAGGCCTGACCGATCTCACCTTCTTTGATGACATGCCTGCCTCCAGTGGGTGAGGGCAGTGCAGCAAATGTTGTTAATCTCATCTAAACAAGGCTTTTGATAGTGTCTGCTGTAACAATCGTTACAGACCAACTGAGAAATTACAGGCTAGGGAAGAGGACAATGCAGGAGATTGAAATCTGGGAGGGCTGCTGGACTCCAAGCGTTGTGATGAGTGGCATGAATGCCAGCTGGCAGCCACTCACTCCTGGTGTACATCATGGCTCCAGGCTGGGGCCAAGAGTGTTTAACCCCTTTATGCAAAGTTCTGCAGTGGGGGAGGAAGAATTTCATACAATCCTAGAATAGCTTGGGTTGGAAAGGACATTTATTGGTCATCTAATCCAACCTCCCCTGCAATGGTCAGGGTCATCTTCAACTAGATCTGGTTGCTCAGAGCCCTGCACAACCTGACCTTGAGTGTTTCCAGGGATGATGCATCTACCACCTCTCTGAGCAACCTGGGCCAGTGCCTGACCACTCTCATTGTAAAATATTTCTGCTTTATATCTAGTCTAAATCTCCCCTCTTTTAGTTCAAAGCCATTATCCCTTGTTCTATGGCAACTGGACCTGTTACAATGTTTTTTCCCATCTTTCTTATAAGCCCCCTTGAAGTACTGAAAGGCCACAATAAGGTCTACCCAGAGCCTTTTCTTCTCCAGGCTGAACAACCCCAACTCTCTCAACCTGTCCTCACTTTCTGACCTAGGCCTTTCTGACCTTGGCAGCACCACTGGTGAAGATGGACCATCATCCACATCATCATGTGATGTGGACTAGCCTTCCATATCCAGAGCACCTGGGAAGGCATGGTGGGCAAGGAGTGGATTTGCCTGCTGCCCCGAGCATGGACTTTCCTCCGTTAACTGCTCTCCTTTCAGCTACTGCCTTCAGCCTGGCTGGGACAAGGATAAAGGATCCCATTGATCTTGGGTTTTTCCTGGTGGTTGTTCCTGTTTCTGTCTCAGGGAGGACAGAGCATGGTTCCACCAGTCTATCTCTTTCTTGGACTCCCTGATGCTCCTTAAACTTTCTACTTCCTCTCTGCCACCAGGCAGAGCAGATCATCCACCTAATCACACCTCACACAGCTGTTCTTACTACTGCCATCTGTTACCAGCAAAGGGCTCTGGCACTCCCTCCAGCCCAAAACTTGGACGGCTGCATGTTTTCCTGGGAGCTCTGTCTGGGTTGCTACATCCTTTCTGCCGACTGCAGAGGTCATAGCTTTCCACTGGGTGGATACCACAGCTGTGCTCCTTCTGAGAGGGTGACAACCACTGACTGAACTCACCTCTCGAGGTGGTAGGGTGACTACACGCTTGTCAGCATCTCCTGCAAAAGCTGCGAGCTCTTGTCGGGTCTCTCCACTACCCCAGTATTTCTCTACCTCAGGAAAACCCCATGTGCGCTGAGACCTGCTGTTCTGAGCAGGTTGGACTGGCTCCGCAGCAGCTCTCCTTGGTGACTGACCCTGCACCACTCTAGGATGGGGCTGATAAGATTCCAAACAGCTTTGCAGCAGAGGACATGGGTCCTGAAGGACAACATCAGGCAGCCCTCATCCTTGTGGAAATGGTGTCCAACATGCTGGGCGGCATTAGGAAGGCAGTTTCTATCAGATTGAGGAAGGTGATCCCTATTCTTGACTCAGCACTGCTAAGAGGACAACTGCCATGAACAGTGTCCACGAACATGGCTCTCCAGTACAAAACAGGCATGACCATACTGACGCAAGTCCAGCAAAGGCCCATGGAGCCCATGAACTGACATGAGTCTCTGAGGGCCTAATTTTGGCTTGGCCATGAGTCAGCCTTTTGGGGTGAGGCCAAGCCAAGAGTGCGTGCCGTCTGCAGGCCCGTGTCCCACGCAGGGCTGAATTCCCCCGTGACCAGAGCAGCTCCATCCATACTCATGGAAAATGAGCTCTGAGCACTGGGCTGTACCCACATAAACAGCTCCAGGCAGCCCCAATGGCATTGCCCTCACAAGGACCTTCTTGCCTTGCACTAACACAACTTAGAGGGCTTGCAAGATAGTCACCATGTTTTGGAAAAGTGCCTTCTCTGTGTCTGGGTCCAAAGTGTGTGGCCAAAGTGCATGGTGGTGTGAGGAGAGTGGGAGGAACAAGGCACTGTCCCGAGCCCCAACACACCCTCTGGTAGTGAGGAGGGACCCGACTCCACAGGGCTTGTTGAGGAATCAGAAGGTTCGGGGGGCAAAGTTCTCCTTCTGCAAGCCTGCTGAGGCCATTGTTTGGGGTCCCCAAGAGGCTGCCATGAGAGGGGATGACTTTACCAAACCAACTGACGCAGGCAGGAGAAGCCTGCATTGGTGGGAGGTTATGTGCAACTTGCTGCAAAGTGACTGGAAAACAAGCTCACCAGATTTCCCCAGACCTGTGCCCCCTGCCTGCACAGACCCCTCCAACACTTGGAGCACGTCTTTTGCCCATACTTATGTGTTCCTGCCCGGGATATCCTTGGGCCTTTCATCTCAACACTTGAAAGGAGCCTCTGTGACCTAATGGTCATGTCAGAAATGGGGAAATGAAATGGTAGTGTTGACGGAAACCAAAACACAACCTGTGCCATTGGGTAGGATATTTTGCTTTGGAGGTGAGTGTGTTGGAAAATTACTGCCTGTGTGCAGTGCCTGTGTGCCTGGGGCAGTGCAGGAGCAGTATAAAAGCCGTCCCTTCTCCTGTCTCTCTCATCCACTCCTTTCATATCCATCTCCTTGGGAACAAGGTGAGTCTGAAGCCCTTTCTCCTCCTACTCTTCTGGGATTTCTCAGCACATGCCCTGTCTTACACTGGCTTGTGGCACTACTTGTGATGGGAGTGGGAAGTGGGCAGAAGGGCTGGCATGGAGAGAGGCTGGCTGCTGGCTGGTGTATGCTGTGGGCTAGACAGAGACCTCCCTGGGCTTGGTGGCTCTTCGCACTGATCTTCTGGGCTGAACAGACGGAGAAGCCCATAGCGTTACTTCCAGCTCACATCTCCAGCTTGGCTTAGTTTGGCGCACACACGGGGGAGTCACAGACTGCTTCTCACCCACTCCTCTGGCTCTGCTTCCCCCTGCCCTCTCTCCCAGGTGCAAACCAGTATGACCCAAGGAGGCAGCCCAGTGCAGACCAGTATGGCCCAGTGATCCCAGTGCAAACAGTATAGCCCCAGAGAGGCACCCCTCTGCTCCCAGTGCAGACCAGTATGGCCCAGTGAGGTACCCCTCTGCTCCCAGTATAACCACTCCCACAGCCCAGTGCTCCCAGTGCAGACCAGTATGACCCAGTCAGGCAGCCCAGTGCAGACCAGTATGGCCCAGCAAGGCACCCCAGGGCTCCCAGTACAACCCAGTGCAGACTAGCAAGGCACCCCAGTGCTCCCAACGCAGCCCAGTCCCCCAGCCCTAAGCTCCAGTACTCCCAGTAAGCCCAGTATGGAACCCCTGCGCAGCTTAGTATGTCCCAGCGAGGCTCTCCAGTGCTCCCAGTACAGCCCAGTGCACCTGCCCCACATCCCAGTGCTCCCAGTACAGCCCACACCCCAGCCCTGCACCACCGCACGGCACCCCAGTCCTCCCAGTACAGCCCAGTCTCCAGCCGTGCACCCCAGTGCTCCCAGTACAGCCAGGTGCACCTGCTCCACATCCCAGTGCTCCCAGTACAGCCCAGTCCCCTGGCACGGCACCCTGGTACACACTGCTCCCAGTGCCTCCCAGTCCCACATCCCAGTGTTCCCAGTGCTCCCAGTCTCACAACCCAGTGTCCCAGTGCTCCCAGTGCTCCCAGTGCCACCTAGTCCCACGCCCCAGTGCTCCCAGTACACTCCAGTCTCCCACACCAGTGCTCCCAGTCCCACGCCCCAGTGCTACCATTGCCTCCCAGTCCCACACCCCAGTGCTCCCAGTACACTCCAGTCCCCCACCCCAGTGCTCCCAG
>NW_009650166.1:0-501 GCF_000708025.1 Charadrius vociferus | reverse complement strand
GGGAGCCAGTCCCCTCCCGCTGTGGGCAGCAGGAAAGGAAGACCCAGGAGCATGCTGCGTGGCCCTCTCTGGTTCTTCGCACGTGACCAGGGGAAGTGGGAGGCTGAGCCCACTTTTAAGCTGGAAGCCTGCGTACACGAACTGAGGTTGAAGGAAGCTGCTAAGAAGGGGCCGTGCAAGAAGGCTGTCAGTTCAGTGGCAGTTTAGTTGACCCATTGTGTGGGGCAAGAAATCAGAAAAAGGGTTGGAGAAGGGCAAAAGCATAATTCCAATACTCTGAAAGGTAGATTGTCCATAAAAAAAAGGTAAGGTCAAAGGAGCTGCACAGGAGATGCGGTTCTTGAGAGTATAACGGCAGGGTGGAAGTCGTTACATCCATATGGATGGGATCAATAAGAAAACAACTATATCCCCACAAATTTTGATACAACATTATGTAGCCCACCTCAAGAAAGGTTTTTAACCAACACTGCGTGGTCCTTCCCTCTGTGGACACTGCAG
>NW_009650165.1:11069-17905 GCF_000708025.1 Charadrius vociferus | reverse complement strand
CTTTTGTGTCTTTGCTGCCACATGGATGACCATCCGCCACACGTGTCATCAGCAATGTGAGTAGCAGCAGAAAAGCTGCCAGGTTTGCTGAACATCTTTAGAGGCTGTCCTCTCTAAACTCTGCACCCCCACAGAGCTCCAATGGGAACATGCTGCCACCCAGGCTGCAGGGTGTGCCCTACTCTTCTGCCAGTACCATCCAGGAGCAGTGAGTGCACCTATGGGAGGTGCGCTCAGGTAGAGGAACTCCTCAGCTTAGTGGCAGAGCTCTGGGAGGAGGTGAGTAGGTTGAGGAGCATCAGGGAGTCTGATAGACTACTGGAAACACACCCTACCATCCCTGGGACAGACCTGTCAGGCAGACAGGATGCATGATACGAAGGATTCCCTATCCTCTCTCCACCTGGCAGAATGCGGTGACTTAAGGGATAAGGGACAATGGCGACAAGTTCCTGCCTGGCGCAGCAGGCACATCTCCTCTGCAACTACCTCACCTTCCTAGGGGCCCTTGCATAAGAGGCATGAGGCTCTGCAAGTGGAATCAAACAATGATGAGGACGATGGTTTGTCTAGGTTGGAGGTGTCATCAAGGTCACCTGCATCAAAACCACTTCCATAAAGAAAAAATGACGGGTCATTGTCATAGGAGACCCTCTCCTGAGGGGAACAGAAGGCCCAATATGCTGACTGGACCTGCTTCTTAGGGAAGGCTGCTGCCTCCCTGGGGCCCAGGTTAAAGATGTGAAGAGAAAACTTCCTACCCTGGTACAGCCCTCGGATTATTATCCATTATTGATTTTACATGTAGGCAGCAATGAAGTTGCAATAAGAAGTCCAATCAAGAGATGCGATCAAGAGAGACTTCAGGGCCTTGGGACGACTGGTTAAGGGTTCAGGAGCACAAGTAGTGTTTTCCTTCATCCTTCCAGTTGCAGGGAATGATGAGGGGAAAAAAACAAGATGACCCAGCTGATCAATACCTGGCTCCATGACTGGTGTCACTGACAGAATATGGGGGTTTTGATCACAGGTCAGTCTACATGACACCAGGCCTGCTGGTGACAGACAGGGTACACCTTTCTCAAAGGGGGAAAAGGATCTTTGCGCAGGAGTTAGCAGGGCTCATCGAAAGAGCTTTAAACTAGATTTGAAGGGGGAAAGGAATAAAACCAGGCTCACTAGAGATAAGCCTGGGGGCAGCATGCCAATGTTTGAAGGACAGTGTGCTTGCAAGCGCCTTCAGTCTGCTCCACGATGTGCTGAGTACACTGGAGCACATTTGAAATGTCTTTATACTAATGTGCGCAGGGGCCAAGGGAAGCCAGTAGATGTGGTCTTTTTGGATTTTAGCAAAGAATTTGATACTGTCTCTCACAGTATCCTTCTGGAGAAAATGTCCAGCACACAGCTAGACAAGTCCATAATATGTTGGGTGAGCAATTGGCTGACCCGTCGGGCTCAAAGAGTTATAGTAAATGGGGTTACATCAGGCTGGCAGTTAGTCGCCAGTGGGGTTCCTCAGGGCTCAATTTTGGGGCCAGTGCTCTTTAATGTTTTTATAAATGGTCTGGATGTAGGAATCAAATGTACATTAAGCAAGTTTGCCAATGACACTAAACTAGGAGGAGCTGTGGACTCCCTCAAAGGTAGAGAGGCCTTACAGAGATATCTGGATACACTAGAGAGCTGGGCAATCACCAACCATATGTGTTGCGTTAAAGGGCAAAGTAATTTGGCAGAAAATAAACCCCCTTGCATTCCAGCCTGTCCTCAGATATCAGAGGGGCTGGGGACAGCTAGGCTTAGATTCTGAGTGATGCCCAATATGGCGTTAGAAGTCCAGTCGCATTCAATATGTGAATTGAACTATCACGATTACAGATGCATTAATAACACTATACACGATTAGATCTAGCAGCGTTCCATGAACTAGCAGGGCCACACTTAAGGAGTTTGGTTGCATTCACTATGAACTCTCACAGCTAGATTAAT
This sequence comes from Charadrius vociferus, assembly GCF_000708025.1. Classification (NCBI taxonomy): domain Eukaryota; kingdom Metazoa; phylum Chordata; class Aves; order Charadriiformes; family Charadriidae; genus Charadrius; species Charadrius vociferus. Next base: position 15,913 of record NW_009650165.1, on the reverse strand, counting down.
GAAAAGTGTAGTATATTGAAGCAACAGGTGCACAAGTTCTTTTGGATTGCTGGGGATAAAGTTACTGTCTGCAAAGCACGTACAAATACTAAGGATGTTAGTAATGTACCCTGGCTACAAATGCACTAAGTTATAAAACAACTCTATAGAGATTTCTAAGTTTCCTGGGGAAGCACTTGGTATAGCCAAGTATTTGAATCTTACCCACAAGCGTCCTTATGGGGGGAAAGAGAGGCTCAGCCTGTCGACTAATCCTAGAAGACAGGGGTGGTCAGCGATGGTATTTTCCTGACCGTGATGGTCTCTTCCCTGACATCCCTCCTCTCTTAAGCTATTTTTATACTATTTTTTACCTTTCAGGTGGAGCTTGAAGAACTCTAGTCATACATACTTTTGTTATGATTGGTGTAAAATTCTCTCGCTTCGCTTTTAAAGGTACAGACTTACGAAAAATTCAGAGCGCAGACTCCATGAGGAGTGGTCGCACCTTGGAGGCGGGTGGCGTTTGGGATGGAGATGTGTTTTGGTATTATAATGACATTATAATGAGCGAAGTTCACCCAAAGGATAGCATTTTGTCAAAACATGACAGATCGTTGGCTCAGGGTAGCAATTAGGCAGCTTATCAGTTCCATAAGACCTTCAAGTTCCCATTTTATCACAGAGCTTGGCTGCGGTGTCTCCACTCCGCTCCACCCCCCACGCCATTTCTCTTAGAGTCAGCACATCAGACTCCCCTGGTGTCACCAACATAACATCTAAGGTTGCCTAGGGAACCTCTGTGGAATGTATCCCTTGCACACCAGCTGCACTCTGCCCTGAATGTTTCTTCAATGCTGTACCTTTCCTTAAAATATGAATATAAGTTTAATTTCTACATCACCTCCATCAATTATTCCACAGTACGAAATTTAACAAGACCAAGTGCTGGATTATCCACCTGGGACGGGGTAACCCTGATTATACATACAAATTGGGGGATGAGAGGCTGGAGAGCAGCCCCACGGAAAGAGATCTGAGCTTTTGGGGTGATGGTAAGTTGAACATGAGTCAACACTGTGCCCTGGCAGCCAAAAAGGCCAACTGTGTCCTGAGGTGCATCAAGCACAGCATAGCTAGCCGGTCAAGGGAGGTGATTGTCCCACTCTACGCTGCACTGGTGCAGCCCCACCTCGAGTACTGTGTGCAGTTTTGGGCGTCTTAATATAATTAGGACATCAAACTTTTAGAGTGTGTCCAGAGGAGGGCGATCAAGATGGCAAAAGGTCTTGAAGGCAAGACTTTGGAGGAACGGCTGAGGTCACTTGGCTTGTTCAGCTTGGAGAAGAGGAGGCTGAGGCGTGACCTCATCGCAGTCTACAACTTTCTCAAGGGGGAGAGTGGAGGGTGAGGTACTGATCTCCTCTCTCTGGTGACCAGGGATAGGACACATGGAAATGGAATGAAGCTGTCTCAGGGGAAGTTCAGATTGGACATTAGGAAAAGGTTCTTCACTGAGAGGGTGGTCAGTGACTGGAACAGGCTCCCCAGGGAAGTGGTCATGGCACCAAGCCTGTCAGAGTTCAAGGAGCAACTGGACAATGCTCTTAGTCATATGGTTTAGTTTTAGGTAGTCCTGCGAGGAGCAGGGAGTTGGACTCTGTGATCCTTATCGGTCCCTTCCAACTTGAGATATTCTATGATTCTATGAATACAAATATTTGACCCCCCCCTGCTCAAATATCTTCTGTATTACTTTCCCATCCCATTCAAGGTACAATATAACTAAAAAACAGGTAAGCTAACTGCATAGCTGGATGGGATAAGCATACATTTCCATCTTTTATTTTCATACCTTTCTACTCTAATTATCCATCTTCTACTAAAAAAAAAAAAATCTCTATGGAAATCACATGAATAAATTTTACAGAGTTCAAAGTTATAGTTCCCCAAGCATCTATAGTGTAACCACACTATTCATATATACCAAGGCGTTAACAGCATATACAACAATGCAAAATACTACCGACATGGAAGACGGCCAAGCTACAGCTATGCAGGACCCATAATTTTCCATATCCTGCCCACTGACTGTTAAGTAAGCTTATTCTCTTCCATCTGGAAGTGCCCAGTTCTGAATCACAGCAATTACGGCAATTCATGCCACTTCAGTGCCAGGTGGGAAGGTTCTCCATTACTTTTTCCCTACTGGAAAGGAAACAGCTAACATTTCCCAAACTGGGTGTCTGAATCTACTTCCCAGTACATCCACAGTGATTTTCAAGTTGCCAAACTATAGCCCCATGCAAAACCAGTGATGACCCTGGGGGATTGCATAGGGTACGCCTAGACTTTTTGCAAAAATCTTACCAATTTACATAACTGACATGAATTTCAGAGTTTGTACTAACGCTCAGGTGAGCCAATGCAAACTGGAACTCCACTGATATTTCACCCTCTTTCGGATTAGCCCACAGGGATGAAACTTTAAACAATCAAGTATGGAAGTTTGATCTTATAATCACATGAAGCTCATCTCCAGGAGCAGATCCTCCTGGAAACTGCTAAGGCACACAGAAAAAGAGGAGGTAATTGGTAGCAGCCAATATGGCTTCACCAAGGGCAAGTCATGCCTGACAAATTTAGTAGCCTTCCACAAGGTGGTTACAGTGGTAGTGGACAAGAGCAACTGACGTCATCTACCTGGACTTGTGCAAAGCATTTGACACTGTCCCGCATGACATCCTGGTCTCTAAATTGGAGAGACACAGATTCGACAAATGGACCACTTGGTGGATAAGGAACTGGCTGGACGGTTGCACTCAAAGAGTTGTGGTCAATGGCTGGATGTCCAAGTGGAGACCAGTGATGAGTGGTGTTCCTCAGGGGTCGGTACTGGGACCTGTACTGTTCAACATTTTTGTTGGTGACATGGACAGTGGGATTGAGCGCACCCTCAGCAAGTCTGACAATGATACCAAGCTGTGTGGAGCGGTCAACACACTGGATGGGAGGGATGCCATCCAGAGGGACCTGGGACAGGCTGGAGAGGTGGGCCCATGCCAACCTCATGAAGTTCAATAAGGCCAAGTGCAAGTTCCTACATCTGGGTCGGGGCAATCCCAAGCACAAATACAAGCTCAGCAGAGAATGGCTGGAGAGCAGCCCTGAGGAGAAGGACCTGGGGGTGCTGACTGATGAGAAGCTCAACATGAGCTGGCAATGTGCGATTACAACCCAGAAGGCCAACTGTATCCTGGGCTGCATCAGAAGAAATGCAGCCAGCAGGTCAAGGGCGGTGATTCTTCCCCTCTACTCTGCTCTCATGAGAAACCACCTGGAGTCCCCAACGTAGGAAAGACATGGACCTGTTGGAGCGGGTCCAGAGGAGGGTCACAAAGATGATCAGAGGGCTGGAGCACCTCTCGTATGAGGACAGGCTGCAAGAGTTGGGGCTGTTCAGCCTGGAGAAGAGAAGGCTCCGGGGAGACCTTATTGCAGCCTTCCAGTACCTAAAGGGGGCCTACAGGAGAGCTGGGGAGGGATTTTTTACAAGGGCATGTAGTGATAGGACAAGGGGGAATGGCTTCAAACTGCAAGAGGGTAGATTTAGAATAGATATTAGGAAGAAATTTTTCACTCTGAGGGTGGTGAGGCACTGGAACAAGTTGCCCAGGGAAGTTGTGGAGGCTCCATCCCTGGAAGAGTCACTTGATATAGAGGGCTTATAATCAGACTGCAATCTGAGATATGCATCCTCCAAACCCCCCCAATGCCTAAGAAGGCTTTTGTTTCTTTTTTGCTAGTTGGTGAAGACATAGCTGCTATTTTGTTTAGCGCATCCATTGGGATCTGACAGTGTCCATCTTGCCATTTTATTCCTAAAATCTGGATCTCCTATGCAGGTCCCTTACTTTTTTTTTATGGCAAAACCGTCTTTTGGAAGTTTTCAAACTATTTTATTCCCTTTTCTCAAAAACTTCTTCTGCTGTGTCACCCCATACAATGATGTCGTCAATGTACTGCAGATGTTGCGGAGCTTCACCCTGTTCCAGTGTGGTCTGGATCACTCCATGGCAAATGGTGGGGCTGTGTTTCCACCCCCAGGGCACTGCTGCCAAAGGGATTGAGAATAATTCATTAGCAATATCAATTGTTGCATACCACTTGGCTGCTTTTGACTCCAGTTCCTATTGAAGTTCTAGCATGTCCGGCACAGCAGCGCTCAGTGGTGGTGTGACTTCATTCAGGCCACGATAGTCCACTGTTAGCCTCGCCTCTCCATTAGATTTTCGCACTGGCCATATGGGACTATTAAAGGGTAAGCGAGTCTTGCTGATCACTCCTTGAGTCTCTAGTTGACAAATCAGGTTATGGATGGGAATCAGGAGAGTCTCAGTCGGTGCAATATTGCCGTCGATGCACCGTTGTGGTAGCGATTGGCACATCTTATTCAACCCCCTTCTTCAACCCTCAACAACCCTAGAACAGCGTTGTGTTAAGGGGCAAAGTAGTTTTGGCAGAAAATAAACCCCCTTGTGTTCTAACACTCCTCACCAAGGTGGGACGCTAGGTGCGGCTAGGTTTAAATTCTGAGTGATGCCCAATTCACCACTATCAGTCCAGGCGCATTAATATATATTAAACTTACGGTTCGGGATGCACTAATAGCGGACTGCACCTTCAGTCCAGTCATGCTCACGAACTAGCATGGCCTTGCTCCGGTCGCATTCAACGAGAAACCCAAACGACTAGCTGCCTACATGGTACAGTTTATTTAAACAACAGATACACAAGTTCTTTTGGATTGCCGGTGATAGTGACTGTCTGCAAAGCACGTGCGAATACTAAAGATGTTAGTAATA
>NW_009650165.1:2796-10444 GCF_000708025.1 Charadrius vociferus | reverse complement strand
AGGGTATTCCATCCCATCTGCCTCATGCTCAGTATAAAAGCTGAGGGATCAAAGGGTCAGGGCTCTTCCTTCAATGGCCGACGTCTGAGGAGGACTCTGTTCGTCTGCCTTTGATCCCGATCCTGAATGCAGATCCAGAATCCAATTCCCGTCCGTCACTGAGTCCAGCCTGGGACTGCCCCAGTGCCAGCTGGTGTCGTGATTGCCATCTCGGGAGCTTGATACGGTTTTGTATATATTTCATTATTTCTTTTTTATTTTATTATTAATATTTCGTTAAAGTAGTTTAGTTCCTTCTAAACTCATAAGTCTCTTTTTCCTCCTCTGCCTCTCTCTTTGAAGAGGGGTAGAGGGGAGCATCTGTCAGTCCCATCTGGGGTCCCCCGGGTCCCCCAGGTCCCCAGTAGCCGATTTGGCCTAAACCGCGACACACACACATTAGGGTCCTCCGAGAGACCAAGACAATAATAGACAGCTATTTAATTTCCTCCATCTCCAAGGCAGCTATGCCAAAAGCCCACGGGTACCCTTTTGGGTCCTTGAAATACCCTCTCCTGAGCTAGTCTATGCCAAGGATGCAGGGAGACTTTGGGCCAGTCACAATGGGATGCTTTTGCCACTCATTCCCAGTTAGGCTCTCTTCATCTTCCAATATAGTCAACTGTTGGGGTCCCCCTGTTGCTCCAGAAATACAAATGGGTTCTGCCCCTCTGTAATTTGATGGTACTAAGGTACACTGCGCACCAGTGTCCACTAGAGCCTTATACTCCTGTGGGTCTGATGTGCCAGGCCATCGAATCCACAGAGTCCAATAAACCTGGTCGTCCATTTCCCCTACCTGGCTGGAGGCAGGGCCCCTCTCATCCTGATCATAGTATCTGTTACTCACTTGTTGCAGAAATGACTTGGAAGTCCCTTCAAGAGGATCGGAGGGGAGATCAGGCCACCCACTCTGTCTGGGGTGCTGTCTGCTGGACACGGGAGCAGCACTTTTCCTAGAGGGATCCCCTTTTGTGATTGGTCTTCCTTGCAACTCACGTACTTGTGCCTCTAGGGTTGAGGTAGGTTGTCCATTCCACTTCCTCATGTCCTCTCCGTGGTCACGCAGGTAAAACCACAGGGTGCCTCATGGTGTGTGCCCTCTGTATTCTCTCTCTTGAGTAGAGAAATGCCTACTCTTAATAGCTGAGATACTGGCCCGTACAGGTGGAAAGTAGGACATGTTCTCTTTGAATTGCTGGACCTTCCAGGACAGTTTCTCCACAGCTGAGATGAGGGGGGAAGAGACTTTCTTCGTGTTGCCAGAGTCGGCCAGCCACCTCATCCACCGTTGGTCCCTCTGCTTTTCCATTCTATGGAAATGCCAATGAGTTGGCATACAACAATGGCGTGGTCCCTACAAACTTCCACCACATGGGCCTTGTGCATTGGACTTCATCAGGATCTGTGGGTAACTGTGCGTTGTCTGGGTCATAATAAACCATCTCCTGCATGGCTAATTCCCTCGGGTACTGGATACCTCTTGCCATGGTGGTCCACTTGCTTGGATGACATAGAACATCTTCACTGAAGGAATACCTTTCCCTCACACCTGACAGGAGTCACCTCCAGAGTCTGAGGGCTTGTGTCTTTTTCCTAGTCACCTTGTCAATACCCCCTTCCCTGGACAGATCGCAGCTCCTTGGCTTCCCTGCCCTCTATTTCCAAGCTACTGGCCTTGTTATGCCATCATCGGAGCAGCCAGTACTCGCCTGGAATTCGGCTGAAAAATTTTCGCATATCTCGCAGCTCGCTCAGGGATAGGGATTGGGTGATTCCTGTCCCAGTATCAAATACTTGTGCAAAGCATTTGACACTGTTCTGCATGACATCCTTGTCTCCAAATCTGAGAGACGCGGATTTGACTGATGGACCACTTGGTGGATAAGGAACTGGCTGGACGGTCACACTCAAAGAGCTGTGGTCTATAGCTCCATGTCCAAGTGGCGAGAGGTGGGTGATAACCCACCTGGAATATTGCGTCCAGCTCTGGAGCCCTCAACATAAGAAGGACATGGACCTGTTGGAGCGGGTCCAGAGGAGGGTCACAAAGATGATCAGAGGGCTGGAGCACCTCTCGTATGAGGACAGGCTGCAAGAGTTGGGGCTGTTCAGCCTGGAGAAGAGAAGGCTCCGGGGAGACCTTATTGCAGCCTTCCAGTACCTAAAGGGGGCCTACAGGAGAGCTGGGGAGGGATTTTTTACAAGGGCATGTAGTGATAGGACAAGGGGGAATGGCTTCAAACTGCAAGAGGGTAGATTTAGAATAGATATTAGGAAGAAATTTTTCACTCTGAGGGTGGTGAGGCACTGGAACAAGTTGCCCAGGGAAGTTGTGGAGGCTCCATCCCTGGAAGAGTTCAAGGCCAGGTTGGATGGGGCTTGTGAGCAAGCTGGTCTAGTGGGAGGTGTCCCTGCCCATGGCAGGGGGGTTGGGACTAGATGATCTTCAAGGTCCCTTCCAACCTAAACCATTCTATGATTCTATGGTTCTATCTAACCTCAGGAGTATGAATACTGTAAATGAATTTTAGCAATACTGTGTTATACTATAAAAATATAGCATGACACAGTAAAAATATTGCAACAAAGTTCAAATACAGAAACTATATTTCAAATATACGTATGCCATGATGTACTTCAAACCAATCTCATGCTAAGTTGGTTCATCTACTTCATAACTATGGACTTCTGTGTCACAGCAACACATCTTACAGTTTAGGTAGAAGTTTTCCTACTCTCATTCTGTTTTAATGTATTTCAATAAATAGTCTTTTTCTAAGCAGTTGTAATTTAACTCCCAGTTCTCTCTTTTTAATCCTTCTACACCAAGCCAATTATAATTACTGTCCTTCCTTTATGAGCTTTTCCAAGAAACCCTGATGTAGTTAACTTTTCTACATGCATTTCTGGACAGGCATGTCTGGTTGTCTTCTGTCGATTGACTCACTATCCAGCAATATACTCTTCACTTAATTTTGGAGCATGGACTTTTCTCTTTGATACCATTTGCTGATGTCACATGCTCCCAATTCAGGACATCGTCACTGCTGTTGCCATTGTTACAAGTACTCCTTTATGTTCCTGGGATGCCCAGGTGTCCTCAGCAGTTCCTTCCTGAATTCCTATACTCTTGCTGTGATCTGCAAAAACCCAGAATAAGGTGCTCGTGATCCCCTTACAGTAGACCATAGGCAGATACAGATGGTTCAATTTTAAGAATTTTTTTGTTAAAGATAAAATATGATTGTTACAAACTGATTTTCTGTTAAATTTTTAGTTTGCATAAACTCAATGAGTTGATGGAAGCGAGATGTAGATTGAGAATTTGAAGCCAAGGGAAGAATATCCTTACATCTGAGCATTACCTGCAAGTACACAAAGTACATTTCAAACCAGTAGCGCTGCATCCAGTTTCAGCTTTGCAGAAATTTATTACTCCTACTGACACTAACACTACTGCATATCATCCTGTACGTCACCATCATGACATCATTGCACAGCTCTCATTAACTCACCGTCTTAACGCCACGATGCAAGAGAAACTTGCAGAGTTCCTAAATCTCACCTATGGATAACACCCACTCCCATGCACCTGGACTGGGATTTCAAGGACTCTCAAGTATAACAAAGGCAAAGCCACAGGATTTACCAGCTGTCATAAACAGCACGTCTCGGGGCGCCTACAGACCTGACCTACCTGTTCCCACAGAGATCACGTCACTATGAAACCAGCCCAGCAACTGGAAAGGAGCATAAAGTTGTAAAACAGTTAATCACAGCTGTATGTTTAAATGCCTACATACTAAAAATACAGCCTGTATTCCTACTTCCTACTTCCCTAACAGAGTTGGACCTTAGTGGTTCAAAGAAACAGGAAGGGCAAGAGAAAAATAATAGAAACACATGACTTCTACAGAGAAAGCCATTTCCTCAATTTTTAATTCACAACTGCAAAAGAACATATGGCGTTATGCCAAATTCTGGGCAATGCAACTCTAACCAAGGACAGCCTCTCACTGTATTCACTGATAACAACTGTATAAATACATAAATACATAAGCTGGCACCTGCTCAAGAACACATTAGGCCAGAGCTCAGGACTTGGTTGTCTAAATGACTGTCCTGGTTCCGGCAGGGATGGGGTTAATCTCCCCAGGAGCCAGCAGGGGGCAGGTATTCCATACCATGTGACCCATGCCCGAGCTATACAAGGAGCTAGCCTGGGTGAGGAGAGTGGTTGCCACTTGGGGGTGGGCTGCAGTGGTGTGGGTCCAGTAGGTGTGCTTTGCGGCGGTACTGTAATTGCGTTTTCGTCTTTCCTTTTGCTGTTCTGTTAAATTACATTATTTTAACCCACGAGTTTTGCCCTGACGATTTCTTTTTCCACGACTGTGGGAGTTGTGCAAGCAGCTGCGTGGTTCTTTGTTGCTGGCTGAGGCCAAACCACAACAGTCCTTTTTGGCGCTCAACGTGGGGCTTGAAGGGTTGCAATAACAAATTTCTCGTATCCATTTCCCATATTGGTTAGGTAGTTGCTGGTTACAATGTTACTTTGTTTGTTTGCGTGGCTGTGCTTTGCAAATTCTTATATGCTCTATGTCCTCCCTGTGATGCAGTTTGTTATCTTGGGTAGAGGGATCAGGGCTATAATTTTGCTGTCCTGTGCAATATCAGCTTATGATATGATAACATCACTATTGAAGTGGCTTTGTTGGGGTGTCTATGCAGTATTGCTGTCTTGTCCATACCTTGGTTATCATCTTTCAGAAGTTATTAATAATTTAGGAATTTTGAGACCAGCTCTTCAGCCCTTGGAATTAATGAGAGTTTCTTCAATTTCTGTAAGAGCAATGTTGAACTCTGGATGGCTACATTTGGTGAATGCAGCAGACGCTTTTTTGCTGAAGTTCATGCTTTCTCAGTGATATGAAAGACTAGTGTCTTCCATGTTGGGGTCTTAGGCAAAACTACAGTGTAATAGTATGTTATTTGCAGTTAACAGATGTCATAAAAGACAGGAAAAGAAAGAAATTTCTCTCTTCCAGTGGATTTCTGTTTAGTTTTTCTAGTCTGTCTAAGCATATTTTTGAAGCTGTCTTAAGGCTTGGGTGAGATAATATAAAACTGTATGCATATCTGAAAACAGTAACATCCGAACTCTTTGGGAATATAAAAGTTTAGAGCTGATCTTCATAGAGATGTTGTTTATTTTCCATAGCCCAATATTTTTTCTTGAGTTTCACATATATTCATGTTCCACTTTAGTAAACAGACACTCAGACGTTTATGGGCAAAGCACTCTCCCTTTGAAGTACTTGCTAGAAATACACCTTATTTTCTACTAATAAAGTGTGAAAAATATGTCTACCAGAAAAGTTCATAACCTGATTTTGTTTTTAATGCCTCTCCATGCTATTTGCATTGCTAATGATCCAAAAGTCCCATTGAGATCTTGTTTTTATTCAAATTCCTAGGTATTTTGATACTGGCATTAAATGACCCTCAGGTTTGGCTCTAAGATGTTTGAATGAAGGCAAGCAAAGATTATGTATCTTATTTTGCATAAAATGACTGTGGGGACTGAGGCAAAAGGGTTAAGTGTGGTAGAACTAATAGGGCAGCTGCAGCACTGTTTTGGCAGATGATAAAGTTGTGTGAAGCTACTCCCTAGATAAGGAGGTGCTGTTCACAGGGAAGAGACATTCCTTTCTCGGTGGGAACGTGATCTTTTAGAGTACGCGATGGTGTAAACAAGTAAAGTAGAAAATTACTGGCCTTGGTAGAAAAGTATATAAAGAACACGCTTGCTTAATAAAGTTGATTTTGATCCTGCATATCGGAGTCTGTGCCTTTCAATTGCCACAAATGACACTTAAAAAAATGAAAGATCTTTGCTAACTGACTTTCTAGCAGCTAATACCTTCTTATGAGCCGTGTTGTAGCAGCACTTTGGAATGCAAGGCAGATAGCAGCATCGCAGACGGGCCTGAGAAGCAGTTAATGAGCCTGAGAAATAGTAAACGGGCCTGAGTAACAGTTAACAAAGACATAATAAGAAGTAGAACTGGATCTCAGCCAGACCATAACAGTTCAAAAAGCACACAGCTCTGTGTGTGTGTATGGGAAAAGAGCACGACCAGAACACTGTTTGTGCGGGATTGGATGTTGTGAGGAACAAAGAGTGCGAAGGATGTGAACAACCTGTTTGGCTACATAGTTTAGATCCGTATCTCTAACTATATAATAGCTGCACGTGCTAATAAACTTTGTTTTGGTTCACAACACTGAGTCTGTGCATTCAGCCCGCCGCACCATGTTTCCCAAATAACTTGTAAAAATAATGCTCAGTTGAAAGTTTCCTTTTTAACTGAAAAAAACCCTCAACTCAACAAGGCATAAATTGGGAGGTTTGGGTGAGCCTGTCCCATGTCAGGATGTCATTGTAGCCAGCAGCAGGAGAGAAACAGCATCCTGGATGGGCAACTGGAAGCTGTTGTCTCTTGGGAGCTGTGTGCTTGCCAGATGGCCGACTGGCTGCTCCAGCCTGAGTGCTGTGGGGGGTTCACCTGTGCTCATAGCCTCATGCTGCGGTAACATAGACTGGGTTAAGATTTCACTATTTGAAATTTGCCTGAGCCAAACAGTTTAATCGGAGAGTTTGCTCAGGAGGGTGGCAGGGATGGGGGGGGGGAGAAAGTATTTTGTTTTCTTTAGGGGCATAAAGGAAGGACAATTCTTCAGTGCCAGAATTGTATACATATTCCTTGTTCGAGAGCTCCAGGGCAGAAGAGATGTTGCCTCCACAGGGACAGATCCCACACTGAGGTGGTTCAGGGAAGCTTTCCTGTACTCATTTGAGCTATTGATACGGTGAAAGCTATCTATCTCAAATGACAGCAGGGCAAGGTCTGACTTTATGACATTCAGGTGACAAGTTTTCCTGGAAGAACAGTATAGGTGGCAATCAGTAACAACTCAAGTCTGTGATCTCTTGCTACATCGGCACATTAATTTCTTATTGCTAAGTGCTGGGACGTTAAGCAACCTGAACATAGCACTGAGAAAGACCTACTCTCCAGAGAGGCAAATCTTTTAACAGGAAGGCGCACCAGCCCCCATGTGTGAGTCAAGTCACCCAGGTGTATGAGCATTGGCAGAGCAAAGGCAGGCAGCATGGCTCAGGTGTGCTCCACCTGGGCTGTGAGAGAAGATCAGCATACAGGTCTGCCAGCTCTGCTTTTTTTTTTTTTCAGTGGATATTTAGCAATTCCTCTAACCACGCGGCTGCGTGGTTCTTACTGGCTGAGGCCAAACCATGACAGTCCTTTTTGGCGCCCAACGTGGGGCCTGAAGGGTTGCAATAACAAATTTCTTGTATCCATTTCCCATATTGGTTAGATAGTTGCCGGTTACAATGTTACTTCGTTTGTTTGCGTGGGCAGGTATCTAGAGAATTTCTCCCCTCCAATGGTTTGGGACTTCACCCTCGAACAACTACAGGACCCTGATAAAGTAATAGAATATTTGAAAGGAAAATGCTGTGGCTACTCCAGAGAGGCACAACTTATGGCACTGTGCTGGGCCCTGGCCAGTATCTACCAAACAC
>NW_009650165.1:0-2703 GCF_000708025.1 Charadrius vociferus | reverse complement strand
GACAGGTAATGCGGCCACTCAAACCCCTCCTCTAATGTGGAGGGGTTAATGTAGTTGGCCTGTGAGGATGGGCTGAGTGAATAAAGGCAGAGGTGTACCTGTGCACGTAAGGAGCCATAGGAATCCACAGGAGGATAATCCCAACTTTCCTTCTCTCTCATGGGACTCACTTGGAGAAGCATGGTCTACTTGGGGCTGGATGGGGTCTACCTGTCAGAAAAGGGGAAGAATTTCTTTGGTCAGAGGCCTGCCAACCTTGTGAAGAGGGCTTTAAACTAGAGTTGCCGGGGGAGGGGAACCAGAATCCATGCCACTCCTACCAATACAATGCTGATACCAGTAGTTGAGGCCCAAAACCTGGAGATGGGTTGCAGGTCAGCAGGAGAGCACCTGGAGTGCAGCTTAAAGGAAAAAGAGCCACTCCAGCCAGGGAGCTAGCCCAACTTAAATGCCTCTATGCAAATGCACGTAGTATGGGGAACAAACAAGAGGAGTGAAAGACATGCGCACGCCTGCAAGGCTATGATCTAATCGGCATCACAGAGACATGGTGGTATGGCTCCTATGACTGGAGTGTTGAAATGGACAGATATAGACTCTTCAGGAAGGACAGGCAGGGGAGATGGGGAGGGGGTGTTGCCCTCTATGTCAAGGACCAGCTGGAGTGCATAGAGCTCTGCCTGGGGATGGATAAGAAGCTGACCGAGAGCTTATGGGTCAAGATTAAAGGGAGGGCAGGGACAGGTGATGTTACAGTGGGGGTCTGCTACAGGCCACCTGACCAGGAAGACCAAGCGGATGAGGCCCTCTATAAACAGATAGGAGCAGCCTCACGTTCACAAGCTCTGGTCCTCATGGGGGACTTCAACCACCCCAAGATCTGTTGGAAGGGTAACACAGCAGGGCATAAGCAATCCAGGAGGTTCCTGGGATGCATCAACAATAACTTCCTTCTCCAAGTGAAAGAGGAGGCAATGAGGAGAGGTGCCATGCTGGACCTTGTTCTCACCAACAAGGAGGGGCTGGTGGGGAATGTCACGCTCAAGGGCAGCCTTGGCTGCAGTGACCATGAGATGGTGGAGTTCAAGATCCTTAGGGTGGTGAGAAGGGTGCACAGTAAGCTCACTACCCTTGGACTTCAGGAGAGCAGACTTTGGCCTCTTCAGGGATCCGCTTGCTGGAGTACAGTGGGATAAATCCCTGGAAGGAAGAGGGGCCCAAGAAAGCTGGCTAATGTTCAAGGACCACCTCCGCCAAGCTCAGGAGCGATGCATACCGACAAAGAGGAAGTCAGGCAAAAAAGCCAGGAGGCCTGCGTGGATGAACAAGGAGCTCCTGGACAATCTCAAACGGAAAAAGGAAGCCTATAGAGAATGGAAACAAGGATAGGTAGCCTGGGAGGAATACAGAGAAACTGTCTGAGCAGCCAGGGATCGGATTAGGAAAGCTAAAGCCCAGATAGAGGTAAATCTGGCCAGGGGAAACAAGAAAGGCTTCTATAGGTATGTCAGTGACAAAAGGAAGACTAGGGAAAATGTGGGCCCACTCAGGAAGGAAATGGGAGACCTGGTTACCTGGGATTTGTAGTTTATTGAGTTTATTACCTGCCTGAGCTAAAATAAGCTAACTGGTCTAAATAAATGCAGAGCTAGGACAAACAGGAAGGATATTTTTTGTTAAATGTTTATCCTTGTACAATGTGCAATTGTTTTGGGTTCTGGATTTCTAACATTATCACCAAACCACAAAAACGATGGAAAAATTTTCTCTGTTAAAAACTCTCAAGAACACATCAGTTCTCATGCAAAACTCAGAGAAAAGTCATTGAATCACTGTTTTGGAAACTCATGCGTTCAAACTGAATTTATCTGTGCTATGCTAGCTTGTGAATAAATACTATGAGGGTGGGCTGGTGAAATATTCAATGGAATGAGAAGTCACACAGGGTTATCATGAGTATCTGCTCAGAGAGCTGTGAAAGGACCATCGTATTTCTGTTTTGCAGCAGGTTAGCAAAGGCTACCCAGCAGAGTGTTTGCTTTAAAAACAGTCTTAGGGGCTGGATAAACACAGATGATTTAGGCACAGCCAAAAGTGGTGCTTATCTTAAAAGTATGCTTGGAGATGGGATTAGTCATCTGAGCTCCTTATTCAGTACTAGGCAAAAATTAGGCACACAAAACCAGGATTCATAAGTGCCAGCACAATGCCTCACCCTTACCAGCAGAGGAAGTGGAGAATGACAGATGGATGTGATCACATTACTCTCACTCAGGCAGGTAATAAACTCCCTGCTGCATGGAGACAAACTCAAGTCTTCACAAAAACCCCACAGGGAGCCAGTCCTTTCAAATACCCTGCCCCTTTCATCTAAAAGCCCCAGTGCTACAACGGCTGAGCTAGCATGGGAGAAATTCAGGATCAAATCCCTGCTTTGAGGGAATCTGAACTCCACCCTTCCCCTGCCCTGTCTGCAGGGCATCCTGGGGTACATGCACCCCAGAGCTGAAACCCAGGTGCTGGGGGAGAAGGATGACTTCCTAATACCTGGGATACCTCTAGGCTGGAAGCAAATAATTTGCCAGAATGATTTCATATTGCCAGAATGATTTCAACACATGAGGCTGAGGTTGCAATGACGAATCCTCTAATTAAATAGCAGGGTAAATGGGCATAAAAACTTCATAGAATCATAGAATGGTT
>NW_009650164.1:185861-195721 GCF_000708025.1 Charadrius vociferus | reverse complement strand
CCCCAGGCCGATCCCCCGGTTGGCCCCCGTCACCAGAACGGAGCAGATGTGAAGCTCTGCCATATCGCTTCTCCTCCTGCTGTTCCCACTTGCGGTGTTTGCTCGGCTCCCTAATGCTGCTTTATAGCGTGTTCCACGGCCACCCCACCCACTCGGGGCTTGAACAAACTCTTGGCTCCAGGTACAACCTCTCCAGCTCTTCGAACTCCAGGACACGGTTCCTGGCGGGGAGCCAGCCCTCCTTACCAAAGGGCAAAAATGACTCGGCTTTTTCAGACAAACTCGGCTGACCTCAGGAAACCTGGCCCCGTAATCCAGGAGGTCCCAGCCAGCCTGGCCAAGAGAAGCTGTCATGGGTGCAGAGGGAGGGAGCAACATGTGGGATGTCCCATGGCTCGGGTGCCATGGCTTCACAAGCATCCTGCAGGCTAGATGGGTTTTCCACATAATACCGGGATGTGCCCAAGATGGGCATGAGCAGACGTTCTCTTCCTTCCTCTTGCCTCTTCCAAGCCAATGCCCACTCAGTACTTGTCTCACAAAAGTCCTGTGGAGTAGAGCAAACCCAGCATGGTCTACCAGCAGAAGGCAGTGGACCTGCATGGCCTGCACATCACGTCTCCACTGGTTATGCGCTCCACCCCTTTGGGTGCAGCAGAGGGTGTTCCCTCTGTCCACAGCAACGGAGAACTCTGGTGCCTGGAACGTTCTCCTGCAAAGAGAAATATATGGGTCTAAATCCCATTCTCCACATCGCCCATTGATGTGGGGCACAGACAGTTCTGTGCTCTCACCTGTGAAGCCCGGTGCTGCGCAGTACCTCAATTGAGGTGTTACAGATCTGTAGGGCTGGCACTGATGTGCGTGCACATCGTGTGTTCCTACTCCACTGCAAGTGAAGACATGTCCCCCAAAACCTCTTGCTAACCCCTTGCTTTCAAGCGCTGAGTCTCGGAGCCGTTGCATGGGCTGCTGGGCAACAGTGGAGACACTGACACTGCTAATGTGTCGTCTTCTTGCCCGGGATGTCTTGGCAGTCGTGTTAACCAGAGCCGCTTCCTCCCAGCTCTTGCGCTCCAGCAGCTGCTTTCCTCCTCCCCAGTCCTCTCTGTTTGCCAGGGCTCGGCTGGCAGGCACCAGGAGGGAGGCAGGTCCTCCCTGCAGCCCTGAGATGCTCCTGCCCACGGCACCTTCCCCAAACCCAGTCAGGGGGAACGCGGCTTGGGGTAAGGATGCCCATTTGGTGGTCCAGCTGTGCCATCCTCAGTCCTTCAGTTGCTTCTGATTTGGTCCTGCTCTGAGACTGCAGCACCTTCACCCTCATACCACCGCTGCGTCCACCTTCCCCCCAAAACAAAACTACTTTGAAGTACAGATGTGCCAAAGTTTGGCCCCGGGGAGCCCTCTGCACCTCAGGCCAGTCACACGGTCACCACAGTGCCACCAAAGCAGGCAGTCCTGCCCTGCCTCACCTCCCTGTCTCATATCTGGGAAGCTGACACGAGGGCTCCATCATGGACCTGACCTGTGCCCTGGCATGGAGGAGGAGGATGCTGCCACCAGCCCCATTACGCTGGCAGCATCCACTGTGCCTCTTCTGTGTCTGACATAGCATGGCCCAGCTGCATGAGGGATCCAGCCTTCCATCCCTACCTGCCTTCACCAGGCTCTGCCCCACACCGGGGCTCGGGCGGTCGTAGGACAGGTGAGTGGTTTCCACCAAATCAGCATGAACCTCATCTACATCTGGACATGATACCCTTGAGAAATATTCTCATTGATGGCCATTTTCTTTCTGTTACATTAAAATATGTTAAATATGGTAAAATATGTTAAAAATTAATTGCATGTATATAAAGCACGTTTCTTTTCCAAAAGACATATTTATCAAATTGCAGTGTTCTAAGGACTTTTTTTTTTTTTTTTTGCAAGTAGAGACACACCACAGATCACAGGGGAAAACTTCTCCACTTTGTTTGTGCTAAGCTCTGAACACAGAAAAATGCAGTTTCTGCTGTGGTGGTGGTGAAATATCCTCCCCGTGTACCTGTTTGAGAGAGAACTGAGTTTTGCAGCGT
This sequence comes from Charadrius vociferus, assembly GCF_000708025.1. Taxonomy (NCBI): domain Eukaryota; kingdom Metazoa; phylum Chordata; class Aves; order Charadriiformes; family Charadriidae; genus Charadrius; species Charadrius vociferus. The sequence goes on along the minus strand of NW_009650164.1, from coordinate 193,643 downwards.
CTCAGCGTGAGATACTGCGTCCCTTCGATACGCCTGTTCTGCCGGCTGGACCCAGAGTGCACATCTCTCTCCAGCTCTAAGGGGCTTTGCAATTCCCCCTGAGCCCAGGAACACGCAGGTTGGCGACAGCCTCAGCCTTTCCCTGTCTCCCGTTGCCAGCTTTGCCAGCAAGGTGTCCATTTGTTTTCACATCCTCGGAGTAGAATTTACCATTTTGTTTGCTCGGTGTAAATCCTGAGGCAAAGCCCAGAGCACGTGACAGAAATGCACACAAACACACTGGGCGTCCTGGCGTGGCAAACGGCAAATAATCTTTGTCAGCAGGCGAGAGCCAGTGTTTCCTCTTCTGGTCCCTGTGGTAAACGTTCCCTGCTAACGTATTTGTTTAGTTCCTCTGCTGTTATTCATAAAACTTTTACAATATCAGCACGTTAAGCACTCACACATTTCGTCCACTTGGACAACCTTATGGCAACCAAGACTGGGGTTTTATCCTTCTCCTTTCTACTGCCTGGAGCTTTTCTTTCGTGGCAATGCCCCTTTTTGGGGCCCTGGGGTACTTTCTGCACCAGCATCCCATGAACTGCTGGTGTTCCCGTGGCCATCTAGCACCATGCTGTCCAGCTTTTAGGGGAGATATTCCTCTGTGGGAACGTGACAGCGGCAATTGGCTCCCGCGCTCCTGTGCATCTGCAGCTCATACTTGAGAGCTGATCGCAGATCTTCCCTCTTCCCCCTTCCTCGACCCTTCCAAATCTCAGCCTCTCCTTAAGCTCTGAGTGTTTCTTTTTTTCCCATTTTCTCTCTCGAGGGACATCAGAACTCCTTCTGCTTTTCTGATCCTCCACACTGGGTTGAGAGACTTCCTTTGCCTTGCGAATTCCTCCCGCTTACCAGCAGTACAAAGCTCTGGGTCTTCCAGCCTCCTGTCTCAGACTGAGCTCTCACTGAGGACCCTGACAATTCTCAGCACACCTCCCAGACCGGCTTTCAGGCTCTGATAGGTCATTTCTACAGCCTTTTCTATATTTTTAGTTTTTAATGACCACAGACCACAGCTGTACTTACTGATATACGCCATTTGCACAAGAGCTCTGCTCCTCTAAACTGCCTCTCAAGGTTTTCTTCTTCTAGGCAGAGGATGAGGCCGTCACCCACCGTCTGTTAGAACCCCCCACGGTGCCTCAGAAGCAGACGGCATCAGAAACAAAAAATTAACCTTTTAAATCCCCTCTTTTTGCTGTGTCACCACATTTTCATAGCCCTGTTTTGGAGTCGTAACTTTATGATGTTGACTTTGCTCTGGGCCCCCATGCTGCATTGTTGAGAGTTAAGAGTTTAAACAAGCGTCGCTTCTCCAGGAGTCAGAGTCCAACCTGGTGTGAAGAGGCAGAGGAGAAAGCGACCAGCCATGCCTGGCTTCATGCTACTGCTGTCCCCAAGCCTCCAAAAGGGACCTCGGACCCGCTCCCAGGAAGGGATTTCGATGGTTCATTTGCTCTGAAATGTTCTTGCGTGGTCTAAACCTTAAGATGAGCATCAAGGTCCTTGTGTATGCCCCTCTCTCACAACCCTCAGACAGCTGTATTTCACATCTGGATGCTTTCCAGCTCACCACACCAGGAAGGCGCAGAGGCAGTGTTCCAAGGTGCAGTCACACCTCCTCCACTATCCATCGCTGAAAGCTCAGGTGGGCTCATGCTCACCTAAGATGTTTGCACAAAGGGCAACCGCGGTGCCGCTTAGAGAAATATTGAGCAACGCACTTTCCTCTGCTAGCCGGGGGAATGGGTGTGTGGCACAATTAACCTTAGTACATTTAATCTACCGTGTAAGTAAGAATAAACTCACGACTTTTTATCAAGCCTATTTCCTCCACGGCATATTCAGGGCTGTTTTGGGCCATATTAGTCACTTGCTGAAAAATCAATAGATAGCGATGAAGGAACCGCTAATCCAGGGGTGGGGTGGGACCTACCCAGCCCTGCAACTGCTTGTGTGTGAAGCTGGGCAGGTCATGTTCCCCCTCCGTGACTCATTTTCTTTTTGGCTGGAGAGGACTAGTGACACCCCCTTGTGAAGAGATCGCGTAGGGAATGCAGGTGAGACCCTCAGCTCAAATGCAGCTCCCGGGCGAGGTGAGGAGGCAAGGCTTCTTCTGGCCCTTTTTAAGAGCTTTGCTGTTTTCCCAGCAGGCGGTTCCAGGTGACAACTGCGGTGTCTCAGAGCAGGCCTTGAGCCCAGGCACCCAAACCGCTGGCAGCGGGGGAAGCAGATGGAAAGCACGCAGGACCTAGTGAACAGTGTCTTAACGTGAGAAGAAACCAAGGCTGAGGCGGGTTCCCTAGCAGCTTCTGCTCAGTGCAGGGGATGGCTGAGAGAGTTGGGGGTATTCGGCCTGGAGAAGAGAAGGCTCTGCGGAGACCTTAGAGCCCTTTCCAGTCCCTAAAGGGGCTCCAGGAGAGCTGGGGAGGGACTCTTGATCAGGGAGGGGAGCCATAGGGTGAGGGGGAATGGTTTTAAACTGGAAGAAGGGAAACATAGATTAGATATTAGGAAAAGAAATTTCACGCTGAGGGTGGTGAGCCCCTGGGGCAGGTTGCCCCGAGAAGCTGTGGCTGCCCCATCCCTGGAGGTGTTCAAGGCCAGGTTGGACAGGGCTTGGAGCAACCTGGGCTGGTGGGAGGTGTCCCTGCCCAGGGCAGGGGGATGGAACTAGATGATCTTCAAGGTCCCTTCCAACTCCAACCATTCTGTGATTCTATGATTGTATGGCTACAGGAACTGCTGGGTCTCTTAGGATCCAGATGAATCTATGGGGAACCATATCCCTTGGGCAGGCAGTAAAGGCATTCCTCCTTTTCCAAGCTTATGGTGGGTTCTCTGATCCAGACAGCAGAGAATTCCACCAAAGCCCCTGAGATGGGGGTTTCCTCTAAGCAAAGCATTTCTGAAGACCTCAAACCAGCTCACTGGAAACAGCGAGCACAAGGGCTTAGGTGGAAGCTGGGCTGGATGATTAGTGCTGACGGGAGTCGAACGCAATACCAAGAGAGGCACGAAGTCCAGAAAACACCTTCGCTCCCCACATCCATGCACCGGACCCAGGGACAAGTGGGTAGAGCAGGATGGGGGGAACTCTCTACATGTGGCAGAGAGCAGAGAGGAGCCAGTCTTCCTTCAGCTCTGCAGGACTCAGGCAGGGTGGAGGGGCACAGTCACCTCCTGCCCAGAACAGCCACCTGCATCACAGCCGAGCTGGTGGTGGAAGCCTGCTCAAGCCCCACTGCACTGCTGGCCAGGCTGTGGGATGAGAGGGGAAGGACAGACAAAAGGACAGACAAAAGGACAAGCCTTTCACTTCCCCTTCGAACCCGACGGTGTGAAAAACACTGACCCATGTACTTTTCATAGTCCTAGTCTAGACAGAACATAACCGATTTGGACCAAGTTTCAGACCCCGTGAGCTTGATTCAGTTGCCCAAAGACAGTCAATGGCCCACTGACCATGGAATTCTTGTTAGGCTGGACAGTACTGGTTCCTATTTTAGGACTGTCAGGAAAGGTACATGGAGAAAGCACGGAGACAAGGGGCTTCCCTGCAGAGTCTCTGTCTACTGGCATCTCTTTGATGCTAAGAGGTAGTGCAACAAGCTCCGGCTGGGTCACTGCACACCGGTTTCAGAGGAACTGACTTCTCATTGCAAGGAAGGAGAAACAAAAGCAAAGGTGGTTTGGGTCCTGTCTACTCTGCCCTAGGCTTGGTTCCTGCAGGAGTGCCCCCACGCAGCCTGAGAAGTCTTCTGGACACAACTGCTCTCCGGTCTGATGTTCAGAGATGAGTAGTATTGAGGATAATGGGAGAGCCCACTGCAAGTGCAGAGCCTTGAACCCGCGCAGAGACCGCAGCAAAGGGGATTTTTTCCAAGTAAATCCTTCCCAGAAGAGGATTTAAAATGCTCAGACTCTCCGTGCAACCTCACTTGGGCCACAGTGTTTGGGCCCAGCGTCAGCTAGGGGCTTCAGCCTGGGTCCAGAAGCACTTTTCTGGGGAAATTCCTCTCATGAGAGCAGTCAAGAGACCTCAGCTACCTGGATGCAGCAGCGCTGGCAGCACTGGTGGTTGACCATGGGGGCACCGTAGGCCCCACTGGCCTCTTTTCTGCCACCCTCCATGGGCAGTTGGCTGGGTTATCCTTCCTGCTTCGGCACAATGCCCTGAAGAGGCACCTCAGACCCACCAAGCAGGACAAATTTGCTTTCCCGCTATTATATTTGCTAACAGGCATGCCCAAGAATGGGCTTTGCTACATGACGCAGAGATATACCCCATCTCAGAAACACTAAGGCACAGGCTAAATGACCAGCTTGCGAGGGGCTTGGTTTGGCATCTGTGTGCTGGAGTGAGAGAAGGTGACAGGGCTGAACAGTGCCCTACCACCTGATGGATGGAGATGGTGCAGGGGAAAAAAAAACAGCAACATCTTTCCAGCCCCTCTTCTTTGTTAAAGTCAAAATATATGACTTTCCTCCTAAAACTGCATGACCTGCAAGCCCCCACCAGCTACTCCATGATGCAAGCCCAGCCTTCCAACTGGTAGCACCTGGACATTCGACTGACACCCTAAGAAACACACCGATATAAGACACAGGAAAAATTCTTAAGCCTGCAGTGGGACTCGGTCCTCCATATGGAACATCTAGGCTTCATGTCCTGTTTCTGAGGGATGCGTCAGGACGGGACAGTAGCTCTAAGGGCCAGGTGGACCATCCCAGGGGCTGCTGCATGGAGAGGTGGCTCTCACAGCAGGCAGTGAGGAGTCTCTAGAGACAGCAAAGCTGTGTCCACCGGTGTCGTGGATGAGTGGAACGCACCTCACTCAAAAGAGAGAAGCAGCAATACGTTTTATTGAGGGCAAATAATAATTTCAATAAATTCGATGGGATTTAACAAAGTTTAACAGTGGTTTACCAAGGTTCAGTAAGTTTGATGGCAAGGTTCACCTTATTAATTACTGCATGGAAGAAACATAGAAAGGAAAACTGAGTTAGAATCAAGATAGAATGATTCACGCAGAGACTGGTGACACGAGGGGTAAGGAAGACCCTCCCATTGTGTCATGAAGTTCAGAACAGACCCCCTTGTTTTCTAAACTCCTGATCGAGCCGAGGTGTGGCTAGGTCCGACCTTAGTCTCAAACTTCAACAACAGTTTATGTCTAATGGAATTATCTATACAAAGTTTATAATAATTAATATTGAGTAGCCAGATGGATTGGTAATCATAGAATCATAGAATGGTTTAGGTTGGAAGGGACCTTAAAGACCACTCAGTCCCTCCCCCTGCCCTGGGCAGGGACACCTCCCACCAGCCCAGGTTGCTCCAAGCCCCATCCAACCTGGCCTTGAACACCTCCAGGGATGGGGCAGCCACAGCTTCTCGGGGCAACCTGCCCCAGGGGATCACCACCCGCACAGGGAAGATTTTCTTCCTCAGATCTCATCTCAATCTCCCCTCTTCCAGTGTAAAACCATTCCCCCTCATCCCATTGCTCCCCTCCCTGATCCAGAGTCCCTCCCCAGCTCTCCTGGAGCCCTTTGGGCACTGGAAGGGGCTCTGAGGTCTCCCCTTTTTGGCCTTCTCTTCTCCAGGCTGAACCCCCCCAACTCTCCCAGCCTGTCCTCCCAGCAGAGGGGCTCCAGCCCTCCCAGCATCTCCGGGGCCTCCTCTGGCCCCACTCCAACAGCTCCGTGTCCATCCCCACACTGCAGCGTACTTACCCAATTTCTCATGTCTGATCCTCACAGAGAGAGACAAACACGGTTCATTTCTGGGCAGGCAAAAAAAAAAAAAATCCAGCTGGGAAGAAGGATTTAGTACGTCCCTGAGAAATTGGATCAACGCTGGCATTTAGAGGGGTTTTCCCATCCTCTATCTAGGGGAAAAATTGCATGACATTTCTGTGATTCTATGATTTATAGGGTGAAGTAGTTGGCTGCTGGTCAATAGTATAGACAAGAAAGATGTCTTCAGTATCTTGTTCTGTACTTTGGTTATCTTGCATTTTGGGGCTTTGAAACCACCTTTCAAAATATTTTTCCCAGGCACCTTCACTCCCCTGTACAGGATCCAAGAACTCTCCAGCTCGTAGGGTCACCGCAGGGTGTGAGCCCGGCTGCTCCTTAGTCAAGCCCAACCAAAGTACAGCTGGGGGCCAAGTGTGTCTGTCACAGCAGGACACCAGTGCCCACCAAGGTTGGGTGGGGGCCGAGGGCAGCATGCCAGCAAACGTGTGGAAAACACTCATATTTATACCCTCAAGCACTCCAAAATTTGGCAATACCAGAATCTGGTTTACCAGGCAGCAGGAAGTTACCGAGTTGTAGAGAAAATAAAACACTTGGTTTTATTTACGTGCAACATTTCTGGTTTGTATTTCTCTTTATTACCTGCTGGAAGCCTCACAACATTTAACTAACAAGGTTTTCAAAACAATTCATAATCCCTGGTTTTGTCGATGGGGAACTGAAGCACAAAAGTGGGTCAAGCGATGTCCACGTTGGGAAAGATTCAATTACAGCTGCTTAGAGCCGGCCTTTTCTCACGGCTCACATTTATATTCAGCACAGGCTCCTGTTGACTTCAGCTGGGGCTGCACGTTAACTGTTTCTGCCCAGCAGACCACAGGAGATCCCTCTATCCAGGGCTCTTTGGAACAAGCACCTAGGAAGAGTTCATTATAATTTGCCTGTGGGATCTGGGTGGAATAGGTGGTCGAAACCCCACTCCTTGGTGTGGTTCACTGCGACGGTTTGTGTCCTTATTTGCTACCTATCTGCCAATCTTTGCAATGGATAGAGCAGCACTCCTGGTGAGGAGTCGCCTAATTAGTGGCCTGAGCATAGAATGAGGCAGAAAAAGGAGAACGGGTCCTTTAATCCAAATATATGCTATGAGGATGTTTTCCGCTTTTTAGTATTTATTGGCATAATCAAAGATTTATTTCTATTAAATTCCAATTTCTCTGTCGTTGTTCAAAACGAAAAGGTCCTCAAAGCATTTTGATGTCCCAAGGCAAACTGGGGAGCAGAGGCTCGGCCATGTAGTTGAGCTGCAGTGGATCAGGACAAAGTTAGCACAAATCACCTGATGCTATCACCAGGTTGATATCGGTATTTATTTTCTGATTTATTCATCTGTATCGGAGATGTTTTGTCTCGTGTTTGTCAAACAAGGACAAAAATAAACGACAGAAATAATGATGTTCATATAAATCAGAGTTGCTCAGTCATTACTTCACTGTTGAGCTCCTGCATGTGCGCTCACCATAATGGGATTTTAATGTCATTTGTGCATCTGGTTTTCCATATAAGAGCTGAAAATAAGACATCAACACCCACCCATGGGCTGGCAGCAGAGCTGGTATATGCAGGTTCCCTCTAGACACAGTCCTCCAGCTGACGCTGATGGTCTCTTTTTTGTTTTCCCTCTTCCCTTATGCCCCGTTTCCCCATCCCTAGATGCCACCAGACCTTCTCCTTGCTTTACTCCTTTCCACACCTTTGGTCCAGCTGTTGAACCAGGTACCTGATGCTCATCAACAAAAGCAACAAGAAAAGTCCCCACAAACACCTCCATATACTCATAGAATGGTTTGGGTTGGAAGGGACTTTAAAGACCATTCAGTCTCTCCCTCTGCCATGGGCAGGGACACCTCCCACCAGCCCAGGTTGCTCCAAGCCCCGTCCAACCTGGCCTTGAACACCTCCAGGGATGGGGCA
>NW_009650164.1:183568-185556 GCF_000708025.1 Charadrius vociferus | reverse complement strand
CCCTTTTTCGCCTTCTCTTCTCCAGGCTGAACCCCCCCACCTCTCCCAGCCTGTCCTCCCAGCAGAGGGGCTCCAGCCCTCCCAGCATCTCTGGGGCCTCCTTTGGCCCTGCTCCAACAGCTCCGTGTCCATCCCCACATCGCAGCCCACGTACCCAATTTCTCGGGTCTGATCCTTACAGAGAGAGCCACAACCAGTGCATTTCTGGGTTTGCAGTAAAAATAGGTGGGAAGAGGGATTTCATACCTCCCTGATAAACTGGGCCAACGTTGGCATTTAGGTTCCCCCCCCTCCGCCTCCCCCCTCCCCCCATGTAGGGGAAGAATCTCATTGCTGCCCCAAAGATGCTGAGGACACCACCCCAGAAATACAACTAGTAAACTGTCCACTAAAAATCAAAGCCTAAATCATCAAGAGCATGACTGTACAGCACATATCTCTTCTGAACACTACTGAGAATGTGTACTGGAACATAAGTGTGGGTTTTTTTTTAAATATGTGTTTTGAAATACGTGTTTTAACAAAATATTTCAGGATGGCTGACATAAAAATAGCTCAAAAACATAATTATTCTGACATCCAGATCCCTTTAATTAAAGTTTCTGCTAGTGTAGTTTTTATGAGAAGCTCTTTCAAAAAACCAACATTATCTCATCTGATGACAGCAGGAAAGACAGTTTTCCAACTATTAGCAGTGTCAGATGCACACCTTGGGACATTATATGCATCTTTTCCCTTACATGCACACACAAATGCATGAACGCTCACAGAGTGAACTATAAATATTATTATAAAATCACCAGTATAATCTCTGACCTTGCTGGAAATCGTTGCTCTGAAGCTCAATCCACTTCTTTTAGTTGAAAACAAGTTATTCAGCAACTGTCAGTGAAACTACATCTGCAGCAAATTAAAAGCTACACTAGCAAAGAACTTGCTTGGTTTGCTTTGATTGAAATCTGAAAAAAAAACAGCTTTACATTTCAAGCTGACTAAATTCATTTATTGACCACTCCTAACTCTTTCATCAGCTAAATGTGTACCCAGACAGTATGAAGCAGACTATGTTTATCGAGTTTTCTTCTCCAGGATGCCACAGGTCACATCTACATGGAAGACTGCATGGCACAGCTGGCAAACATGTTTCCTGCATGGAGGCTTCTAGCATTTTTTGAGGTTAAAACATGTATCATGTCTCCCAATCCGTCTGGTCAGCACGGTCCAATTTTGTGTCTGCAAAAACACATTCTTTTACCAAACTAAACCATTAAGTTGCCAGAAAATAAATAAGAAAAGCAAGCCAGCAGCACGCTGCCAGGCATTTTTTTCTTCTTCCTTCAATACAATAAACACTAGTGGAAGGATGGTATCTCAAATTGCTCAAGCATATCAAAGAACGTGGGGAAGTTCTCACTGCAGGATGCTGGGACACAAGCACTGAAGATGCAGGTGTATTCCCAGATCATGGAGGGGAAGCAAAGAGGCTGTAACCTACAGCTGGATCCAGACGTCCAGTGCTGCAAACATACACAGCCGGACAGGCACTGTCACTTACGACTTTTATGTTCCCATTCTTATCTTCAGATGTACTTAACAGCTCAATTCCTATGGAATACCAGTTAAAAAGAGGGGTATTCACCACTTCTAAAATCAGATATCTAGGTTGCCGTTTGGCCTTGCAAAGATCCATTGGCCTTCGTAACAGTGACACGCAAGAACTTCGGGAGGTGTCCCTGCCCAGGGCAGGGGGGTGGGACTGGATGGTCTTTAAGGTCCCTTCCAACCCAAACAATTCTATGATTATGAATAAGCCGTGCTGCCCTTAAATCGGCACTGCTGGGCTATTTGAGGCTGCATGGGCTGCCCCCCAGCCGGCCCTCCCATGCCCAGCCTTTGCCCATGCACCGCTGGCACAGCACCAGCTCACACACCGTTGGGTCTGAGCAGGGTTGGACTCGGTGGTTGTGGCTGGCTGTGGTGGGGGGGAT
>NW_009650164.1:171163-183454 GCF_000708025.1 Charadrius vociferus | reverse complement strand
AAATCACAGGAGAGAAGCATCATGGTGCTTCCAGCTTTCCTCAGGTCCAGCTTTGGTTTTCCCTCCACACTGAAACACCAGTGGGGAGACACTTGCTCCCTGATGGATCCTGGATCTGGTGGGTTTGTTTCCTGTATCTTCTTGTAGCTTCGCTGTGTGCAGGGGTCATGCCTTAGGAAGCCCTCCAGATGCTTTTTGTGCGCTCGCTGCCAGCGTTATTCTGGCTCGGGAGTGATCCCAGTGCAGTGAGAATCCACCCTGCCACCAGCCCGGGGGTGCTCAGCTCCTCCTGCTGCTGGTGCCCAAGTTGGTTGGGTCAAACCTAGCTCAGGTCTCTTATTTTTGCCCCGTTCTTCCCCCCACAACTTGCTGGACTCAGGCAATGATGAGATCAGAGGACTTTTTGCAAGGCTGGACTGGAGATAGTTTCCCCCACAAGGTGGTCCATGCACATCGCTGTCAACCGTGGGATGCTGCACTAAGCCTTCTCCACCTGTGGTAGGGTGAGGGCAGGGTCTTCAGGGTGTTGCTGCTGAAGTCTGTGGCCACATCGCTCCTCCTGCCCCTTTGTGCCCCTCTGTGTTGGGGTGGGTGAGGCTGGACTCATGCTGGGATGGTGTGAAGCTACAGAGGCCAGCAGCTGGGCAAAACAGGGGGGGAGAAACATCTGTTGGCCATCACAAACCATTTAGACGGGTTTTCCATCATTTCCCGTGCCCGGGGATAACATGGGAACGAGAGGCCTGGTGGGGAAGCTCAGAGATAGCTGCAGGTGGACCACAGCCAGTGTCAGCAGCTCTCCTTTGCCACGTTGGTAGGACAGGTCCCCTCACAAGAAGTCACCAACTTGTGTTTCTGCTGTAGCATTCTCTGTGGGCTTGTTTGCAAGAGGTTTTTAGTTCTAAGAGCAATCATTTTGGACACATTGAACGTGGTGTTTTGGTATCTGTTGTCTAAAACCTGCTGTGGTTGAAGAAGGCTCAGAGCAAAGAGCTGGTAGGAACCGTAAAGTTGAATGTTTCCTTTTTGGAAAGGGCTTCTGAATCCTTCGTGTTTGGTGAAAATAATAAATGTGCAAAGTGGTTCATTTCACTTGTGTAGATGAGATGCAGTGGATGCAGAGTGGATCCTGGGATTGGGCTATTTGGATCCAGATGGCACTTCCCCAAATGTCAAGTCTGATGTTGGCACTCACAGCCATTCCTCCTCCATCATGCTTCCAGCAGCCTCTGGGAGACACTTCTGGCTGTGTCCCCGGCCAGTTTGCATCATATCCTGAGTGAGCTGGTCCTTAATCGTTTGCTGTCATCCTTTGCTGTGGCTCTAGCTGGGTTGTAGGCCCAGCAGCCTTTGGGAAAGTGGCCGTAGTATCTTGCAGTTGTGTCCGTCTCGCGCTCTGCGCACATGCACGTTGCTTTGTGGAGCCTAGAAGAAGCCTGAGCGCCCAGGCAGGTCCCCAGTCCAGCCATTCACAAGTGCTGAGTAACGTCTGGAAGATGTTTCCCTCAGGGTGGACCATCTCTGGTGCCCCAGGATCATGCTTGGCATCACCTCTGCCTCGTGCTGATTCTTTCCATGTCTCTCTTTGTAGGAGCTGAGAGATCTGGCATCCAAACACCCAAACCTGGTTCTTGTGAAGCTGGGTAGGTGCGCTCTGCTGCCGAGCTGGTAAATTTGTGGCTGCTGGCCACACTTGCCCCATTTCTCCTCCCCTCCCTCCTTGCCTTCAGGCTCTACATGGGGATCCAGTTCTTCAAAGGTGCTTCAAGTCCTGGCCCAAAAAGCCCAGCTTCTCCAGACCTGTCTCAGCCCCAGTACCTTGTTCCCTGGAGCCTCCTTCTCCCATGGCCACAGGATCAGGAGGTTCTTGAGACCCATGCTGGGTAGGGTCCAGCTGCCCGAGCTGAGTGGCCGTGTCCTTGCTGTGCCATGCAGCTGAGCTGCCTTGATCCCAAGTTCCGCGGGACTGGGAGGGCTCCTACCAGAAGGCAGTGCCTGTGGAAACGCTTGTGTGGTCGGCCCAGAGATCGGGCAGGAGTTGTGGGACCTTTCAGAGACATCCGCCAGCAGGTCCCATCACAGTCACTGTGGGCATCATCCCCCCCAAGACTGACTGCCCTGGGTTTTCCAAGCTTCCTCAGGGGTGGACTTTGTCCACTAACAGGAGGTGGTGACTGCTGGTGCCTGACACAGCGTGGGAGTCAGAGCAGTGCTTCGCCACCACGGGGCTGTCCCCAGAGTGGCTTCTCCTGGTGGGCTGCCCCAGGGCAGGGGCCTTCAGCTGCTGATGGCGGGGCAGCTTGTGCATGGCAAAGGCAGTTTTGGGATGAGTTGGGGCTTGTGGGTGCTGGGGTGCTCTGAGCTGGTTGCACAGCACCATCTGGTGCCCACAGATGGAAGGCCACACAGGTCGCGATGCATAGCCATTCCTCCACATCTCAACCTCCTTCTTCTCCCCAGGTTCCCTGGGTGGACCCCATGGCTCTCAAACCCTGTTCTCTTCCACTGCAGATGTTGCGAATCCCTCAGCTATTACCAATGCAGTGAAGATCGTGGAGGGGAAGCTGAACGGCATGGGCTTGAACCTGCTAATAAACAACGCTGGCATCTACACCCCGACGGCCTCGCTGGAGACGGCGGATGCTGAAGAGATGATAAGGACGTACAAGACCAATGCGGTGGGACCGATGCTGATGGCCCAGGTATGGATGAAGCTCTGGGGATGGAGTTCACCATGGAGGGGGAAATTAGCACAGCCTGAGGGTAGCCTGGGCTGCCGTGGTCATGATGGAGATCTTGGAGGGCTTTGCCAGGTTTCCCGGGGCTGCAGGAGGGAAGGGAGAGTGCTAGGCCTGCACTCCCAGTCCAAGCCCTCTGTAGCCCCTCTATGTTGTGCTGGGCTGACTGGGAGCAGGCAGGGTCACTGCAGCAAAACTCTTGGCTTGCTGCTATTCCTCTTCATCCACCCTGTTGTAGGCAGGCTGGGTTGCAGTTGCCGTAAGTGGCGCTGGCTCGAGGCACAGGCGTCCCACCAGGTTGCTTCTCCCCAGGCTTTCCTGCCCCTCTTGAAGAAGGCTGCCCGGGAGAGCACAGAAAAGGGACTGAGTTGCAGCAAGGCAGCGGTCATCAACATCTCCACCATCATGGGGTCCATCGAGAAAACTCCCGAGTCCTTCTTCAAGCCTGTCATCTCCTACCGCTGCAGCAAGGTATGGAGACTGGGGACCTGCCCGTGCTCCTGAGCTCTGTGGGAGTCAGAACTGTCCCTTACCAGGGCAGCACCTGAGATTGTGAGATGGAGGGATTTATCATAGAATCATAGAATGGTTTAGGTTGGAAGGGACCTTAAAGACCATCCAGTCCCACCCCCCTGCCATGGGCAGGGACACCTCCCACCAGCCCAGGTTGCTCCAAGCCCCGTCCAACCTGGCCTTGAACACCTCCAGGGATGGGGCAGCCACAGCTTCTCGGGGCAGCCTGCCCCAGGGGATCACCACCCTCAAAGTGAAAAATTTCTTCCTAATATCTAATCTAAATCTCCCCTCTTCCAGTTTGAAGCCATTCCCCCCTCATCCTATCACTACGTACCCTTGGAAAAAGTCCCTCCCCAGCTCTCCTGGAGCCCCTTCAGGCACTGGAAGGGGCTCTAAGGTCTCCCCAGAGCCTTCTCTTCTCCAGGCTGAACACCCCCAACTCTCTCAGCCTGTCCTCATGGGAGAGCTGCTCTATCCCTCTTATCCATGCTGATCACTGCCTGAGCTCCCTAGGCATCTCCATGCCCACCTAGGGCAGACACGCACCATCTCTTGAAGACCCGGCGTCGCTTTTTCTCCCTTGCCATGAGGCAGCAATGGGAGGGTGACCCTACTGTGTGGAGCTTTCTACTGCCCATGGCTGATGCTTCCTTCCTCCTCCAGGCTGCCCTCAACATGCTCACCAAGTGCCAGGCTCTGACCTACGGGGAAGCCGGGATCCTCTGCGTGGCACTTCACCCCGGCTGGGTGAAAACCGACATGGGCAGCCAGGAGGTGGGTTTTGGCTGAGCAGGTTGAGGAGGAGGATCTGTGCACGGGATCCAAGCCTGCAAACTTGCAGTGGCCTGGGAGGTGCCTCGGGTGGCCAGGATGGCTCTTGGGAGGAGGGGTCCATGTGAGAATGAGTTGCCTCTTGGGCTGCAAGTTGCCTGTGTCAGTGATGGACCACTACAGAACATGTTGGTGCTGCCAGGGAAATAGCATCGGCACATATTCAGGGTGAGCAGAAGGCCTGTTTGGGAGGGAAAAGGCTTTGGGCAGCCCGGAGGTGTGCAGAGAACCTGAATCCAAGACAGTGGGGAGTAGAGGAGCATCACCATCCCACCCTGCAGCCCCTTCCTCGGAGGGCTGCAGGTCCATGAGGTCTCCGCTCACCCTGCAGGATCCCTGGTGCCTGCAACCCTGGAGTTTTGGGAAGGCTGCACGTGGCATCCCACTTGCAGCAGGGATCTTTGACGTGTCCTATTGGTTTAAGCCCGTAGCTGGTGTCCCAGCCCAAGCCACCTCCATCCGAGCCATCAGTGAGCACGCAGCTACCCAACCATCCTCCCACGTCACAGACCCGTCCCACCTCCCCTGGCTCTCTACTCGCTCTGGGTGCAAGGAGCCTCGCTGCTGGCGTGCGCGAGCGGAGTGGACGGTTTGGAGTGACAGCGGGGTCTCAGTCCTGCTCCTCACTTCTTCCCGTTGCAGGCTGACCTGACGGTGGACACAAGCGTGCGGGGGCTGCTCTCTGTACTGCCGAACCTCTCTGAGAAACACAGCGGGACCCTGCTCAACTGGGAAGGTAAAGCTATTCCTTGGTGACGGCTCTCTGTCCCTGCGAGGGACTCGCCAGGTGCCCTGGAGCACCGGGATGCTCAGCCCTATGTGGTCTGCAAGGGACCTCCTTGGGGCTCCCCCGGGCGTGCAGGGCAGCCTGGGATCCCTGCCTCCACCTTGCTAATAAATAAAATCAATTAATACCTGTGCCTTCTCCCAGCTGCAGTGCCCCCACTGAGACTGTCTCTGCTCCTGCAAAAAACAACCCGGCCCTCCAGTCCCTGAAGGGGCCTATAGGAAAGATGGGGACAAACTTCTTAGCAGGGCCTGTTGCGATGGGACAAGGGGTAATGGCTTCAAACTTGGAAGAGGGGAGATTTAGATTAGATATCAGGAAGAAATCTTTTACTCTGAGGGCGGTGATCCCCTGGGGCAGGTTGCCCCGAGAAGCTGTGGCTGCCCCATCCCTGGAGGGGTTCAAGGCCAGGTTGGACGGGGCTTGGAGTAACCTGGGCTGGTGGGAGGTGGCCCTGCCCTGGGCAGGGGGGGTGGAACTTTATGGTCTTCAAGGTGCCTTCCAACCCAAACTATTCCATTCATCTCTGAGCCGAAGGGAGGTCCCAGGGGGCCCGTAACCAGCCCAAAGCCCTGCTGTCCTCCCTGGCCGCTGAGCGTGCCCAGGTCTGCCTGGTCTCTGCTGCGCTTCTGCCCAAAGCACAGTGTCTGTGCTGCACACTTCTCGGGGGAACTTTGTATGGGACACGGTGTCCTTGGGAGCAGCCTTGGGGCAGGAATGGGAGGACCAGTAGCACCATAGTCCAGTTCTGCAATCCCAGGCAGCCAGCTCTTCCCATAATGGAGCCCCAGCTGGGCATGGTACCCCTGGGTGGGAGAAATCTGGTCCCATGGGGGAGCACAGCATGGGAACGGCACTTCTGTGGGATGGAGAGGCTGAAAACCTTAATAAGATGGGCCGGGCAGCCCTGGACTGCATGAATTTGCCCACAAGATGGTAACACCCCCAAAGAAAAGGACTTCGGGGTGGTGCTGGATTATCTCAGGAGGGTTCTGCCCCATCTGGAAAGAGCTTCTCCTTGGGGAACATGGGGAAAAGGAGCCAGGTGCTTCTGCGAAACCAAGCCCAGTCTTAGGTGGGCAGAGGGACCTGGCTTGCGGAGGAGGCAAACCCACTGCTCCTGGTCTTGGAGGCCACCATCTCCTCTTTCTCATCTGGAGGATCAGCTGAAGCACCTCTGTCCCTCTGGACAGAGGCCTTTTCTGGAGCCGTACCTCTCCCCCGGAGCGAAGGATTGCCTGGAAGCACCAGCTTTGCTGGGAATCTTGCCATGGGCCATGCACTGCTCCGCACAGGACACCCCCCTCCCATTTCCCAACCGGGAACGTGAATGCTGCCGTCCCCCCAACCCCAGGTGTCACCCCCCGAGGCAGACAGAGCATCGGGGCAGTCTGCGGGGCTGGGGCCACGTCTGTGCCCCACCGAGGTGAGCTGTGCCCCAACAAGCTCCAGCGAGCCCTGGCACCCGCAGCCTGGGGTGAGTCACATCACCAGTGAGTTTTTGCTCCTCACCAGCTCCAGTTTTCTCCCAAACCAGTGGCATTTTGGTAGCTGAGACTTTTGAGAAAGGGGGACAGCAGGGAGCGTCTGCAACCTGGGTGCCAGCCTGGGCTTGGGGACAGAGGTAGCAGCGCTGCCAGAACTTGTGACCTTGGACCCCTGGCTCCTTGTACCCCCTTCTTGGGGGTGCCAAGCAGCCCAGGTGCCCAGCCAGGGACAGCAGGAGAGGCAAGATGCCCCTGGGAAGTTCAGGGGTGCCGGGAGCATCCCCAGATGGAGAAGGGATCCCTTATTCCACATAATGGATGGACAGGTCCTTTCTGGAGCAGTTTTCAGGAGAAGCTCCACTTCTGTCCTGGACCTGGGGCTCTGCTGCCCCATCCCTGTCATGGGGCTAATGCCGACCTCCACCTGGGCTGTTTGGAGCTCCCTCGCTTCCCCGTGCCCGGGCTGACACGCACTTTTCCAAGCCCGTGCTCTGCTTCCCGAGGCCCTCAGGAGACGGCAGCACTGCGGGGAGCTGTACCCACACGAGGCACCTGCTGCTGCATGGGTGCTCCCTGGCGGGGAGATGCTGGCCTTGGCTTTCTGCTGCCCCAGCTAAGGACTTCTTCATCCTCGGGGAAGATCTGAACCATCTGGGCTCTTCCCAGCCACCCGATTTCCCATGCAAACGCTCGCTCATCTTTGCTCTTTCCTTTCTTGTCAGTGCTGCAATGGCAGCAGGAGGAGAGAAGTCCCTTGTGAGGAACGGCTGAGGGACAGGAGCATGGGTGAAGGGCCTGATCTTGCAGCTGTATGGCTGTGCTAAGCCCAGCGCTGGCTCGGAGACACGGCCAAGCCTCCACCGAGCACCCCTCCTGCCCCTTGGCAGAGGTTCTCCTGCCCCTTGGCAGAGGTTCTCCTGCTCCAGTTGCTCCACACAAGCCAGTTGGAGCCAACCAGTCACCATGGGCTGGCTCCATGCCCATTTCTCTCCATGTTCCTCCCTTCTGCCCCATGCCACGTGCTGGACCCTGGGGGATGAGCTACGCCAGGGATCCCACCACTGCTTGCAGCCTCCCCATCATCACTGCCTGCCCCGTGAGATGGACGTAGATGTTCCCCTGCGAACATGGGGAGAAACGGGACTGCTGAGAGCTGGGACAAGCTCCATCAGCTTGGCTGCTGGTCTGCAGTGCTGGTGACACAGGATGGTTGCCCACCTGTTGTGGCAGCAGGGTTTTGGCTGAGCTTAGGAGGTTCCCTGTGATCATCTCTCTCCGGCCCACTGGAAACTGGGACATCACAGTGTGGATAGGTCACCCGGGACGTGGGTGGCCCTGTGTGCTCCGGCTGTACCAAAGGCGATGGGAGGAGGAATGGGAAGCTCTGCAGGTGAAGTCCACTCTGGCTTTCCTAGAAGCCCAGCTGCTGGGGATGAGAACGAACCTTGAGGGGCTGCTGGACGTTGAAGCACCATGAGCATCAGCCTGTAGGAAGCCCTGTGCAATGGTCTTCCCTTCGGGTGCCGGGGCAACGGGCTAACTGCCATGCAAAGCCAAGTGGCAGCAGGTCGGTCGATCCCATTTTTCAAGCCAACAGGAGACTGGTGCAGGACGACCCAGCTTGGACCGCTGCCACGGGGAATCACCCTTGGTGAGTGCTTTGCCACCGCAGGTGAGATCAGCTGCTCCCCAGGAGCCCATCCTTCCACCTGCTGAGACAAGGGTCATCCCAGGGAGCACACAGAATCACACAGAATCACAGAATGGTCAGGGTTGGAAGGGACCTCTGGGGATCATCTAGTCCAACGCCCTGCTGGAGCTGAGCTGCCAGGGACCATGCCGTCTGTGATAACTTGAAGACCAGGGATGCCTGAGCACCTTAAGGTGTTCCAGGGCACGTGTTCCTCAAGAAGCCTCAGTGTGGGGCCAGATGGGCAGGTCCCCCTGCTCAAATGCTTGCCAAGCGGTGTCGGCTTTTCCTTTGCACAAGTTCCGGGTGTTTGTGCTCATGCAGCTGATTATCTCCCTGTTTCCTCTCCTGCCTGATGTTTCCTGCCCGGCTTGCTCCTGTTGGCCGGCTTTGCCTTTTGTATCAGGCTTATCTCCTGGCTCTGGGCAATGTCAGACCTCAGCATCCTCCCTGCCCACCGTGGTGGCAACACGCAGCCCTGTGTCCTTTCATTGAGCTGCAGCACAGTGCTCCAGGAGACACTTGTGGTGCCAGCTCCATCTGGCCATCTAGCAGCTCCTTGGGAGAAGGGGCAAGCTGGGACAGAGCAAGGATGATTTGGGATCCATCTGCTTTTAGAAGCTGGGGGACAGGTGCCAACTGGACCAGCGCATTGCCACGGGGGGCTGCTGGGTCCAGCAGTAGGGGAAATCTGGACAACCTTCACACAGGGGCTGCACAAGGGCATGGGGACACATCTGGGGACTTCCAGGGACCGTGGGTGGGGAGGTGGTCACCCAGAGCAGCTCAGACTGCCTCCGCCAGCCCCTGTGGAGCCATAGTAGCGTCTGGGGGCAAACATACCTCTGCTCTGGGGAGCCCAGAGCCCTCCAGGCTCCAGGGATTGACTTCAGTGGTGGGAAAGGCCTGTATTTTCCAGGATCTTCCACCAGCTGCCGTCTTTCAGACCAACAGTTCCTGGCAAGGACTTGTTGCACCAGGAGTTGGGGTCAGGCAGGTCTGTGGGTCAGGACAGGAGTGGGGAGGACACAGTGGAGTCCTGGCAGGACTTGCCAGGATCAGGGCAAGACCCATTTTGAGATGCAACCTCCCATGGCCAAGTGAGGACAAACAGCAGCAGGCAGAGCCCGCGGGAAAGGCAAAGCCCGCTCCGGGAGGTCAGAAGAGGAGAAACTGGGAATGGAAAAGGGCCGCTCCTGTGACACAGATGCGGCTGCGGAGGTGGAGCAGCAGGCAGGAGGCAGGTCAGGAACAGGCAGCACACGAGGAAGTGCTGGGACATCAGCCAATGTGGCCAGGGCGGGCGGCCACAGCAGCTCCAGGTGCAGCAGACCTTGCCTGGCCAGGGAAGGACCAGGAGGAGAGGTAACCAGCTCTGCAGGGACCTCAGCCAGGACCTGGAGATCCCCTCGGCAGAAGCCTTCTTCCAGCTCTTTGTTCACCCAAGGTGCGGGCACTGTCCTTGACATGGCGGCGGGGGGAGTCGGGGCAGCAGGATGGTCATGGTGGGGACATCTCCGTGCCGGGTGGCACTGCGGTCCTGTGGCTCAGAATGCCAGGTGACCATTCCCAGAGCCACCAGCGGTAGGGTAGACTGATGCTGGGAAGGCTGGGTGGTCTGAGGACCTACAGGTCTCTTGGGGGTGCAATGCCGGGAGGGTGCTGGAACCCATCAAGGTACCAGCACCCAGTCTGGGTGCATGAGAAACGCGGCTCAGGAGGAAGCACATCCCGGTCCCTGCAGCACCAGGGCAGCCAAGGAAGCCAAGTGGGGCCAGCAGATAACGCGCCGAGGCTTCCTCCGGCACACCGCAGCTGTGGGGCCAGCGTTGCCGCATCGCTATCTGGCCCTGCAGAGCTCCGTGCATCCCTTCTCCCTCGGCTGTATTATTGTTTAGCGGGGAGGAAGCAGCTCACCAAGTCCCACCTCAAGCTTTTAACCCGCTGCTGCCTGGCCTGCCGCTCTCTGCTCCCGTCCACAGCCGGGATGGCTCCACGGCTGCCCTGGGAGGATGGGTTGGTACCGGGAGTTTGCTGCAGGCTTTACCTCCCTGGGGACCAGCAGCATCCCCCGGCAGGTGTCCGCTGAGCCGTGTTGTCTCCTACAGTCACCCTTGCAAAGGGCAGACGCTGACATTGTCATCTCAGCGTGGAGAGAAGGTGCCGAAGGCTTTAGGAGCCGATGATTCCCTCCTTGCTCTCTCTTCCCCCTTTTAGCTGGTCGCATCCTGCCCAGTGCATCCTCTGGAAGTCTCCCCGAGTCTGCTGGGGGAGCACCATGGAGGCAGCAGTTTTACCAGCTTTGTACAGATTTAACCCAAATACCTAATTTTGGAGGTTTGGAGGAAATCTATCTCGGGGAAGAAAACTGCAGTACTTCACCGGCTTCATTTGATGAGCCGGGGTTTTATTGGACCCCAGGGTCTCCGGAGGTGCTACGCGCCACTCCTTGGGTAAGTGGAAATCAGACGGACATCTCGGCAACCTTCTCCAGGTCATCTTCTCGTGCAACTGAACTCAGCCAAATTGTCCCCCCACCTTCTTCTCTGGCAGGGAGGGGACCTCAGTGTCCTGTTGGCACAGGCTGTGTCCTCCCTGGCGATAACCACCGTGGGACACCTTTCCTGAGCATCGGTGTCCGTGCGGGAGCAGAGGTAGGTCACCCAGCCACTGAGCCTGTCGGGGCCATGCAGAGATGCTCCACACTGTCCTGCAAATAAACCACATACATTGCCGTGCCCATCACACCCACCGGGGTCCCCTCTGCGCCCCCAGCACAAACCAGTCCTATGCCAGCCCGCTCCGTGCCCTGGGGTCCTGCCACAGCCACATAGGTGAAGCTTCCCAAAAAAAACCCCCGATGCCACCTGTTTGGGAGCCGAACTCAGCTCGGCAGCGTGCAGGCGTGAGTTGCAGCTGGGCGCTCACCCTCCCTCCCGCGGCCTGTGCCTTCGCCCCCAGCGGTGCCCACAAAGGGGGTGACACTGCCGGAGCTGGTCCTTGGCCGTAGGACCCCGTCCCGTTTCGAAGGGTCCTGCCGGGGGTTGGGTACAGGTCAGCCTCTCCCTGCCCGGCCCCCGGCACCGGCCGGGCCTGAATTTCCAGCTGTGGCAGAACAAGTTCCTGAGAGGCTGCGCCCGCAGCTGGCACCACGCCGAGCCGCCGGCGTGCCCGGCCGGTGCCGTGAGCGTGCACGTGGGGGGGACTTTGGGGATGGCGGGGGGGGTTATGCCACCCAGGGCATGCCATGGGATTTGGGGGAACCCTCCTGCTGCTCGCAGGCTCAGCCCTGGAGCGGGATGGGGCTCAGTGGAGGGGTCGTCCCCCTTGTGCACGTCCCTCTGTCCCCAGCACGTCATCATCCAAATGCATCTGTGCAAACGCAGCCAGTGACACAGGGACTTCAGGGCTGTCCCTGGAAAGGAGCAGGTACCCATGCCATCCTCTCCAACCCGGTTTGTGTCCCGGGGATGCAGAGTGGAACGGCTGGGGGGCCCACTCAGGTCCCAGCCCTGCTTCCCCAGAGCATCCTTCGCCGCTTGTCGGCTCTAGGGAGAGGGCTGAGCCCCGGTGATGGCAAGAACAAGGATCCAAACTCATTTGGATGAGCTCTCTCCCCAGTGTCCCTCTCCTCGGAGTCAGGGAAGTCACGCTGGGGAGGAACTTGGCTCCTCTTGTTTGTTATTACAGGATAAAGTTACCCTTTAAAGCAGAGCCAGTGCTGTCAGGGCTGCATACCACCCGGGAACATCGCTCCTTCCCGACGGCTCCAACACACTTCTTGTTATTGTGCTCGCACAGAGCCAGCCCGCTCCCAGCCCTGGGCACAGCGAGGGGGGATCCGAAAAGGAGCCTCGAGGCTGTTTGCCCACCCTGGGAAAGTTGGAAGCAGAGGGAAAAGGCCTCTCTCTGGACTGGGAGAGCTCTCCTGGCTCTGGGATACTGTGGGGAAGAAGGGATGGAAAGCAAGGGCTGGGAGCACCGGGAGGGCAGGGGGACCGGGATGAGGTTGGGGTGCGCTGGGGGTGTCTGCTGTCTACCCCCGGAGAAGGGCCAGGGATGCTGCCCTCTCTGCGGCTCGGCTGGGGACCCTCTGGAGGGGACAGACCACTGGTGTCCCCCCCACTGGGGAAACTGGGGTGCATGGGGCAGGGTGGTGGCGTGCGGCTGGCACCCATCTCGCCACCCCACGAGTCCGGCGCCAGCACTGCGCAGGTGGGAAGAGGGCTGGCTTCTCCTTGG
>NW_009650164.1:170167-170537 GCF_000708025.1 Charadrius vociferus | reverse complement strand
ACCCACTTTTTGGGCTGGGCTGCCCTCTCCTCCCCCTGCCCCACCAGCAGCTTGGAGCAACCAGTTTTACCCCTGGTCTGCTGCTTTGGCTGCCACCGCTTTCCCTCTAGGGACACCCTTCCCAGTGGGGACCAGTTTGGACCAGTAGCTCAGGACAGGCAGAAGTGGTGCAGGGTGAGGGCGAAGCTCCTGAGATGCCATCTTGTAGTGCTTCACGGAGCTTGTGGTGTCAGAAGGTCTCCCTTGCACCTTCTCTCCCGCAGGGATGGAGTGAGCGTGGAAGTGCCAGGCTCGGGAGCACGGAGGCTCACCGGGTGCCTGCTCCCATCCCAGCAGCAGGGATCGCACGGAAAACTCCCGGTTGTCCGAC
>NW_009650164.1:168914-170064 GCF_000708025.1 Charadrius vociferus | reverse complement strand
CAGCCACTTCCCAGCCTTCCTTACCCGGCGCAGCCGGTTTCATTTCCTTAATCCCCATCCCAGCATTTTCTTTGTTGTTTTCTTTGGAAGGGAGGGATCATTCGCTGAAGGATGGTGCTGCAGGGACCGCTTTCACGCTCGGGGAGACCGACATGGTGCCCGCTGCATGCCCCCCCGCGTGGAGCTGCGCTATACTTTTGGGTGCCGCCGGTGCTGCTCACAAGGGGACCCCACCTCAGTGGTGCCCGGGACCACCGTGGGGTGGATCAGGGTCCACGTGGGGTCCCCTGCACTGCTCAGTGAGGACCATGTTTACACGCATTGGCAAAATGTGCAAATTCAGCCCTGCCAAAGCACCTCGTGCTCCAAATTGCCTTTTCCTCTTGCATCCCCAACGGCACTGGCGTGCACGGCCTGGGACAGCTTTGGGGTAAGGTATTCCTGCCGCAGCCGACTCCACGGGCTGAGCTTTACCCGGCGCAATGCCGAATCCTCAGGCTGCGGATGCCGCGCTGTGGTCCGACCGTGCCAGCGCCCCCCTTCCCTGCGCCTGCCCTGTGTGCTGAGCTGGGCTGGTCGCTGGGCTTGCCCATGACCTCAGCTTTCCTGCTGGAGTGTGTCGGACGGTCCCCGAGGGGCTGCAGGAATCGTGTGAATCATGAATACTTTTGGAGTGATTCCTCCGGGGTGTGCGTGAGACGGTTCCCACCGTGCTGAGGTGGGGATGGCTGCTCCATTGCAGGAGGTGATGTGGTCCCAGGGGGTGTTCAGCCCCCCCCAGGCTGAGCCAGGGTCGGGTTTGGAGATGCTGCCCGCCACCTTCCCGGGGTGGAGAAGGGAGTTAAGAGAGAGGACAGCTGGCTGGTGGCCGGAGAGTCTCACTAGCCCATGGTGGCATCGACATCTCTTCTGCAGCTCCTTGCCCTCCTCAGCCCACGCTGGGGCTGAAGCTGGTGCAGTCACAGTCTGGATGTTCTGGCTTTGCTTCAAAGCCCAGATTTGGGGTCCCTGCTTGCCGGCCAGAGGGTCTGGGCGAGCTGACCGGCACCCAACACCAGCCAACACCGAGCAGGTTTGTGGCCGCTGCAGGGATGTCCTCACCTCCCTTCTCCCGGTCCCGCGGGCAGGCAAAGTGCAGGGACAGGCAGGA
>NW_009650164.1:168452-168788 GCF_000708025.1 Charadrius vociferus | reverse complement strand
CCCGCGCGGGCGGGGCCCCGGTGAGTCAGCTGGAGTGATGGCTCACACTGCTCACGCCGCATCGAGCACCGCCCTGCCTCCCTTAGCTTTTATCCCAGCTTGTGCTCCCCAAAAAACTGCGCACCTGGAGGGATGCTGGGATGCCGGGATGTCGGGATGCTCAGCCCCAAGCAGCCCTTGGCAGGGATGGCAGCAGGCTCCGCCGAGCCCAGGCACCTTGGCTGCTCTCAGAGATGATGTCCGTGCTCCGAGCGCGCTCAGCACCGTGTATGGCTGCGTCGGCACACGGTTTTGGAGCCGTGAAGCTCCCGACTGCGCTTACTGCCCTGCTCCCAA
>NW_009650164.1:165222-167107 GCF_000708025.1 Charadrius vociferus | reverse complement strand
TTATCCTATCCTATCCCATCCTATCCCATCCTATCCTATCCTATCCTATCCTATCCTATCCTATCCTATCCTATCCCATCCCATCCCATCCCATCCTATCCCATCCCATCCTATCCTATCCTATCCTATCCTATCCTATCCTATCCTATCCTATCCTATCCTATCCTATCCTATCCTATCCTATCCTATCCTATCCTATCCTATCCTATCCTATCCTATCCTATCCTATCCTATCCTATCCTATCCTATCCCATCCCATCCCGTCCTATCCTATCCCATCTTATCCCATGCTATCCTATCCTATCCTATCCTATCCTATCCTATCCTATCCTATCCTATCCTATCCTATCCTATTCCATCCCATCCCATCCCATCCCATCCCATCCCATTCCCACCTTGCTGCGAGGGAGCAGGTAGGACCAGCTTGGTGGTCTTCAGTTGAGATGGCTGAGCCCAGGCAAGCTGTGGTGGGCACTGGGCAGCCCGGCGAGCCAGGCTGGGGGCACGAGGAGGATCGGATGCACCCACGCAGAGCCAGGGTGGGTGGGTGCTCCCACGCGCCCGCTTTGCCGCACTGTGCCGGTTGCGGGTGCAGACCGCGTCCCCATGGCTGGGGTGGGCCAAGCGCTGAGCCAGAGTTGGCATCACTGGAAGGGCTGGGTGAGGGTGACCCAAGCGACTCTGCACCAAGAGATTCCTTTGGGTGCTGCACAGGGTCAACTTCCCCCCGTGTTTTTTTTCCGGGGGAGCCCTGGCAGGGATGTTGGCAGCGTGTCTGCATGGGGACATGCAAGTCCCGAGAGCTCAGCAGAGCCCCTCTACTTGCACTTTGACCACCCACCCAACCTGCTAAGCGGTGTTCACAGAGGAAGTTTCCTGCCTTCCCCCCGCTAACCTCACCCAGCAGCAGGATCTGGCTGCCCTTGGAAAGCTTTTGGGGGTGAGCAAGGTGGTGACACCTTGCTGGTGGGATCCAGACCCCTGCTTGATCCACGTGGGATGCTGGATCAAGCAATGACAGTGTGGGACAGTGGCACTGACCACGCCAGGCACATGGTGGACCACCCTGGTGTGACAGGGACCATAGATTCGTGGAATCATCTAGGTTGGAAGGGACCTTTAAGATCATCGAGTCCAACCATCAACCTAACACTGCCAAACCCACCACTAAACCATGTCTCTCAGCACCACCATATGGCACTGGGACCTGGGTTGATTGATCAACCAGCTGGTTTGATGGATCCACACACCACCGTCTCTGCCTGTCCGTGTTGGCCCTTTGGTTTGGCATTTCCCAGTTGGCCGTGGGACCTGCTGTCCCCTCTCCCATCTTTGCGTCATTTCTGCTTCCACGGAACAAGGCCAGCCTGGAGGGACGGGCTGGGAGCTGGGACGCCCCGGTTCTCGCCGAGTGTCCTTGGCAAGAGTGCTCCGCTCCTCAGTGTGGCCCCAGGAGAACGTCAATGGTGCAATGACTTCGCTGTCACTGATATTGCCCTACTCCACTGAGCTCTGAGACTCGGCCATGGTCTAATTAGTGCTTTTGCATTGCAGGGCTGGCTGGAGTTGTCCCGTCCTTGCGTGGAGGATGTCTCACCGGGACCGCGAAACCATCAGTCCTATTTAAAACTGGGTCGATTCCATACGATCTAGGCCAGGTTAGGAGAAAGATGAGTTGGGGAGAAAGGAGAGGAGCAGGGGGGGGGATGCCCTCCCAAGCCAGGCATGGCGCCGGGGAAGCGGAGCTCCATCCCTCCCTTCCACCTGCACGCTCCGGGGACGCTCGGAGGCATCAGGCTTTGGGATACGGACTGATGGGGCAGGGGCAGCCATGACAGGGGTGGCAGCCCATTGGGGTGGCAGCCTTCGTTTGGGGCACCCTCCT
>NW_009650164.1:163806-164383 GCF_000708025.1 Charadrius vociferus | reverse complement strand
GTGGGACCCGGAGAGCTGTGGGTCCCGGAGGAGAGGCTGCATCCCACCTTCACCCCCCACCCCACCATCAAACCCCAGCAGGACCCCGGGGAGGGGTGGGAAAGGGGTGTCCCGGGGGACCTGGGTGCTCCATGTCAGCTGGGTGCTGCCTCTTCCTCCTCCTCCTCCTCCTCCTCCTCCTGGGTGAGGGAGGGGAGGAATGCTCTCGGAGGAATTAATGAGACAGATCTGGCTTTGTTGCTGGCCCCATCCTCCTTCCTCCCAGCCCTCCCCAGCTTGCCAAGAAGTGCTTGGGAAGGCCTCGCACCATTAACTCCTTCCCCACCACCCCAGGGCTCCCAAAGAGCCTTAGCGGCTTTTACCCTCGCCAGATTCCCAGAGGAGACTACAGAGGCCACCGAGAAGTCCTGGCAGTCCTACAAATCCCATCTATGATCGAAGGACCTGTCTGCTGGCCGGTGGCTGAGGAGACGCCATGCTGCGTCCCCCAGCCCTGGGCCGGGCTGGGGCGTAGGGCTATGACGCCGCGCAAAAGCAGGCAGCGCAGGGCTCTGTGCCGGCGGTGTTGGCCGCTCCG
>NW_009650164.1:163085-163481 GCF_000708025.1 Charadrius vociferus | reverse complement strand
TGGGGGCTGCAGAGCTCCTGCTGTGGCTCTGACTTAAAGGACGGGACCTGGGAGACCCGTGGTGGGCAGGGAGCTGGCATTTGGTGTCCCCAGGGGACGGCGAAGGCAGACCGAGCGCTGGCTTTGCATGGGTTGAGGCCATTGCCAGGGCTGGGACGAGCTCCCCGCCTCGTGCTTTGGGGTTATTTATAGGGCTGCCATTTATATCGCTGCTATTTCTGCTGCCGTGTGGGGACGATGCGAGGAAGTGAAGGGAGGGGGGGGAAGAGCTTGAGCCTGCCCGGATGCGGGGTGCCCGGCCCCCTCCAGCAAGGGATGCTGCCGGCGGCGATCGGTGCCACAGCCTGGCTGCGGGTAGAGCCTGGCTTGGCACAAGGGCTGCCCCTTCTTCACCCT
>NW_009650164.1:161118-162355 GCF_000708025.1 Charadrius vociferus | reverse complement strand
TGCGTATGATCTGCGGCGTTGGGCTGCCGGGTTTTTTTTGGGGGGCGCTGGCTTTGCTGGTTTCTGCAAAATATAAAGTCAAGAGGGGTCGGCTGTGGCACTGTGGCGGTGACCACCTGCAGCTCTAGGACCAGGCTTTCCCACAGTGGGACTGGCTCTTGCCTGGCCACAGGTCACTTGGTCGCTCACCATGGTTCTCCTTCAAGCCATGATGGTGGGTCTTCTTGCCAGAATTGTCACCTCCTGCCCTCTCCTAGGTCTGCCCCATGGCCAGGAGCTCTTTGGCTGCTGACCAGGCTGGTGCCTACGTGCTGGCACTCATCTAGTCATTTGGACTAGATGATCTCCAGAGGTCCCTTCCAACCCTGACCATTCTGTGATCTCCCCAGCCTCTTCTGGCCAGCGGTGCCTTCTGCTCACCTGTGCCCTTTTGTGCCGCGTTTCCACCTGCAGTGACATTCCCTGTCACAAAAGTGTCCGTGTCCAGGGAGTGCTTGTCCGGGAACAGCCTGAAATAGCTTTCTTTGTCCCCTTGGCCTTTGGTGCCGGTGCCACCAGGGGAGCGTGCTCCTGGGGCAAGGTGGCTTCTCCAGGGGCTGGGTGATGCTGGGTGGGCACAGCCTTGGAACTGGTGGTCCCAGGCCGGCCAGCAGGGAGCAGCCGGGGAACCTCCCCAGGACTCGGTGGTGGCAGGACAGGGGGTGTCTGGGGTGCCAGTCCTGTATCCCACGGATGGCAGGGAAATGGGAACGTCCTCCTGGGGTGTCTGGATTTTTCTTCTGCCTGGCCATGGCTGTGATGTACACGCGTGTCCGTGCAGGGCTGCCCACGGAGGGGTTTGTTAGCACCTTCGGCTGTTGTGGTTGGGGTGGGGATGCTCAAGGTAGCTCCTCAGGCCTGGCGAGAGGAGGGCATGACAGGGGACACCCCCAAAAAGGGTGCGCTTGGGGCGTCACACCCACATCCCTGCTGCCTGGGAGGGATGGAGGCGGCCGCCCTGGCTGGTGGTGCCGAGCCTGCATGGTGAGCATCCAGGGAAGTACCCTGAGCTGGTCGGGATGACCGGCGCCCCGTGGGGCCACGGGGGCCGTCCCCTTCCCCGCGCTTGCTCCCTGTCCCCAGCCAGGCCAGGGACGGAGTTCTGTTTAACTCAATTACCACCCAGCCCTGGCGGTGTCGGCTGAGCTCATGCCCTTCCTCTGCCCTCCCTTGGCAAGGTGTCCCTGAGCTGGCAAGC
>NW_009650164.1:159312-160465 GCF_000708025.1 Charadrius vociferus | reverse complement strand
GGAGCCGGGAGGATGCGTCCCGTCCAGGCAGGGTAGGAGACACGGTCTTCCTGCAAGTTCTTGAAGGTTGGGGTGGAGACGGGTCCCTGCGTACTGTGCGGGGCTGCTGGCTCCCCGCCGTGCCGGTGACACTGGCATGGAGGCTGCAGGCAGGTGGGTGACAAGATGTCTCCTTTTGCCAGTCCTGGGGTGGTTATTCCCTCGGATGCTGCTCGCGGCCAGCCCGGTCTCACCAGCTCGTCCCCTGGTTGCTCTCCCAGTATGGCTGGCACTGGGCACCCACCCAGGCACTGGGATGAGAGGGTGTCCTGGGATGCAGCGCTTTTTGGTGGCACCGCTGCAAGCCCCAGCTCGCCGAGCCCGGCTCTGGCTGGCTCCGGCGCCACGACCAGGGGTGCCCACGGTGGGGGAGCTGTGCCACCCTACGAGGGAACCCCAAACACTTCTCCCCTGCAGTGTGCTGGCCCCGTCCTGCTCAGGGACCAGCAAGGAGGGGACCAGCTCTGGGTTGGGGAAGCAGCCCCACAACTGGCTCACCCTCTAGGGAGGTGTCCGGGAGCACCCCATCCCTGCGAGCACCCCCCCAGGACTCTGCCCCAATGTTTTTCCTCCCGAACCTGTCCTGACCTCCCTCTAAAAGCAGCAGCAAACAGGAAAGGAGCCTGGGAGGGAGGTGTCTTTTCCTGCTCCGGTGATGGTGACGTGGTGATGGCAGCCGGTCCCAGACGTGGTGATGGCAGCCGGTCCTAGCCTGGATGGAGCTGGTTGCTCCAGCACGGAGCTGGAGCGGGGGGTGCCAGGCTTGGGTGACACAGGACCCGTGCAGGGATCTACAGCGCTGGAGGGGGGGTGACATCTGTGCCACAGAGGTTGTTTAGGACATCCCTCTGCTTCCCGCCAGGGAGCTGTGGGGCCGGGAGGTGCAGGTGGGTCTGTCACGCTGCCCCGTGGGAGCCGGACCCCCCGGGGGGAGTGGGGCATCCTCGCTGCCCGCGTGGGAATGGCACCCAGTATCTTTGGAGAGGCGGCCCCGCCGAGGCTTTGGAGACCCAAACAAGACAAGCTGGGGACATCTGAGCAAGGAAACCCTCTTCCCAGCCTGGGGGTTGCGGGGCGCCCGCGGGCATGCCACGGGGACGCGTGCCACGGGAAG
>NW_009650164.1:157480-158164 GCF_000708025.1 Charadrius vociferus | reverse complement strand
TTGAGGCAGGAGAGGGGACATGGCTGCCCGTCACTCCCGGGCAAAGCACCCCGGATGTCCCGGCAGCACGGGTTTCCTTGGCAAACTGGTTTTGTCCCCGTTGTACCCACCACATCTTGTCTGCGGTCGTGCTAATGTGGACAAACAGAGCTCAGCTCTGGGTTGGGCATCCTTGGTATGGTGGCCCCAGGGGACCTGGGCAGAAGAGGGGGTCCTGGGGCTGCTCTCGAGCATGGGGACCAAGTTGCCCAGGCAGGATTTGGAGGGGGGAAGCTACTGGTACCCAGCAGAGCATCCTGGAGATGAGCAGGTAGGGGTGAAGGTGGCATGTGGGACCTTCGCAAGGTTGTGCCATCCCCAGGAGGATCCTTCCAGAGGATCTCAGCACCTCTGAGAGGGGTCCCAGCCCACTCAGGAGCAGGGTCTGGTGCCCCTGGCCAGGCTGCAGTCCCATCTAGGAGGGCATGGAGGTGAGCTATGGCTCCCAGGTGTCCAAACTTGTGGGGATCCTGGCTGGGTGATCAGGCTGCGTCTTTGGTGGTGAGGGACCCACTTCACTGGGACTGTGCTGGTCCTGGACTGGTTCTGAGGAGCCGTCCTAGAAAACAGGTTGTGCTTGAGCTCAGCCAGGCGCTGGGGAACCCCCCCTGCCCCAGCGGTGGCCCGCCTCCCTGGCTCCCAGTT
>NW_009650164.1:156766-157168 GCF_000708025.1 Charadrius vociferus | reverse complement strand
CCCACCACTGCGTGGGGCCCAGAGGACCCGGCACCCATCCAGCCCCCTGCCCGCGGCACCTAAACCGCCGTCCCCTGCTCCTTATGGCCGGGAGTTTCTCTCCCGGGTGAGCCATGGGAAGCCGGGATGCTGTTCACTAACTCATCCCACTCCCAAAAAACCTCAGTCCCCCTCCTCGCCCAGCATGAGCGGCATTCGGGGGGGTGGGTTCCTGCCTGCTTGGAGGAGAGGCAGAGCATGGAGGAGGTGAGGGACAAGGCATCCCAGGCTCCCTGTGACCAAGGCGGCATGGCGTCGGTCCCCAGATGCTCCCGTCCCGTGTGCCGGGGAGGGACGAGGGGGATGGGAGGGGAAGAACTGCTCCAGCCCACGCCGGGAGCCGGCCCAGGGCCGGCCCGGGGC
>NW_009650164.1:153522-155303 GCF_000708025.1 Charadrius vociferus | reverse complement strand
GGCTGCCTGCCGGCCTGTGTTGGGCTCGAGCATCCTCGGGGATCCTGGGGCATGCGTCCCGCAGAGCGGTGGCACGGTGTCCTCCTCCTCAAAGGGGGTTTGGGGTCCTGGCACAGGAGCTGGGCTGCAGGGTGCCAGGCCTGGGGACGCAGGGTGCCACGGCAGACAGGCTGGCGCTGGCAGAGCCTGGCAGTGCCCGGGGCCAGGCACTGGGCTGGCTGGCAGCTGCGCCATCCCTTCGAGTCAGGTCTGTACCCACCCCGCCGGCAATCTGGCCTCGCAGTGCGGTGCATCGCAGGGGGCCCTGTGCCAGTGCAGGAGCCTCAGGTGCCTCAGAGCACTACTCAGGCGGCGCGGGCGGCTGCTGGAGGCTGTGACGGGTCTGGGCGAGCCGCTGGGGACCGCTCTGACTCTCCCGGGGAGTTGTGCTGGGGCACTGGTCTCCCGCAGCACCTTCAGCATCCTTCTCTCCCTGTGAAACCCTTAGCATCCTTCTCCCCCTACAACACCCTCAGTATCCTTCTCCCCCTGTGACACCCTCAGCATCCTTCTCCCCTGTGACACCCTCAGCATCCTTTTTCCCCCCGTGACACCTTCAGCAACCTTCTCTTGCGACACCCTCAGCATCCTTCTCCCCTGCAGCACCCCTGGCATCCTTCTCCCTCTGCGATGCCCCCAGCATCCTTCTCTCCC
The DNA here is from genome assembly GCF_000708025.1 of Charadrius vociferus. Lineage (NCBI taxonomy): Eukaryota > Metazoa > Chordata > Aves > Charadriiformes > Charadriidae > Charadrius > Charadrius vociferus. The sequence continues at coordinate 154,610 of NW_009650164.1, read as the reverse complement.
TGCAACCCCGCCAGCATCTGTCTCCCCTGCAGTGCCCCCAGCATCCTTCTCCCCTGCGACACCCTCAGCATCCCTCTCTGCCTGCAACGCCCCCAGCATCCGTCTCCCCTGCAGCACCCTCAGCATCCTTCTCCCCGGCGCAGGCTCCTGACTGGGTGACCCTCCATAGAGCCCCCCCAGTGCCCCCAAATGGCAACGTAGACTGGACAAGGATGGGCTGGCAGGGCCATGGTCACCCCTTAGGAGTGTGACCTGCCCCACGCATGGAGACCCCCATCGTAGGGGCGGTGGGTGCTTTCGCTATAGATGAGGGGCTGTAACACCCAGCTGGGGCAGCAAGCGCGGGTGCCACGGGCCTTGCGCGCTCAGTGGGGAGCAGATTAAAGAGCCCTGTGGAGGGTAATCTGCCCAGGCCTTGCAGGTCAGCTGGGCTGCCAGGGATTACAGCTCCTCCTAATGAGCTTAATTGGGACAGCGTTGTCCTGGAAACTGGAGGGACTGGCACCGAGATTACGCCGAGGTGGTGGGACCCACAGAGTGGCTCTGTTGTCCTGGGCTGGGACCCCAGTGCCGAGAGGGGACCAGATGGACCTGCTGAGTCCTGGCTCTGCTGGGATGGAGGTTATCGGTGGTGGCTGGCTTTGATTCCAAACGGCTCCGTCTCATCCTGAGCGCTGCGAATGCCCGGCCCCAGCCTGGCGTGTGGGGAGGTGATGGCGTGGCTGTGGGGCGGTGGGGACTGCAGTGCCGGGGAGATGCCCGCCGATGACCAAGCAGGTGCGTGCCACGTCGGGCTGGTTCAAGGTGGGTTCCTGGGCTGCGCCGTGCCAGGGAAAGGAGTTGGGATGGTGGCGAGGTGGTGGGACCCCCAGCCCTGTGCCATCCCTGGTGCTACTGGGGCCGGGGGCTCGCTGCTGGCGGTGCTGGGACAGGAGGAAAGGCAAAGTACGCCCCTTAGGGAAGGGGGAGGTGGTTCTGGCTGGGGTTAGCTTGGCCCCATCTGCCAGCCCGGGAAGCTGTGCATCCCTGGGGCGCTGCCTGGCCTTCCCTGGCAGGGTCCATGGCCACCGGGCACCGCGTGGGCTCAT
>NW_009650164.1:145435-153130 GCF_000708025.1 Charadrius vociferus | reverse complement strand
GCTCGGCCTTTCCTTCCCCGACGCAGAACTCCTGGCAGAGCCGGGGACTTTCCAAAGCACTTTGTTGTCCGTGGGTTTCCCTCCTGGTTGCTGGAGCGAGCGGAAGCGAGCACTGAGACAGCAAAGGGCTGGGTGGCCAGGTCCGGCCCCGCGCCCTTCCTGCCCCCGCAGCGGGGTGGCACGGGTGACAGCGGGACAGGGCACGAGACGGGGCCGGGCTGGGGCACAGCGGAGGGTTTGCCACGGTGGTGTCCGGGAAGGGTGACCGTAGGCATTGGGCATCAACCCCTTCCTTTGACCGAGCTGGGACGTATCTGTCCGTCTGTCCCTGCTGAGTGCTCACAGTGTCCAGAGCTCTGCTCCACCCAGGACAGGGCACCAACACCATCACTGGGACAGCATGGGACCTGCGTCCCCGGTGCCACTGGGAGGAGCATCTCTGGGCTCAGAGGGAGGGAAGGCTCCTAGCCTGTGGGTGTTGTAGCCACCCTGGCCCATGAGTGCCGTTCCCATCCCGGTCTCGGCGGCAGCTCTGCCTGCGTGTGTTTCCCCACTCTGCTGCTGGTGACCCCGCTCTCTCGTGTTCCCCAGGGAGGCCCTCCAGGTCACACTCGACGATGTCACTGTCTGTGCGCCCGCAGCGCCGAGTCCTCGTCACCAAGATCAATAGGAGCCAGTCCTTCGCCGGAGTGAACTCGACGGCCGATCGCCCCTTCAGGTAGGAGACGGGTGCTCATGGTGCCTGCCACAAGGGACAGGGACGGGGACAGGCTCGGGGGTGGTGGGGGGGCGTGCTGTCCATCCTGAGTCACCTTCCCAACCCGCTGTCCCACCATCTCCCTCGGGGACCTTTGTGCTACCCAGGGGATGTCGCGGGGGGGGGCTGCAGGGAGCATCGAGGCCAGATGGGAGACAGAGCCCATCACCCCAACCCTACAGCGGGTCATCGGTGACCACCCTGCAGCCCTGCGGCTGCTGCCTCCAGAGCATGGAGGGGGCAGGCGTAGCTCACCCTCGTTCTTCAGCCAGCTCTTAAGAGCTTCCTTGTGACCATCTCATCAGGGTTAATGGGTGCGGTGAAGGAGCTGGGGTGGCTTTGAAGCATTGTGTCTCGACAGCCTTTGACATCCTGCGGCAGTTGGTTTCGGGGTTTGAGGGTTGGCGTGAATCAGGGTTTCCTCCAGCTCATTTCAAACCTGTTGCTGAAAGGTTTTTATTGGCTGCCCGTCAGATCTGTTGCGAGGAGCAGCCATTCCCTACTCATCCCCTCTGGCCGCTGGCGGTGTTACGGTCCCATCATACCCTTCCTCCTCCTCTCCGCCGAACCTCACGTCGCTGAGAACCACCCCGTGCGCTGCTCATCCGTGCCACCCTCCTCTGCACCGTCCCTAGCTCCTGGCTACCCTCTCGCAGGTGGTTCTTGGGACGTGGGCACGCCATGCTTGGGCTTGAGCTTTGGGCTGCAGGACTTCAATGCTTTTAATCCCTTTTCCTAGCACCCAGCCAGGCTCCTTACCTCCCACTGCACCCACTGGTGCCGGGGGAGAGACAGCGCTCAGCCCAGTGGCTGGGGAGACCAGCGCCAAGCTGCCTTGCCAGGTTATGGCCATCTTCACTGGGTGGGCACAAGCCCAAGTAGAGCCTCCCCACGCTTGGGAGGAGACCTCCAGCCCTGCTCGGCTCTTGTCCCCAGGTCCCGTCTAGCCTCTGGACCAAGTGACATGCTCCAGGCCACCAGCACATCATTGGATCTGGTGGTGCCAGAAGGGCTCTCTTGGGGACAGGGAAGAGGGAGGACTTTTGGATGCCTGCAGGCAAACGGCTGGTGGAGAGATGCTTGTGGGAGATGCCTCCAGGGGCCCTGGAGGACGGGAATGAGGAGGGATGGTGGAAATCAAGCGCTTACCCATCACTCTGTCTTGGGAGGAGGCCAAGACATTCATTTCCCCCCGCAATGATTCGGGGAAGTCTTTTGGCCACTCCTGCAAAGAGCGGCACAGGATGGGAGGTCCAGCCTGGGGCTGGGAACCGAGGAGCCCATGGTGTCTTCTGGGCGCCGGTGGCGCGACGATGCGTTGGAAGGAGGAAGGGAAGAGCCGGTCTGAGCGGGGCGTTGTTCGCTGGGCTGGGGAGCGACTCCCTTGCACAAGGCAGGAAGGGTGGTGTTTGGGTCCCGGCTGCTGGGTTGGTGTCCCTTCAGGTCGGCCAGGGGAGGTCCCCAAGGTGACGGTGGGACAGGTGGAGGCAACAGGCAGCCAGCAGCTCCGTACGGTGGGTTTGGTGCCATCTGGAGAGGCATAGCATCAGTGAGGATGTCCCTGCCCTGCCCCACATTGCTCCTCTGCGTGATGGGGTGACAGGGCTGCTTGTCCTTAGGATGCTCTGGTGCTGCCACCCACTGGGATCCCTGCCTGTCCCTGGGAGTGCGCGATGGCAGGGCAGGAAGCTGATGGCGTGTGTCACCCTACCACAGTGCCCAGGCCACAGGGAGCATCTCCATGCCCCTGGCAACCTGGGGTGCTGGGGATGGAGCAGAGCGTAGCCCCTTTGGAGGGTGACCAGGGCTGGAGATGTCCCCACGGGCACTCCAGGAGCACAGCTTGGCTGCAGCTGGTGCCAGCTCCGTTTGCCTTTGCTCCCCCTAACTGGTGTCTAGAACCCCCAGACCTCCGAAGAGGCTACCCCACGGCCAGCCTCTCGGACCCCTTGCTCTTCTCCACTGCCAGCTTTCTGGGTTTCTCCTTGTGTGGAAGCCAAAGCGGGCAGCCAAATGCATCAAGGGGGCTGCAGACACCCGGTGCCGGCAGCGCTCCTCATCCTCGCAGCCCCGTCTTGCCCGGCCCTGCTGGCTGGTTAGACTGGCTGCCGGGGAGTCCTGGGAGAGGCAGGCAGGTCTGGGCGGACCTGGCCTCCATCCCAGAGCTCCTTCTTGCCTCGAAACAGAGTGCCCGGCAGGCTGGGGCACCCAGGCGGACCCCGGTGCTGTGTGCTGACCCCAGCCGCCCTGGGTTTGCCTGCTTCTCTCCCCAGGAACCTCTCGCCCTTCACCCCCACCGTCTCCCGCAAGACTGGCTCCAGGGTCAGTAGGATGTTCTCAATGTCCCACAAATCGCCACCACCCAAGGTGCCTCAGCCCAACCGCCTGGACGAGGTGTACGAAGCTCTCAAGAAGGGCCTGACGTAAGTGCTGGGGCTCCCCATGGCTGGGTGGTTGGAGGCAAGGAGCCCCTGAGGGACACGGGGACAGCTTGTCGTGTGGCTTGGGGTTGGCAGGTCTCCGCTCTCACCAGGCAGGGACGTGCCAGGTCTCCTGGGCACAGTCCCTCAGGGTCCGGAGCTTCGTGGGGTTCCGCATCCCACCACGTCCCATGTAGAGGCACATGTGGGCTCCCTTGCCTGAGTGCTGGAGTGAGGATGCGGGGCTAGATGTGCTGGGCTGGTGCGGGCTGTGGGCGGCAGGAGCCCTGGGCAAGGTGTCCCAGCCTGACCCAGCGGTGTGGTTGCCCCCAGAGCCTACCTGGAGGTGCACCAGCTGGAACTGGAGAAGCTCAGCACCCAAATCCGTGAGTCCAAGAGGAATTCACGCCTGGTGAGTGTTGCTGGGAAGAACCTTACGGGGACCGGTGCTTTGGGCAGACAGCCGGGGTTGTGGGCACGGCTAGGGCAGCTCCTGGTTCATCTGTGCCACGGGGACATGAGGGACCAGCCCGGGTTCTGGTGTTGGGCTATGGGGCTCCTGTCCTACTGTCATGCACTCCCCAGCCCTGACTGGGTGCTGCATGTCCCCGCCGATGTGCGGTGGTGGGTGTGCGATGTGCTGGGTCTCCTTGGGTGGGCAGAGCGGGCTTTGTGCTGCATCTTATCCCTCTCCTCTCTCCTCCAGGGCTTTCTCTACGATCTGGATAAGGTAAGCGGGATCAGTGTCCTGTCCCTCTTGCCTCCCCCGGGGAGAGCCTCCCCAGCCCTGACTGGGTGCTGCATGTCCCCGCCGATGTGCGGTGGTGGGTGTGCGATGTGCTGGGTCTCCTTGGGTGGGCAGAGCGGGCTTTGTGCTGCATCTTATCCCTCTCCTCTCTCCTCCAGGGCTTTCTCTACGATCTGGATAAGGTAAGCGGGATCAGTGTCCTGTCCCTCTTGCCTCCCCCGGGGAGAGCAGCAGGGCTGTGCTCCTGCCAGCCCCGTCTCGCCTCGCACTGCCCCGCTGCCTGTCCCCCACTGTCCCCTTGAGTGGCAGAGTGCCTGCGGGGTGGGATCGCGGTCCTGCGGGCAGGGGGGGTCTGGGCAGAGGATGAAGCAGAGGACGGGCAGGCGCTTGTAGGCTGCTTCTTGCTAAAAAAAGCTGTGGTTGGGGACTGCTGAGCCTGGGTTAGCTCTGAGGCTGGGAGAAGGGCACCCCAGAGCCTGGCTTGTCTCCTGGGGGGCCCTGCGGAACAGGGGAGGTTGGAGGATGCTGCAGTACGTGGGTGCAAGCACAGCCGGCTGCCACCCGGCATCTCCCGGGCAGGGCTGGTGACCAGGATCCATCCCAGCCGCAGCACAGCCACGTGGCAGGGCTCATCCTGACCTGCGGCTCCTCTCCGGAGGGGGTGGGCTGCCTCTCCCGCCATCTCCTCTGCTTTTCCAGCAAGTGAAGTCGATCGAGCGCTTCCTGCGTCGCCTGGAGTTTCACGCTAGCAAGGTGAGAGCTGGGGACCGGGGTCACTTTGGGGCTCCCTCGGTGCCACGCCGGGACAGCCGTGCTGGCACCCGCCCTGCCCCTCAGCACAGCTCGGGCCTGTCCTTCCAGATAGATGAGCTCTACGAGGCTTATTGCATCCAGCGGCGGCTCCGCGATGGAGCCCACAACATGGTCAAGGCTTACAGCACGGGCTCGCCGGGCAGCCGGGAGGCACGTGAGAGCCTGGCGGAGGCCAGCAAGGGCTACAAGGAGTACACGGAGGTGAGGCAGCCGGCTGGGGAGGGCTGGCAGGGTGCTGGGTCCCATGGGTGGCTGCTGATGGGTGCTGTCCGTCCGTCTGTCCCCAGAACATGTGCCTGTTGGAGAACGAGCTGGAGAGCCAGCTGGGCGAGTTCCACATCCGGATGAAAGGTAACACGTCCCGCTCCGTCCCTGCCCTGCTGCCCGCCTGCCTGCTGCCTGCTGACGCCCCTCTGCCTTCTCTTGCAGGACTGGCAGGCTTTGCCCGGCTCTGTGCTGGTGACCAGTATGAGGTTGGTGGGACTTTACGGGCTGGGCTCTGCTCTTCTCCTGCCCTGTGGTCCTTGGGGTGCCTGGGGGGCGTAGGTGGGCGCTGGTGTGGAAGCATGTTGCAGGGTGGTGGTGGGTGGCGTGGGTCCCTGGCCATGCCCGGGGATGCATAGAGAGCACCCACCACCCCAGCACCCACCACCATCCATCTCCTGGTCCATCTCCATCTCCCCCATACCCACGCCTCTGTGTCCCCAGATCTTCATGAAGTACGGACGGCAGCGGTGGAAGCTGCGGGGGCGCATCGAGGTGAACAGCAAGCAGGTGTGGGACAGCGAGGAAATGGTTTTCTTGCCCCTCGTCACTGAGTTCCTCTCCATCAAGGTACAGTGCAGAAAGGGGCAGGGGTGGTGTGGGCCACCTACCACCCGGGCTTCCCTGCAAGATCTCACCTAAACCTCACCCTCACTGCGGGGGGAGGAGGCCATCTGGTGGTGGTGGCATCCTGGCACACAGCAGGGGTGCACACAGCGTCCATGAAGTCCGTGGCTTCATCTTATCCCCTCCTCCCTCTCCTTCCCCAGGTGACGGAGCTAAAGAGCCTGGCCAACCACGTTGTGGTGGGCAACGTGTCCTGTGAGACCAAGGACCTCTTTGCGGCTCTGCCCCAGGTAGTGGCTGTGGATATCAACGACTTGGGCACCCTCAAACTCAGCCTGGAGGTCACCTGGAAGTGAGTACCCCAGCAGGCATTTCTGGTAGTGCACGGCATGGCTTGGGGACACCTGGCACCGTCTGGCAAGAGGTGGCCTGCCCTGAGGTCTCTCCCATCCCAAAGCTGGGCTGCTTTATGGGAAGCCAGAGCTGGACTGGATGGCATCCTGGTGTCCTGTTCGCTGCAGAGCAGGGTTGAGACCCCCCTGGAGTGGCACACACCTCTCACCTCCTTGCTCTCCTCCCCAGCCCCTTCGACAAGGATGACCAGCCCTCGGCAGCCAGCACTGTCAACAAGGCCTCCACGGTCAATAAGAGGTTCTCCACCTACAACCAGAGCCCGCCCGACACGCCGTCCCTGCGGGAACAGGCTTTCTATGTAAGTGTGACACTGGGCAGGGCTGCTCAGGCGAGGGGGTCCCTGCGGGGACGTGCCCAGGCTACGTCCCAGAGGGTGGCAGGGCTTGGGGATGGGGGTGGGCAGCTCTTCTCCAGCCGTACGGCCATGGCTCCCCGGTACCGGCGCCTGCTCCTCCCGCGCTCACAGCTCCTCTTCTCTCTGCCCAAGAGCCCGGGGCGGGCGGCCGACAAGCACGGTTGGTCCTTGCTGGACATCTTTCGGGAGACACTCTTCGAGAAGCTGTCTCAGAGCTGCTCCTGCGGCGACGTCTCCTCAGCCGAGCTCGGGAGATGGCCCCAGCAGGGCCGCGTAAGTGCGAGGGCTGGAGCCGGCCAGTAGCTTAGCCCAGCGGTGTGGCCATCCCGCAGTAGCCGTAGCCGCTCCTTGTCTCCTACTCACTAGCCCTCGCTGATGCCCACAGGCCTGAACCTGCCAGGCTGGGATTTGGGGAGACATTGCCCAAGCTGGGGGGGCCCTGGGCTGCACGGGCCAGCCCCGCTCCTCTGTCCGTGCGCCCTCGTGCGAGAGCTGGGCACTAGTGAGTAGAAGGCTTGTCTGTGTCCCTGCACTGGTGGCGTTGGTGTGCTGTGCCGTGGTGTTGGTGTGGTGCTGGTGGGATGGTGCTGGCGTGATGGTGCTGGTGTGACACTGCCAGCGTGGTGCTGGCGTGATGCTGTCATGGTGCTGGTGTGACGCTAACGTGGCGTTGGCGTGGTGAACCACTGGTGTGATGGCCAATGCTGCCCCCCATGAGCTGGTGCCATCCTTGCAGCCATGGTGGGTGGTGTCCTTGGCTCCATGTGTCACACCCTGTCATGGCCGGGATGGAGCTGCCTGCTGTGCCGGGGAGCCGCCGGCACCCCGGGACCGCAGGGCGTGCATGGCTGGGCTGGAGCCAGACTCCCCCCCGGCATGGTGTGAGGTGCAGGGCTGGAAGGGGCAGCCGTGGTCTGCTGGGTCCTCACCGCTCATCCTGCTGTGCCGGCAGAGCCAGGGCGGTGTGGCAACCTGTGCCGGGGGTCGCAGTGGCCTCGGTGCCCTCTGGCTTGACCGGATCCTGCTCCCAGTTGAAGGGAAGGCAGCCGGAGGAGCAGGGGCAGCAGGAAGGTCTCACCTGACACCATTCCTCCCCTCCCTCCCCAGAACATGCTGCGGCGCCAGGAGGAGCTGGAGAACGGCACGGCCTGGTCCATCTCCTCCGAGTCCTCGGACGACTCCTCCAGCCCCCAACTGTCCGGCAGCGCCCGCCATGCCGCGCACAAGCCCATCGTGCAGCCTGAGGTGCAGGCCTCCGCCCCCGCCATCGAGATCTCCTTCTCCCAGCAGCCGGAGGAGGCCGGAGCCGGGCCCGGGGCTGGGGGCATGGGCATTGCCCCTAACTGGAGCCAGGCAG
>NW_009650164.1:142921-145137 GCF_000708025.1 Charadrius vociferus | reverse complement strand
CGGGGTGACGGCAACACTGGCACAGACCCCCGTGGAGGAAAGCCCCGTCATGGCCCCACTGCTGGCTGCCGGTGTCCCCGAGGTGCCGCGGGGGAAGGCGGTGGATTCGGGTCTGGAGGAGGCCATCGGCCTCCTGGGCTCAGCCCTGGACGACTATCGGGGGCAGTTCCCGGAGCTGCAGCCCCTCGAACGGGAGCTCAAGCGCCTGGAGGAGATGCTGCTGGTGAGGGGCTGCCAGCAGTGCCCGGGGACAGGGGGGGACAGGGCCATCTTTGCTGGCAGTGCCCAGGGACGATGGGGACGGGATTATCCCTGCTCATAGTGCCCAGGGATGATGGGGACGGGGCCGTCCCTGCTGGCAGTGCCCAGGGAAAAGGGTGACGGGGCCATCTTTGCTGGCAGTGCCCAGGGACAATAGGGATGTGTCTGTCCCTCATGGCAATGTCTCAGGACGATGGGGACAGGGCCATCCCTGATGGCAGTGCCCAAGGATGTTGGGGATGGGGCTGTCCCTGCTGGCAGTGCCCAGGGACAATGGGGACAGGGACGTCCCTGATGGCAGTGCCCAAGGATGATGAGGACAGGGCCATGCCAGCTGGCAGTGCCCAGAGATGATGGGGATAGGGCCATCCCTGCTCGCAGTGCCCAGGGATGAGGGTGGCAGGGCCATCCCAGCTGGCAGTGCCTGGGGACGAGGGGGACAGGGATGTCCCTGACGGCAGTGCCCAGAGATGATGGGGATGGGGCCGTCCCGGCTGGCAGTGCCCAGGGACAGTGGGGATGGGGCCATCACTCATAGCAGTGCCTGGGGACAAGGGGGACAGGTCCATCCCACCTGGCAGTGCCTGGGGACAAGGGAGATGGAGTCATCCCTTATGACAATGCCCAGGGATGCAGGTGGCAGGGCTGTCTTGGCTGGCGAGCCAGGATGTGACCCCGCCATGCCTTCCTCCGCAGCAGAAGCAGGGCGTCTTCCTCAGCCGAGCCTCCAGCATCAGCCTGACGGTGGAGCACGCGCTGGAGAGCTTCAGCTTCCTCAACACCTCCGACATGGAGGACTCGGAGGGCTCTGAGGAAGAGCCTCTCCAAGACGAGAGGTGCACAGTGGGGCTCGTGGGACGGGGTGCGGGGCAGGATGCGGCCCTGGGGCAGTTGGGATGGGGGATGCCCAGCTCTTCCCGGGTGCCCAAGCACCATCACAGCTCAGGGCAGGTCCAGGTCGAGAAGCAGCAGGATCTGGCCCTTCTGGTGGCACAGTTCTACCCCGCTTCTCTCCATGGGGGCTGGGCTGGGAGGCAGCCCCTATGCCCCTGGGACCTGGTCCTTCACCCAGCCCCGATGCCGTCATACTGTAGGTCCTACAAAAACTCTGCCCTGTGGGTGAGGAAGGGCTTGGTCCAGTTTTCCCATGCTGACCTGCTGCCTTGGTCTCTCCCTGGCTTGCAGGAGGGCTGGCAGACCCCGGCGTGGCAGCAGAGCCCCCAGTGCCGGTGAGACGGGGGCAGACGACACTGGCATGTGCAGCGGCTCCGAGGCCAGCACCGACCCCTTAAGTACCGGCAACGAGTTCCTGGATAAGGCCCTGGTGCTTCACCTCAACAATTGCAACCGCCTGCTGCTGGTGAGGACAGGGGCTGGGGCATGGTGGCAGGAGATGTCCTGGGGAAGGAAGCCCTGGGGTGGGCTGTGGGTCTCCCCTCGAGGGGTGTCTCACCACAGCATGGAGGCTGTGGTGCGGGCGGTGAGCTGCGTCCCTGAGGTCCTCGGTATGGCTGTGCCTTGCAGAAGCTGGGCACCTTCGGTCCCCTGCGGTGCCAGGAGATGTACGCCCTGGACAGGCTGCTGCGGGAGGCGCAAGTGCTGGAGATCGTCTGCCAGCTGACGGAGGAGCGAGCGGGAGCAGCCAGCCTCTGCCGCCGAAGGTAAAGACACGCAGCCAAAGGGGACCATCCGTGCCACCCTGGGCGCTGCGCGGGGTTCAGTCCCCTCTCGCCGGCACGGCAGGGCAGCGAGGGGCCGTGCCCACTGCCGTGCCCCAGGGAGGTTTGACAGTGCCCTGTCCCCGCAGTGGTGCAGTTTTCGACGCGGAAGGAGGGGGTGCTGCCCCTTTGGGACTGCTGCGTGGAGGTACCCAATGTCTACACCTGCCCTGTGGAGCGGTTCCTGCAGGTGCTCCGCGCCCAGTACGCAGCGCCCATCAGCGAGCGGCACCCTCG
>NW_009650164.1:132995-142800 GCF_000708025.1 Charadrius vociferus | reverse complement strand
AGGCGTGGCTGAATCGGCGGCTGCCCCGGCGGCCCGGCAGCACCCAGGGCGAGCAGGTCACCATCTTCCAGTACTGGAGCCACTTTGAGTCGCTGGGCCCCCTGGTGCTCGACACCTATGTGATGGAGCTGGCAGAGGAAGGTGGGTGCTCTCCCACCCTCCCTAGACCCTGGCATGGGATGCAGGACCATCACCATGGTGGGTCACCCTGCAGCATCGCTGTGATGCCCTGACCCAGAGGCTCAGCCAACCTTGGGGTGGGCAAGTAGGTCTGACCCGGGGCACAGCTCGCTCCCACGCTGCCTTCCTGAGCACCGTGGCTCCTTGCCATAGCTCCGCAGCATCTTGGCTTGGGTGCCCCAGCAGCCCCACGCGTTGGCACCTTGTGTGGGGCCACCTCTGCCCAGCGCGGGTGCAGGGTGCCCGGGGATGGGGTGTCAGTGCTCAGCCGGCGGTTCCCCACAGCGCTGCTGGCGCAGAACCTCAACTCAGACGACCAGGACGTGGTGCTGCGTGCCCTGAAGCGCGTACCCGAGGGCCGCCTGAAGAAGGAGGGACTGAAGGCGCTGAGCCTGCTCCTCGTGGAGGGCAACAGCAAGGTGGTGAGCGCCGTGTCGGCCCAGCTCCGCAGCTTAGCGGAAAACCCCCGCTTCCGCCAACGGGTACGTGCCGGGCAAGCCCGGGTCCCCGGGGTGCTGCCCTCCAGCTCTGCATGGATGGTGGCACTGACCGCCACCATGTGTCCCCCACCCCAGGCTCTCGTGTGCTACCTGGAGCAGCTGGAGGATGAGGAGGTGCAGACACGCGTGGCAGGGTGTGCGGCGCTGGGCTGCTTGAAGGTGAGAGGGATGCGGGGAGGAGGCAGCAGAGCTGCATCTCGCAGAGGAAGAGGAATCACATGTGGCCGGCGAGTCCGGACACAGCTGCATGCCGGAGAAGCGGGCAGGGACAGGGGAACGGGGAGGGAAGGGATGGGGCCAGGGGCTTTCCTGCACTATGGGGCTGCAGCGCCCTGTGCTGCCTTCTCCTCTGGGCTGTGTCCCTGCTGCCAGCCATCCTCAGCCCCTTGTCCCTTTGTCCTGCAGGCCAAGGAGAGCATCGAGCAGCTGGTCTACCTGTGCCAAACCGACAAGGAGCCCGTGCGGGAGGCAGCCAAGCAGAGCCTGATGCTGTGCGGTGAGTGTCCCGCTGCTTCTCTCTGCTCTCTTCCCCACCCACTGCATCCAGAGCGGCATCTCCCGGTGCCAGCAGGGGGTCCCGGGGTTGGTCCCTGCCTACCCCACGCACTCTGGCTCATCGTGCCCCAAGCTCTGCCAGGCAAGAGCAAGCGGGCAGCAAGGGCCAGGCATCCAGTGGCCACAGAGCACTAAGCCGGCTTGTTATTTATCATTTGCTAGATGGCACTGAGAGAACCATGTGAGTGGGTTTCTAGGCCTCCAGATCGCGGCAGCTGCTGCACAGGTTGGGACACGTGAGCCGTCCTCGTCCCCTCTCGTCCCCATCCCCACTCCTGCCGCTTTGCTCACGAATGTCTCCGTCTTAGAGCCTGTCAGCCATGTCACGTTTTGGAGTCTGTGTGTCTTGGTTGTTCATAGAGCCCATCCCCGTGGCACCCCGGCACATGTAGACGCCTCGTGTCCCATGTCCCAGCAGATTGTCCATGTCACCACCTCTTGCTGGGGGATGGCCGCCGCGGGCAGATGCGCATGCGGGGGTGCCGGGCAAAGATCTCAGAGCCAGCTTGTAGTGTGGATGTGTCCGTCTATCTCTCTGTGTGCCCCGGGGGTCCTGGGGAAGCCCTCGGGATCCCCGTGCCAGTGCATGCAGATGTGCACAGCTGTTTGAGACGCCGGAGCTGGCGTCCTTGGCCCCTTTGGCCCAAGCTAGGCAGTCCCCAAGCCAGCACTCCCGCAGCCCAAACTGTGGGTGATCCCTGCCCCGTGTGGGCACAGGTACCGCAGGCAGCTGAAGAACAGGATTTGTAACATCTCCATCAGGAGCTCTCAGGGCTTTTTGAGCCTGATCCCGCCTGGGACCTGCCCAAGGGTGTGCTAAGGAGGACAAGAGGTCTCCACTCCGTGGGCTGTAGCACGCCAGCTCAGCTCTGGCAGGCGTTAGCCACGTTTGCCCGGAAAAGCCGGGAAAGGCGGCTGTGGATGAGTAGGAGACAGAGCTTCTGCAGTTCAGTTTACTGACCGTGGTGTGTACTTGCAGGGGAAGACGGTAAATCAGCTCACCGGCGGCTGGAGGAGACCCTGGACAGCCTCCCGAGGATCTTTGCCCCAGCCAGCATGGCCAGTACAGCTTTCTGAGTCGCCACGCAAACCCACCTGCTGTCCTTTGAGGGCAAAGGCGCCACTGGGCCACCCGGCCTTGAATGGACTACGGCCGGCTGGGACCCGGCAGCTCCCCCCTCTTGGCAGCGCACCGCAGTATTCCCCTCGCCGGGCAGCTCGCCGCGCACGGCCGCACACTGCCTTACGGAGCACCGCTTCCCCTGCCACCGGCCCCGCCGGGGTGCCACCTCCGCATCCCTGGGCTGGGGGGGGGAATCTCGCTGCACATCCCACCCTCTGATTGCTATTTAAAATACACGGGGGGAACCCAACCTTCCTGCCCCCCACCTCCCCTCCTCGGCAGCTCCAGCTGCTGGGAGCGGAGCGGCAGGGAGACGTTTGGATTTCTCTGCCTCCTCTTGCCTTCCTCTTGCTCGTGGGCACGTGCCCTGTCCTGGAAGGACCTGCACTTTGGAAACCATTCCGTTTCTTTCCAGGGGGCCGCGGGGGACTGCTGCCCTTTTGCCACCTGGAGTCTCCCCCTCCCCAGGACTTAAATAAAGTGAAATATGAGATATTAATATATTCTGCTGGCGTTTCTTCTTTCCAGCTCCACGTGCTCCTGTCCCTCCCATGGCTGTAGGGAGCGTAGCGAGATGTGGCCCCCCCACTCCCCCAGCCCAGAGCCTTTCCTGGTCCACTGGGAAGTGCCGTGGAGGGCAGGGGCAGGAGGAGCGACAGAAGGACAGACAGACGGACGGACGGAAGCTGCCACTTTTTTTTTTTGTTGTTGTTGTTCTCATCATTGTTTTATTTTATTTTTTATTTACAGATTTTTGCAGAAAAACAAAAGCAAAAAATTCTTTTCTATAATGTCTCTATAAATCTATATATAATGTAATTACAGAGAACAACTAATTTTGATTTTAAACCAGAAATAAAAACAAACCTTTACTGAGTGACGGTGTCACCGTGCGGGTTTTTCTTCGGCCCCCGCTGCCCCGGGGGCAGGGTAAGCTGGGGGTGAGCGTAGCTGAAGGGTGGTGAGGAGGGGATGTCTCATGGGGCATAATTGTGATTTGTGGCATCACTGAGGCTACACGATAAGGTTGTCCAACCCAAGGAGCCATTGAAACCAGGGGTCTTTACCCGTGGTGGGAACAAACCATGGCGCCCGGCCCCAAGCGGGGCTCCAGAGAGCAGGGGGTGGAGGTCGCCCAGCTGAACCCGTCTCCATAAAGATTTGGCACCTCTTGGCACGGGGCCTGTCACCGAGCCACAATGGATCAAAGACTCACGGAATAGTTGAGGTGGGAAGGGACCTTTGAAAATGCTCACAGCAGGGTCAGCTAATGCTCAGGATCACACCTGGCTGGGTTTTCAGTATCTCCAAGGATGGAGACCGTAGAATAGTTTGGATTGGAACGGACCTTTAAATGTCATAGAGACCAACCCCCCTGCAATGAGCAGGGCCATCTTCAACCAGATCAGGTCGCTCAGAGCCCCATCCAACCTGACCTGGAATGTTTCCAGGGGTGGGGCATCTACCACCTCTCTGGGCAACCTGGGCCAGTGTCTCACCACCCTTCCTAATATCTAATCCAAATCTTCCCTCTTTTAGTTTAAAACCATTACCCCTTTCCTATTGCAACTCGTCTGGCCAACCTGTGCCAGCGCTTGACCATCCCCACGGAAAAAAAAGCTTTTCTGAAGTTTAACTCCAACCTCTTTACTTGAGATTCAGTCTGGTGCACGGGGTACAACCCAGGAGCATCTTCTTTACCCCCCACCAGGTATTAATAGACAGGGAGAAGACACACACCCCCACCAGCCTTCATTTTTCCAAGTATAACAGTCCCGTCTCTCAGCCTCTTCTTATGTGACAGCTGCTCCAATCTCTTAATCATCTTAGTGGCCCTTATGGTCCTGGGAGGGGAGTGGGTTAGAGCAGCAGTGACAGGGACCCCCACGGCACGGCCCCGTGGCACTGCCACCTGCGCCGGAGCAGGCAGACGTTACATGGGCACTGCCAGCGCTGGCGGAGCTGGGGATTTATGGTCCCCAGGTGGAGCAGGGTCAGTCCACCAGTGCTTCTCGGGGTTTCCGAGCAACTCCCAGCAGGTTACAGCCTCCACGTCCCTCTTCCTCACGGGAGCAGGGCGTTTTAGGCTGGCTCAGGCAGAATGCCACTCGCAGCCGGACACGCAGGTCACGGCCAGCACGCATGTCATGGTGCGCGGGGTGTCCCGGATGGCGACACCGCCTCAGCGTAACCACCTTTGGATGCAGTTCTATCTGCAGACAGGATTGCGGGAAGGGGGGAACCAGGGGACATTTTGCTGCATCACTGTTCGCTTAAGCCTTCCTCCACCTGCTTTGGGGGCTGGACAAGCCCCAGGAGGGAAGCAGTGTTTCTCCCTAAGCACCCCATCACACTCAGCTGTAGGTGGCGAGAGATGCGGGTCCCTGCTGGCACATACAGCTGTGGACAAGAGCACCCGAGAAGTGGAAAGTGGGACAGACATCTTACACAGTTGGTTTGGTGCTCCAGTGGCCAGAGCCACCACACTTGGGTCACACCAACCCCATGCAGTGCTACAGGCTTGGGGCAGAGTGGCTGGAAAGCTGCCTGGTGAAGAAGGACCTGGGGGTGTCGGTGGATGGCTGGCTGAATGTGAGCCAGCAGTGTGCCCAGGTGGGCAAGAAGGCCAGCAGCATCCTGGCCTGTATCAGCAATAGCATGGCCAGCAGGACTGGGGCAGTGATCATCCACCTGTGCTCAGCACTGGTGAGGCCCCACCTCGAGTGCTGTGTTCAGTTTGGGGCCCCTCACGACAAGAAAGATATTGAGGTGTTGGAGTGTGTCCAGAGAAGGGCAACGGAGCTGGTGAGGGGTCTGGAGCACACGACTGGTGAGGAGCGGCTGAGGGCCCTGGGGGTGTTCAGCCTGGAGAAGAGGAGGCTGAGGGGAGACCTTCTCGCTCTCTACAGCTCCCTGACAGGAGGGTGCAGCGAGGGGGGGTCGGGCTCTGCTCCCAAGGAACAGGAGATGGGACAAGAGGAAACGGCCTCAAGTTGCGCCAGGGGAGGTTTAGATTGGATATTGGGGAAAATTTATTCACGGAAAGGGCTGTCAAGC
This sequence comes from Charadrius vociferus, assembly GCF_000708025.1. Lineage (NCBI taxonomy): Eukaryota > Metazoa > Chordata > Aves > Charadriiformes > Charadriidae > Charadrius > Charadrius vociferus. The sequence continues at coordinate 137,385 of NW_009650164.1, read as the reverse complement.
ATTGGCACAGGCTGCCCAGGGCAGTGGTGGAGTCGCCATCCCCGGAGGTATTTAACAGATGGGTGAGACGTGGTGCTGAGGGACATGGTGATGGGTTTGGCAGTGTTGGGTTGATGGTTGGACTCAATGATCTTGAAGGTCCCTTCCAACCTAGACGATTCCCTGATTCTACAAATTCAATTGACTCACCTACGTGGGTGTCCTCCTTGCCCTGTCGAAACCCAGCCCCATCCCTGCAGCACAATCCCACCTTCCAAGATAAGCTGCACCTTGGCTGTAGAGAGATGGGAGCAGGAAAGCAGCCTTCTGTCAGGGCAGGCAGGGAGCTGCAGGTCAGGACAAAATGACTCTGCTCCTAGAAACGCAAAGAATAATCTCATTATTTATGTGGCTTTAAGAACATTTGGGGGGAAAAAAACCAAACAGGTTAATTTAGGAATCCATTGTTCAGCCCATTGCTCTGAATGCCTGCATTGCCAAGGACCTCTGCCCCACGGACACTGCCCGGTCACCTGGAATTGCAAGATTGCCATTTTAACTGGAATAAACTTAAAAAAAAAAAAAAAAAAAAAAAAAGTCTTGGTTTTTGGACAGCTCTCACTTAAAACATTCCCTGCAATTTGCATCCTGCTTGGGTGTTTTTTTTTTTTCATTTGAGGGCTGGGGAGGAGCAGGACAACCATCACAAGGGCCAGCTGTTTGAGAGGAGGCAGGGGACCCAACTTTTCCCTCTGGGATTTAACGTCTCCTCCAACCCTTGCGCAGGAACCGCACCGCTTCAGGGGCTGAACTCCCTCACAGCACACGGGGACAGAGGCAGTACCGCAGACCGCATTTTGCAGCAGCGGGTTTGCTATTTCAAAGGAGACAGCGTGCCAGCACCACGTTTGTCAGCCAAATCTGTGTCAGCGCTTAAAACATCTCCCTCTCGTAAGGACATGCTGGTGCTCAGCAGCTACTTGCTTTTCTGGTAGGAGCTGCAGCCCGTGGGAGGGTGTCTGTGTTGCGGTTACATCACCCACATGCTCCGGCTTTGGAAAGATGTTCCTTTTCCCCGCTTACTGCTGTTCTCCTTTTAATTAAAGGAGTGCATATGGATTCTGGAGTGCTTTGCAGTATCAGTTTTTACCTGCGTCCTAAGGAGCTCCTGCAGATCATCAGCACAAAATAATAGACCAGCCAACGTATCCTCCTCTTGGACGGCATCGGGGCTGGTGCGGCTGCCCAGAGCACCCACCAGCCAGAATGACCCCAAGCAGATGCTGCCACTTTGGAGTGTCACAAGCTCCCATGGTCCCTCCTGGGTAAGAAATGACACAAATCTTGACGCCAAGTCATTTTTAGGGGGTTGTAGTTTGCGAATCTTCGGTTTGAGCCCCTTCAGAGTTGGACCTCTCACCTTATCCCAGGCTTGTATGAAATCCAAGGTATTCACTAGGGCACTCAGAAATGATTCTAACAGCTAAGTAGTCTGCATTGAACCACAGCAAAGCAACAACATCCTCATGATCATTGACGTGTTCCTCGCAGGGCTGTCAGGCATGTACGTACGGGCTTGTTCACCAAGGACCACTCCTAGGGTGACAGCTGGGGCCTCATTTCATACAGAGACCAAAGTGTGCTCCAAGCAGTCTCCAAAACTTAATTTAGCACTGGCGTTAAAACTCATCTACTGTCTTCCTTAGAGCTGAGGGGTGGCGACTCCTTGCTCAGGGCTTGTATAGCGTGAGGGTGACAGAAGCATGGAGCTCCAAAGAGCAGGGAACGAGGAAGGTGAGCTCACCCGGGGCCTCGGCAAGGCGGTCAGGAGCTCCTCAACATCCTGAGCTGTTCTGCTCATGGGCAAGGTGTCTTTGAGGAAAGGCCTCACTCAGGCGATTTTTCGAGAAGGAACATCTGCCTCCGGGTGTCTGATTTGGACACGCTTGGAGGGTGATTTTTAGGAAGACCCACAACGAAGAATGAAGCTGTGGGCTTGAATCCTCTGCAAATCAGCTCAAAGGCACCTCCAGGTGAGAAACCCACATCAATACCATACACCGACAGATAGTCTGGGACACTTCTGGCTGGAGAAGTCCAAGAATAGCTGTTTGCCAGGACAACTTCTGCTTCCTAAGCAGCAACTACAAAAGGCAAGCGACCCTTTGTCATAGCAGGGCTACAAACACAAGGCAGAGGGATCACTAGCGCCCATTTACTCCCAGCCCTGGGTGAGTATTTAAAGTAGCACAAGAAGCGATTTTACATATAGCCAGTGCTCCTCTCCATTTGGATTCGTGCCCTGAACTAAGTTTTGAGCTTAAAGCAGGATTCGTGACTACACACAAAAGTTAGGCTGTCCTCCCCAAAATGACAGCACAGGAATTGATGGTTTGACAGCTTAGAATAAGTGTAAACGACTGTTCAAAAATTCAGGCTACAGAATCTTGTTTCCCCAGAAATGTTCCTAGCAGATTCTTCATGCCTTACTGACTTAATTTCCTTTTACAACAAGATTACTTGTGTAGTGGACGAAAGGAAGGCAGAGAATGTGGGGGGTGTTTTTTGTATTTCAGCAAAGCTTTTGATAGTCCAACAGGAGCTGGACTCGAAGATCACCGTGGGTTCCTGCCAACTCAGGATATTCTGTTTCTACGATTGGGATTTCGCACGCAATGAAGACCCCGGAGGTCATGGTTGTGGGTTATGCCCTGTCACCTCATAATTAACGGTCATTTTTTTTTCATTGCTTTGCAAGTAAATTTTTTCTCTTTCAGCCAAGCCTGAAGAAACAGAGCTACATCCTCAGGACTCAACACAGCTCGTCCCCTCTGGTTGCTCAGTAAGCTACGCTTCCCCCGCTGTAATGAATTAATGGACTCAGCTTGGTGTCATAATCCTCAGTCTGGATTGTCAACAGCCCCAAAAGGAGTATGGGTGCTCACAACGCTGCCCAAGGCACTGCCACTGGTGTTCTGCTTTGTCCCAAGGATGGGGAGAGCTGAGGCAGGAGGAACCTGTAACGCAGGACCAGGAGCTGATCTTCTCCCTCGCCACCACCCCTCAGCCGAACTCCCTCCTGACAGAGCAGCAGCGCAGCAGACCCTTCTCCTTCCCACCACGCAGCTCAACGAGACATAAGAATTACTCAGTCTAGAATTTAAGGGCCCAGTTTACACATGTTAACGTATGCTCTGTTTGTCTGATGGTTTTGTCACTTGCTAAGCAGGTTGGGGTAAAGCTTGGGCTGTTAACCGCTTTTCCTCTGCCCTGCCCTGCTCAAGAGGGGAAAATTTGGGGCAAGACTTTTACTATCAGTTTCAACGGTAACAGCCTTATAACTCTAATTTAGTCCTACTAGCACAGGTTTGTGTTGAGATTCCTTTGCATGTAGTCCTCTCTCTGAATTCCCCTCCAGGGATTAATAGGTGAGTAAAAGGAGAAAAAAATGCAGCTCCCGCTAATGCATCTTATTTTCAAACTATGAATATTTTAACCTATTAGACTAGCTCCATTCCACATGTTTTTGTGGTAAGAAAATACAAAGAGGATCCAGCATGAGCTCACAGAATTCTCCCTTCCTCTCAGCTCGCCTGTCAATCAGCTACGGGCCTGCACCAGCGCTGCTGGAGATGAGAAAGTATGTTAAACCCAGAAGATTCAGCAACACAGGAAACTGCAGAAAATGAAAGACGCACGAGCCCCGGTGCTTGTGAATATAAATCCAGGCATCTCACGACAGGTGATATGGCTGGTTCCACCTTCTGGGGGTGGAAGGAGAAAGCCGTGGTGCCTAACTCCTGACGGGCAGGATCCAACCTCGTTAACTCCCCTAGCAGCTCCCTGCTGAAATACCTGGCACCACAGTCCCCATTCCTGCAGCGCTGAAGCTAACTCGAGCAGTCTGCCCCACTCGATTACGAGCCTGGCGCGCCCAAGGCCCTTTAAAACCACCAGGCAAATACCACCTAATCCCAGCAACTTGTTGGCATTTATAAACTCGCCCTACAACAACTTTCCTAGCGATTAATTCCTGACCGTTTTGACTCCTCTTCCAGCTTAGGAAAAGCCTGGGTCGTTCAACCAGCGAGCCCCCCTCCTCAGCGCGGAGGGAGGCATAAATTTCACAGAATCATGGAATTTTCAGAGTTGGAAGGGACCTCTAGAGACCATCTAGCCCAACTCCCCTGCTAAAGCAGGATGGCCTAGGGCGCATTATCAGGACTTTCAGTGGGGACTTTGGCTTATTCTCCTCAGGAGCACCATCCCCTGGACCCTCCTGCTCTGGGGAGTTTCGCTGAGGTAAAGGGGGCGGGGAGGGGAAGAGTTTTAGTTTACATGGAGCTTAAGAGAGGCGCGCAGAGCCACAGGGGGTGGGGTGCATGTTTGAGGGCGCCCGAGGCTCGGGGGG
>NW_009650164.1:130452-131668 GCF_000708025.1 Charadrius vociferus | reverse complement strand
CCCCTTCCCCGCCACCGCCGCTCCCGGTGTGTCGTGTCCGTGTCGTGTGTCGTCCCCCCACCACCTCCGGTCCCCTCCCCGGGGGCTGCCCCCGAACCGGCCACAAGTTGTGGCACTTGCTTCCATTTCACCCGGGCCTCCCTCCGCAGCCTCGGGGATGGAGTCGTCGTCCCGTCCCGTCCCCCCCCCAAAAAAAAAACCACCCAAACACCTCCACCCCATCGCAACCCCCGCGGGTTTTATTCCCTCCTTGGCATGGGTTTGAAGCACAACCCCCCCATTTTTTTTTTTCCTGTTAATTTTTTTTTTTTTTTGTGATGCAGAAGAGGAAATCGCACGTGCTGTGCGTGCAAACAGTTTGCGTTGGTGTTCTCTGCATCAACTTTGTATTTGCTTCGCTAGAAACGCGTTCACGCCGTGTCGGGTTTGGCCCTGCCTTAGCTTTGCGAAATTATTTCGGCACAGGGGGGGTTTGTCACGTTGTACGCATCCTTTTCTGTGCGGTGTGATCCTCAGGACTTGCCTGCTGGTGAGAATGAGCTCGTTTTCCTGTTTGTGACTTCCTTTTTTTTTTTTACCCAGCTCCCCCCTTTAAATAAATGTGTGGCCGTTCCTCACCTCCTGCCAGTTATTGAATCCTGGTAATAAACTCCAGAGGTGTTATTAGAAGCATCTGAAACGCTGCTTACCCTTTCCAATATATATGGGGGTTTTGTTTCAGTGGAGGGAGGAAGCATGTAAATATTTTCTCACGTTCTCCAGTTTATTCTGCTTGTGCAGAGCCTGTTGAATTTGCAGGAGTCCGTTGGGTATAAGACACAGCTGTAGTTCTTACTTAACCGTACCTAGCATTTTACTTTAATACGGAAGACCTCATTAGGACTGAAGGAAGGAGAAATTTGAGCATAAGGGCAAAGCAATGCTTTCTTATTTTTTTCTTTTTAGGTTGCCAGATTTTTTTACTTCCATTTTGCTTTTCTTCTGGATGCATAGGGCTAGCTCAATTTTAATGTCCTCTGTACTTACAGTATACATGAGGAAGGTTATTAGGATGCACCGGCTGGCTTCATGAACGCTGTTGAAACTTTGTGGGATATTTTTAAGGAGTAACATCTAAGCAAAAGGTGCAAAAACTGCGTTCTGGTAGCCTCAAGTGGCTCAACGAGTCTCATCCAGTTCGGACAGAGCCTGGGGAGCTGTCACTACAGCGTTAAGT
>NW_009650164.1:130149-130414 GCF_000708025.1 Charadrius vociferus | reverse complement strand
ATTTCAAGAACTGCTTTTCGTATTAGCAGGCTGTATCTTGAATACGAACCATAGTCAATTTGTGTGTATCATTACCAGCTCTTGTGGCTGCAGGTTGATACCTGCCTGATGTAGTACTGTTGCCGTTGTCTTGAAAATGCCAGAAGCTGACCTGTGTTGTTCTTGTGATTATTCAGCGTTTACTTGAAAAGCTAATTATAGGTGATTACTTATTTAGGAATTTCTGTATAGAGCCTTCTCCGGAACTTAATTTTTTCTCTTTCCC
>NW_009650164.1:114589-130132 GCF_000708025.1 Charadrius vociferus | reverse complement strand
CTTTCCCTTAGTACTTCGTGTCCGAGAACTCCTGCTTTTCTGATGAGGATTTTTGGAAGTCAGATTTTGAGCATTACTTGGCTTATCTGCTCTCTGAGAGAAGAGCCAGCCTATTCCTTGCCCTTATCCTTCGTACATTGGTAGACTCTTCATCACTTGTGACGGCAAGCAGTGTTGAGCTCTGACCTCTGGATAGCTCTTCCTGCTCTGTCTGAACAGTTTTTTGTACATTAGCTGTTTCAGATATATCATATATATTGATTATATTTGCATAAAACCTCCCTTATTCACCCATCCTGGCATGTCTGTCTTCTCTTACCCCTTCTTTAGCAGAGAGGGAATGCTTTAGGGAGTAGTGGAGCATTAGGATCGCAAATACTGCTTTTTCCTGTGCTTGTACGTGCTCTAGAAATAAGTGTAATAAAAGAGATTCACCCCTGCTACCTGCACATGTGAAGGTACACAGGGGCTTAACAGTGGAGCTGCAAGAAACCAAAGCTTTGACTCAGGAGTTGTTTTGTTTCTGTTAACTTGCTGAACTGGACTGATTTGTTTGCTTAACTTTAAACCTCTGCTCATCCATTTGGTTCTAGTTCAGATGCCCGCTTCAGTCTTTGTTGTACTAAACTTTGAAATTTCAATACAGTATCAAGCTCTACTGCTCTGCAGTGCTGCGTGGTCTTAGAGATGCACGTGGATCCAGGAAATTTCTGTTTTTTAATCAAAGGTTATATTTACTGCTCATAAAAATGGTTCAGAATGTGGCTTTTGTTTTTTCAGATTTTTTTCTGAAACTTAGAAAGAATCTTTGTCTTGTCCTCACTGTAACTGAAGATGTTGCACTTTTTTTCTGTACTGCAGGATATTTGAATTTAATTTAAAACACCCTGTTCTTGCTGCTCCTCCCACTTCTCTCCAATAATCCATCATTCTTCCTGAATTAAATGAGGTGCTTATTTTAGACAGATACTTAATAAGAAAATTAAATAGCTGCTCACCTGAGTGAGCTCAGTATCTTCTGATTACCAAAAATAACCTTGAAAAGAAGAGTAGAATAAACATGAGGTGGGTAGGGAGTTTTATGTTTCAGGTCATATTAACAACTGGGTAACTGAACAACTCAATTTTTGTGTCTAATACAAAATAAAGCTAAAGTGAAATTTCCTTCATTAGTGTTATAAAGACTTAGAAACTCTCAAGGCTTAATATATTTCCAATATGGTTCTTAAGAGGTGAAAATACAGAAGTAGTAGAGAGACAGCTGTCAAGAACGGTGCGGTTAATGTGCGTTACTTAGGGGAGAGCTGTGATAGAATGAATTCCTGAAGAATTATTTTTTTAACTATCCCTCCAGACGAAGCTGTGAGTCATAGATGTCTACAGTTGCAGCATTTCCTATGTAAAGATTTGTTTTTAGAGACCCTTCAGTTCCAGCCCTCGCGCTCTTTTCCTGTCAGCTACCTGAGGATTTTGGTGTGCTGTATGGAGTTGATATTAAGAGGTGAGGCCAGGTATGTTTAAAAGCATTTAAAAGCTCAAGAAGTGCCGCAATCAGTTAGGATGTGCTGACCAGGTAAGGCAGGGGAGGGCAACTGTACTGGTAGCAGGGAAGCAAGCTACGCTACAGGGTATTTTCTTTTTACCCGGTAGGTCAAGTAGTGTGCCCAAATACGTATTGTTTTGTCAGTTAGCTCTCAGGGTCTGCCATAGAAACAAACCCATGGTGTTTCTAAAGCTTCATGGGTTCCGCTGAAAAACTTCACTCGAATGTAAAGGCTGAGTAAGGAGACTGTGAACTAAGTTAAGCTTATACTGAAAATCTTGTTTTACCTCTCTTCTTTTTCTCCCCAGAACCTAAAAATTTCTGTTGACATCATTGAACTTGTCAAATTCTAACAAAACAGAAGCCAAATCACAGATTGTTTGGAGCGTGAAATACACCTTTGTCTTTATTAATATGCATCATGATTAGAAGCTTGTATGTCTCAAACATCAGCAGGTAAAGTAGCTATCTGTAAAGTAGAGGAGAAAGCTTGGTCCAACTATGTAAAGAGTATTACTTGCCTTAATTAAGATGTCAAAGTAACCCTTATTCCCTCTTTCAGGTATTTAGAATTAGGTTGCTGTTCTGAAAGCTTCTGAAATTCCTCTGTTTGGTGGTTTCTGTTTTTGTTTAAAAAAAAACAAACAACAAAACAAACCAAAAGAAAAAAAACAAACACAAGACAAAATGTAAAACACCAGCAAAGTACATTGGGGGAGGTGAGAGATGTTTGCCTTGGCCAGTGTATTTTTTTTTTTTTTTCCCCTTTTAACACTGGAGTATCCCTAGCTGTGGTAATGGAGAAATATTGTCTAGCTGATACACTTTGGAACACTAGGGAAATTCCAGGTCGGAGAAGTGCTAATGTATCCATATTTATTAAAAGGAGATGGAGTGGATGAACATGGCAGCTAGCAATGTAGTGCTGTGCGGAGACACCTGGATACCTTGGGTAGCACTGCATGATGTTAATACATGTATAGTTTACGTTATTACTAGCTCTCCCATTTATTCTTAGTACAGAATTTAATTAACAAGGAGAGAAAAGGATGTTATTAATCCAAGTAACTAGGGCTTTAAGGAAACTAGAGCTTGTTAAATTTATTATTTGGCTTTGTTAAAGGTATCTCTCTTGATGTTGAGGACCTTACAGAATATAAAATTTAGTGCTGAATGCCATTCAGTTCAGGAATAGTCCGGGGGTGTACAAGACTGAATAGTTTCCATGGATGTTCAGCAAAATGGTTGTCACACTTTGTTTTCATTACTGATTTTGTTGGTGCAAAATGTCTGTCGATTTAGAACTTTTGCAGGGTAAAGTTGTGGTTCATGCGAAGGCAAACAGCGCTAAGGCAGCCATCGTGATTGTCAGGTGAGGTAGAGCCATTCAGATGTGTGCGCTAAGGCTGCCGCTGTAAAGCTGTACACCTGGGAACAAGGCAATCCAGCTGAATTTAAATCAAGGCACGTGGCATCCTAGAAAGCAGTGGCTGAACTGCATTTTGGAGTCATAGTGGATAAACAGCTTAAACATGAGTTTCCAAGGTGATGCTGTGACAAAAAAGCGAATGTAATTCTCAAACGCGTTAATGGAATGAGTAGAGATACGTTTTTGCCTGTGTGGGGTGAAGTCATTACCAAAACACTATGTATGGTTCTGGCATCAGCACTTAAAAACAAACAAACAAAAAAAATTACTGTCTGCAAGGGGGATTAGTCTCCAGTTTGATGGAGAGCTAAGAAGTAATGCCATGCAGTGAAGTGTTAAAAGTTTACTGCGCAGCTTCTCGGCAAAACAGAGAGGTGACTTGATTAGTGTCCTCAGATATCTCCCTAGCAAGATAACAGTGGATATTAGTGAGCTTTTTCTAATCTTGCTGACAAACAGAGCAAGAATTTGTAGCCAGATAAGTTCAAATTAAAAGACTAAGTTTTTCACAGTGAAGGGGATTAACCATTGGATTATGATATGAAGAGCAGTCGTGTATTTCTTCATTTCTTAACATCTTTGAATCAAGATTGTGGAAAAAATTCAGAAAATTGCTTGAGCCAGCTGCAAGGTACTGAACTTCTTTTGTTTCATATATGTTTAGAGAACAGTAATTTGTAGGAGGTCAGACTCGGTGACCAAATGAGAGGTGATCACACAAAAGAATAAAGATGGGGAGCGGCTCCTTCTTTCACCGGCTTCCCGCTTTCTGACTGGAGATAGGTTTAGGACTCTTCCTTAGAAATCTACAACACGATGAAGCCAGTAAACTCTTCTGAACAGGATAAAGTAAGCAGGTACTGATACACATTGGAGGTGTGTCAAAATAGCATCCCGTATATTTTAGTCCAAGTTTGTGACTGTAAAAAAAAAAAAAAAAAAAAAAAAAAATCCTTATCTGTGTATATAGCTTTAGCGAGCCGTTGGTAGGACAGACATTTCTCCTCTGCTGCTGGGGCACGCTGCTTGCTTGGGTTCAGTGTCCTGTCTACCAGGTAGCCCCAGGACCTTGTCAGCGGTGCTGCTGGTCCACCAGCCCCAAGCCTCTGTCGCTAAAGAGGTTCTTCCTTTCCAGTTTGTAGCACGGGAAATGCTCGGTGGAGGTGAAGCAAGGTGAATTTTATTGAATCTGCTTCAAAAAATACAGCTTTGTAACATTTTATTTGTTAGCTAAAATTATTTATTGAATCATATTTTATATATTGCATTTATATGTATTGTGTGAAATTATTTTATATGCAGTGATCCTCGTTTTAAAGTGGATGCTGAGTAAAATAATTAATCAGGAATGAAACTAGGGAGAGTAATAATGGTGTGGAAGAAGGAGTAAGCAACACGTAATAATTTTGAGCTATGATAATGCATCATGTGTGGAGACTTGACACCAGTGATTGACACTTTCTGAGCTCTCCAGAATGTTACAGTGAGTAGCCTGATGGTGGACTAAGCATGTCTAGGTGGAGATTCCTGAAAGCTAAAAGTCCTTTTCATGTATTACGAATGTTAAAACAGTGGGAAGGGGGAAGTGTAAGCTTGAGAACTCTCTCAGCTGCAGAGCTAACTTGCATATAACCCGAGTGCTGCTCTGGATGGTAATTTCAACAGAAGCACCTGATGCTTGAGGTTGGCAGTTCTGGTTTCTCCTGGCTGTTTGTAAGAAGGCAAATGGGGTCACTCTGCTGCTACCACTTGTGTTCTTTGCAGAAATTAGGTCTGTGTCCAGAGTGATTGCTGTTCTGCGCTGCAGTTCCTAGCACTCGCACAAGGCCAACTTTTTAGGAATATGCAGTGAGTTTTGGGGTGAGTCTGTAGCTTGTAGGAGGAAGAGATGTGGGAAATACCCCACAACTTGTGGAAAACCTGTTTTGGTAAGAGACTGTGGAGACACTGCAGGTACGGAAAGGGATCAGGTGATCCAAAGCTGAGATGCCTAATCCCGTGGCTGGGTGCTGGGGTGAGGATGGTAAACCACAGACATGACTGATACTGCTCTCCCTGCACAGCGTTTCCTGCGTGAGCTTTTGGAGACCGGCCGCTGGACTAGACAGACACCAACCTGTCCTTGCAGGGCTGTGTTTTGGGTTTTTTTCATGTTAGCGTTGGAGAAAGGAATTTATTTTTCTTATTTATTCCCAACCTATTGATAAAAGTTATACAAGTGAATTTGCAGCTCTTGCTACGTTGGGAATAATGCTGAAACATTTAGGGAAGTAAAAGCTATCGTTTCCCTGGAAAATCCAGTTGGCTTGCATCAGGACTGTTGTGACCTCATCTCCTTCCACTTGTATGCTGGCAGTTGCGTTGCCAGGCAGTGAGCTGGTCAGCTGAACTTGCTTCTCGTGTGTGTCCATCCACTCTTCCCCCCTCCCAAAAAAAAAAAGGTGGGGGGCAACTAGATGTAAGTGGATGTGGGGAAAAACTGCAGCTCTGAGTTCGATTTAAGTCTTTGTGGAACCGTACCTCAAAATATTTTGGGGTAAGTAGAGGTAGTTGACACCACAAGTACTGATGGCAGCATTTGGGTATTTGTAAACACTTATTTTTATTTTTTTTTTACCCTTTTGAAACAGAGCAGTAGACTTTGCTGTATGTGTAAAAATCAGCCTCAAGGGAGTTGAATTCTCCCGTTGTTTAATGATGAAAGAGACATCCTTCCTCTGGACTGGCTCCTGGAAGAGCTTTTCACTGCTGTGGAACCAGTAGTGATTTTTGGCCAATTACTTCACCTTCTTGTGTGGTTTGTGTCTCCTTGTATTCGACTTGCAAAGCTGTTTCCTTGAAACCACCTCTAACATCCAGAGATGCAAAATGAAAGCAGGAAGTGCTACTGAATTAAAAATGCCCCCCTGGTTTGGCTTGTACGTACTTGACGTAGATGTAACAATACTACATTTTAAAACAGGAGCCTTCCCCTATATGCTAAACTGTTTGCAGTGGAGGTGTAATATAAACTTTAGTTTTGCCCTCCCAGTATGTACTGCGAGAGAACCCTTTAGTTCTCCCTCACTTCAGGAATTTTCAGATTACAGATTGGAAAAAATCAGATATTGAAGGCTAGTAGTTTCAGTCAAAGCTTGTCAGATTATTAAAACCTTTTTTTCTTTTCTTTTCTTTTTGGAGGATGGACGAAGTTAGTGTTCCCCAGCAGTCCTGCTGAGTATATAAAATACTGCCATTTCTGATCTTTGAAGAGAGATTTATCGCTTCCTGTGGCAATACTGAATACTCACAAGGTACTCATTGATTACTTGATCCTTGCCTACCTTCCATATTAATGCACCCCTCTCCTTCCTGCTCAGGAATGACTACTGTTGACTCCTGCCTACTCTGAGTTATTGGAGCATTGTATGAGCCCAGAATAGTTTATACTTGGCTCCTGTAGTGTGTGTGGAAATAGTTTTGTCCTGTTGAAGCAGCTGCATCCTCTCCCTGTTCTACCAGCGTTTTGACCTACATGAAGAAGAATTTGGCAGCTTCCATGACAGTACGATGGAGCAGACTATCAAATATTCAGATGTCCGACTTGCCTGACGTGACATCTGTAATGTTTTTGGAGACATCTGCTTTGAGTGGCTTGTGCAAACAAATCCTTAGGGATGTTTTCTCCAGCTCCACCAAATTCAGAGAAGGGAGACAGCATTGAATGTTTGTCCTGCCCTCTTATCAGTCTGGCTCTCTCTGGTTAGCAGTATTCAATCTAGTGCAGTTGTTGGTTGGTATGATGTTTTACTGTTTGTTCTTAGCCCAGAGGTGCCTTTTTAAACAGGCTGTCCCATGTTGGCAGCCAGCGAGCCTTCTCAGCCACCTTCCAGACCTCCTAGGTACAACCTCTTGTTAAGATTCTGGAGAAAAGAGCACACAGTAGTCCTTGTTTCTTCAAAGACAAATTTGTCTTTTTTGTTAGTTTGGATTTAATCATTTTGGTCCTAAGTTTTCTCCTGCAAATTTAAAAAAATAAAACCAACAACCAAAAACAACAACCAAAAAAAAACCCCAAAACAAACAAAGAAAACCCACAAAAAAACCCCAAAACCAAACCAGTTGGGAGGTCCCTTGTCAGTACTGCTTCCACCTTTTCTATCGGAAGTTCACATAGGAGCCTTGCCTGATGTCGGTCTTTGTACAGCCCTTCTTTGACTTCATATCACGTGTGGGTTTGTGTCTCCTAAACAATGATAGACTAAGCCTGTGCTCTTCTAATGCTGTTCTCTTAAATACTAGTCAGCTTTATATATTTAACACTCGAAGTGCAGGTCACTAGTAGATTGCCAAGAATGGCTGTGCTTCTGCACATTAGCTAAAGAACTTGTCAGTGTTTGAGACCTTGCAGAAGTGTTCCAGGTCCTCTAGAACTTGTGGGGAAGCACATGCTGAGACCAATAAATCTCTCTGTCCCAAGAGCATTGTAGTTCTAATGGTATAGATGAATAAAACCTCATTGGTTTTGTATTTGTAACTTAAGTATATCCTTCATTTTATATAGTGCCAGAGAATGGTAAAATAATTTGGGTTGGAAGGGACTTCTTGCTCAGTGCAGCGCCAGCTTTAAAGTTAGATGAGGTTGTTTAGTGTGGTATTTAGGAAATAATTTCAATAGCTGAAAGACTGGACTTTCCGCAACATCCCCCAGCAAACTGCTCCAATGTTTGACCACTCTCATTGTAGCAGTTTGCCTGTTGCATCTTGTCCTTTTACTGTCCAAGTCCAAGAGTGTGGATTCATCTTCTCTTTACCCTCCCATTAGGTAGTTGAAGGTCCCCCCTTAGCCTTCGCACAGCTAACTCTGTCAGTCTGCTCCTGCAGGGCTTGTGCTTTGGCCATCTCATCGTTTTGGCAGCCCTCTAATGGGCTCCTTCCAGTGTATGTCAGTGTATTAAGCTCAAAAATGGACTTGTGGAGCACTTGAATTTCCAGCTTATCCCTGTTTTCCTTCAGGCTTATCAAACTTTGCCCGTATGCCAAAGATGTGATGGGAATGTAAATCCATGCAAGGTATTTTATGCCAGGAAAATATGCTGGTTACTGTAACAGAAGTAGGCTATCTTTCCAGTAAAGGAGGATAGGAGTGGCTTTTCTTCCCTCTGGGACATTGCCATGGAGTGGAGCAGAACAAGTATGCCTTGCAATTTTGAAATATGCAGTGCTGGGAAACTTTGCTCCTTGGGTTGTACATGGGTAGGCTGATGCTCCTTGAGCGGTGTCTGAGCTGCTCACTTCAAAACCTGGTTCCTTATGGAGAGTCTATAGCTTGTGAAAAGAGAGGGGGGATGGCTGTGCTTTGCATTAACCCACCATCAGTTGTAATCTGCAGATAACCCTCTAAACTATTCTGAATTTGTGGTGTTTGTAGTGTGGAAAAGAACTACAGTTATTACTGTTTTGTTTCTTTTTTCCTCTACTAAGAGACTGGGTACAATCTTTATTCGAAACGGATCTCTCCACTGTTAAGTCATTTGCCAAGCAGAAGATTGGGTTTTGAAAATTGGAAGACAACTGTTTCCCGTTTCAAAATTTCAGGAACCCCAAAGTTAGGATAAAAGAATAGCGGTAGATAAAAGGATGCTTCCATTCAATTAGATGTGCTCTATTGAAGAGTCCTGGGGTGTTTTGTTCGGTGATGAAACTTCTGAGATGATACGGTTCCACATGGGGAGGTGTTTGCTTTGCATCAAACATCTTCTGAATGGAGAAGTCCTTCATGCTTAAGGCTTTCCTGTGTTGATTTACAAGTTTTTAAGTTTTAGGGAACAGCAGGCTTCTCCAGGGTTGCAAGTCAGGAACAAAAACTCAGCTACTGCTTTATATGCCTGCCACCACTGTGCCTGAGCTCTCACCAGCCCAGAACCTGGCAAGGATGCAGCTTGCGTCAGCAGTCTTAATGTGCCCTTAGCAGTGGGGCGCACCCCACGTATCCTCTGAGCATCCCCTTCTCTGGTCAGTGAATGTATACGGCATAGGTGATTTTTACAGAGTAAGTATTAAGTGAAGAGAGATCAATTCCAAATGCTTTCTTAAAAGCTTGCTATCACTGAGCATCCACAGCTCCAACAAACTTCTTGTCAGTGGTGCTCTTTGAAGCTGATAAACAATTAAAAATAGACTTGCCAAGGAAAAAATGCAGGCAGAACCCAGACTGGAGTGCCCTGTGCTAAATAAATGACAGAAGAACCAGGGAGGGGTGGGGAGGGGGGAGTACTTAAATTCAAAGGGCGTAGAACTAGTGTGAAATTCAACACTGCTTGGCCCGCGTCGCTGGGTGCAGCAAGAATATGTGCCTCGCTTGAGAATGACTCCTGTGGAGTTGCTTACTCTTCCCGGGGCTTTTAGCATGTATGCACACTGAGGACTGAAAAGGATTACAGATGAGAAATAATGTGCTGTCTTGTAAATATTTTAGTTCTGTATATGTGAATATTTTAAGCTCTTTAATGATTAGGGTAATGAAGCTAACTTCACAACTCTTCAACGAGCTGAGGCTGTTCTTCCTCGCAGTAACGAGGTTAGAAGACTGTTAGAGCTGATTTTGGTACTTCGTTGATAGTGTTACTTGCTGCATTGACAGTATGTAACAGGTTATACTTGCTCTAATTTACGCCCCTTTAACAATAAAAACTGCTTTTGCGTTGTGATTTGGTATTGCACAGCACAGGAGGAAAAGGACATCTGAAGTAGGCATAACCAGCTCTAAAATGTCATATCGCACTCTTAATTTGACATGAGGCATACAGAGTTTTAGGTTGTAAGAACCACATATGCTAAAGAGTCTGAGAAGAGGTAGAGGGAGGAATTTGTAAAAATGAGTTCATTCTTCCTAGTAAAAAGTATTAAAGCTGATTAAAATATTCTTTTGGTTTTGTTTAAGGTTTTTTTGATAAGGGAAGGGGTCCTCAAGCAGTTAGCAATGCTGCTGTTCTTAGAGGTGTGGGACTACTCATTTTCTGTTAAAGAAGCATTAAACATTCAAACAGTGCTTTTTTTTTTTCCCCCCTCTCTTCCCTTTCTCTTTTATGTAGCTTCACTAGTACGACTCATCTGTTCTGTTCCAGAGTGTGTTCTGACATCAAGAGCTGCATGAAGAATAGCCAGCATGAAGAGAACAAATCAGTCCAGGCAGAAGTGCAGAAGCGTCAAGAACATAAATGTAAATTAAGGGGTTTTAAAGTGTGGTATGCATTCCATGCCGAGGCAGTAGTTTCCTGAACACTTAAAGCTTACACTGTGCTGGAAGAAACCCTCTTGCCGTGCTTTTCTTTTGGCTGGCCTGAGTGTTTGGGGCACACCAGAGACCTGGTCTGGATGGAAATAAGTATCTTTTTGGCTGGGTGAGTTCTGGCCTGGATTAGTTTCCTGACCAGTTAGCTGCAGTCCTAGAAATGCTTGCGCTAACGTGAGGAATAGTTGGGGTGATGTGGGTGGAAACGAGTGGGCAGTTTAAAGGCAGGGATGGCTTTTCTGGCAGAGTTAGCATGTTTGAAAAATGAGGCCTTACTCCCGATGGAAGGGCTTTTTTCCTCCGAGGTCGAGTGCCTTTATGGGAATTTGCTTTTTGCTTCATTTGTTTTGAAGGTTGATTGTAAAGGCTCGGTGTATGAGAATATTTGGAACATGAGTCCAAAGGAATTAGATACGTGTATAAAATTGATTGAACTATTTAAAACTTGACGACCACTGTCTAGGGTTTACCTGGGCTTGATTCCGTTTACAGAATCAAATTTCTGTTTTTCTGTTCCAATATTTATTAACTCAGATTAACTTTTCTGTGATCTGTGATTCAAAAGCAAGGATGACTTAATTTAAGCTCCGGGAATTTGTCGTCTTCACCACCCTTCTCCCTCCCATAGGTGTTTCCAAAACTTTCCTGGAATTTCCTGTCCGTGCTGCAACAACAGTGAACTACACCTCTACGTTTGACAGCCTGACATTAAGTTAACGAGCACTGACTTTAGTTTTCCTTTTATGCAGCAGGGTGTAATTTCTGAGGTGACTAATAGTTACTGCATGGGCAGCTGTTGTTGGTGGGGTAGGACCCATGTTCCATCCCAGGGATGAGCACCTTCTCCTCTGATTTGAAGCCTCAATTCCCATGTCCGGGCAGGGTGTCACTAATGAATGAGTACTTGTGCAAAGGTAAAAGGAATAGCTGCACCCCAGGAGTTTATTCGTGGATACTTGTTCATCTAGATGAAGCCTTAGAGGAAAACAAAATCCAAGTACTTGTAGCTTATTATGAAGTCTCCAGAATGCCATGAAACTTGTTGTGCTGGTCTCTCTTCAGGTGTGGTAGTGTCTGGTGTTGCTGTTTTGATAGGATGCAATGCTGTATCAGATGGCCAAAGAATCCTGCTCTGGTCAGACTGATTCTGAAGGAAACACCTTTTTTTTTTTTTTATTATTTTATTTTACTGTTAGCAGTTTGCTAATAGCCTAAATGAAAGCCGAAGTTAATGTGTGAGGGGGAAAAATGATCACAAATACGTGTTGATACAACTATTAACCTTTTCCAGTATCTACCTACAATATTAGAGTTATTGTGGTAATGGATTTTACAGGCGGTTTTAACTAGAACAACATAAAACTATTTCGGGTTATTACCTTCAGGTATTCCCATGGTCTTTTGTGAGCTCCTTCATCACTTTTATATTGTGAAGGACTGTAAAAGGGAGGGACCGATTAGTTTTATGATCCAGCATGAGCTGCAAATGAATCCCTCTGTGACTGCTACTTTTAAAGTGTAAATCTTTCTGTATTTTACACTTGATAAAATTGCATGTTTGTCCTTCTGAAATGAACTGTCAGGTTAGCAAAATAGAAGACCTTTCTTAATATATTAAAAAGGCAAACATTTTTTTTAAAAAAAGTTTGATATGGAAATGTTTAAGTTGCATTTTCCCACTTTCACTACAGAATTCTCTGTGTGACTAAAGAACTGGTCTCATCTAAGTGACACCGCGCTAGTGGTTATTGGAAGGAATAAGGAAAATTGAAACCTGAAATCTAAAAGAATGTTAGATAGGAATGAAAGGGGAAATTAAGGAAGAATGGAACAAGGTTTAAGAACAAGAATGTTTAATAAAATTGTCCCTGCTAACCTTCTCAATAAAGCTTCACTTCTGCAAATCTAAAGGAAAAACAAGGGGAAAAAAAATCGTACTTCCAGAAACAAAGCTGGAATCTTCCACCAGACTGCTTTCTTCATTAAGGCTTACTAAGTTCAGAGTTAGTTATAGCCCACGTGACTTGAGTATGCGTGGGGTTTGTCAATAACTGCATTATTATTCACAATGCAAGTTTCGAGCAGTTGATATTATTGTATTATGCGTTCCTCTCCATTGTAGGCTACAGCTTGTTACGGCAGAATTAGCAGTATTAGCTGTGGAAGAGGTGATTTTGGGGCCTTTTGCACTGTCAGGTGCAAGGATTAAGAGGGAGCTTGTTCTGCAAACAGCTGAGGAAAGGAATTGAGGAATTGAGGTTTCTTCTGTCTTGCTGGGGGACCCTGTATATATATACACTGGGTTTTCATGTCTTGCACATGTCTCCCCATTAGTTCTTGATCCCCAGTAACAGGTTGAATTTATCCTGGGCGATTGCAGAAAGCCACGGGTGTGTGTGACTGAAAAATAAGGGTCAGTGCTGACTGAAGGTTCTCATCACTTTGAGTTATTCCATGAGACATGATGAATGTTTGAAAGAGCTCTGCTAAGATCCCTGGGCAGCAGCAGCGATGAGGGAGATAACTTTTGTAGGTTACAGAAGGAGGAGAAAGAGAAAGGGGAGGGGGAAGGCTGGAGGTAGTTGTAGAAATGTCACAGGATGCGTTTTGATCATTTTGATTCTAATTCTACACCAAGCTAGCTATGGGTAACGAATGTCCTGTGGCCAGGGAGATGGCTTGGCTGTGCTCTTGAGAGCTCCTAAGGGTAAAGGTAAAGATTACTTTTGATAACATCTGGCCCAAAGTGTGCTACCTTCACATGAGGGTAAGTAAAAGGTAACTTTGGTTCGCAATTAACAAGTAGTTGAATGAAATAGTAGTGTGTGGGTTTGATCCCAGTTAAATGCTATCGAATTTAAACAGGAAGGCACCCACAAACTGGCGTGACCCAGAGCGTTGCAGGGCACTTGAGAGAAGGCAGTTTTCGTGTAGTGTGTACTTGGTGGATGGCACAAAGTGGAGGGACGCAGCTCAGTGTGGCCACCTAGCTTCTGGGATCCAAGGTTCTTAGAGCTTTAAGCTGGCGCTGCTGCTGGAGGTGGCCCTGGTGCTCTTAACCTGCTCCTGGAGCTCAGTGTGCCCAAGTATTCGTGTGGGGAATTGGATCATGAACTGAATGTGTTCTAATGTAATTAACTGGTTTTCCCTGCATTAGTTTTCAGCTGGAATTAGTTCTTGATCAAGTTCATTATGATGGGTGAATTACTCTGTCAATGCGAAGGAAGGGACAAGGTGAGAGCAGCTCTTCGGGCAGCAGCGCTCTGTTTTCCTGACTTACAGGGATTATGAAACCATTATGCAAGTTAAGAATCTGGTCTCCTTTCTGATTAATGGGGAAGAAAGGTGGGTTTCTCTAGATGCTATTTTAGTGTAGGGATCCACTTAAAAGCTTTGAATCATTCTCTGGAAAAATGTACTCTTCTCCCTGCCCTATTTCGGGAGGCCAGCCTTCCAGCGCAGCCACCCAGGTTGGGTAACCACCAGCAGGACTTCAAACGCCACCAAAGCTGGCTGGCTGCATCCGATCCCTTTGCAGGGTCAGTGCTTAAGGAAACCATCCTTCTACAACTATATGTTTGCAATTGCAGCTGTTGTTCCTATAGTTTTTCTACGTATTTCTTGGGGCTTCACATTGACAGGCCTCTATTCATACACAGAAAAAGCACAAGCATTTATTAATCCATGCTAAAATTCACTCTTCTGTTCTAGGTTTCTTCCTTTTCCTTTTCCTTGCTCTCTCCAAGATGCTAAAATATTTCTCAAAGTAGTTGCTTAATGGTGGATTAATGAGACTGCCTTTTTTTTTTTAATAATTTAAAGCTGTAATATATGTTTGTGAAGTAGTGTCTTTGATTACTTTTTTTGTTTTCAGTGCCAGTGTTGTAAGCAGCAAGGAGGAAATGAGAAAACAGCTGGAGATGGGTGTAGCAGTAATAACCAGTGGATATAGAATTTAATGCAGTAGGCAAGTGAAAGCTTTAAGTTTCCAGCATGAGAAAATGACTTAATAGAAGACACTTATACCAACTTTCTAGTTTCTACTATTGGTAGTAAGTAAATATCTCATGTTTTCCATGTGATAGCACCGTGAAAATATCCCATCCTAAGTTGTTCATGGGATGCTACCTGTTCCTTAAAGTTTTGTGAGCTTTGTCAAGTAGTTTCACATTCCTGGGCTTATCTTTAGAACAAAAGAGAGGAAAAACTTAGTTCCCTCTTTTAACCTGTTCTTAAAGAATTCAACACAAATTTTTTTAAGCTGTTGTACAACTTCGATTTATAATTTGATGCTAAAGTAACTCTACCCCTGTTAGTCCGTATTTCTGTGGGCGATTAGCAACAGAAATGGATGAGAGTTGAGTATGAAAACTGAGAACGTATATCATCAGAGTTTGGATAACCTGTGGGTCTTTGGCTTTGTGTACAGCTGGCCTGTTTGGATCCAGCTGAGCCTCTTCTCTTGAGTGTCCTACCATGGCTGAGCTACTCCTCGAACTACCTTGAGTTCAACAGCTTTAGAGCCGTGTTTGTGAAGTGCTGAACCCAAGCTAGCAAACTCTTCTCGGGGGTGCATGGCCCTGCATCTTCCTACTGCTTTCCCAACGGTGTCAGGATTTTTTGATTCTAGTGCCACACTGTGTGGAGAACAAGAATTGGTGTGCTTTTAAACTGAGAGAGGGACTCTTTGAGAAGAGATTGCACGTACACCTCAGTCATATTTTGGATTTGTTGCCCATCTATGGGTACGGCTGATACACCCAGGAGATTGGGAGCAATTACAGTGAATAAGAGCAGCACTAGGAATGACTGTACTTAATGCTTTGTGTTTGATATATGTGGTGGCAATCCCAAGCGCAGCTCCAGGCTGAGGGGAATGGCTGGAGAGCAGCCCTGAGGAGAAGGACGTGGGGGTGTCGGTGGGTGAGAAGCTCCCCAGGAGCCGGCAATGTGCGCTGGCAGCCCAGCGAGCCCCCGGCATCCCGGGCTGCATCCCCAGCAGCGTGGCCAGCAGGGCGAGGGGGGATTGTGCCCCTCTGCTGCGCTCTGCTCTGGGGAGACCCCCCTGCAGTGCTGCCTCCAGCTCGGGGGGTCCCACCAGCAGAAGGACATGGACCTGCTGGAGCACGTCCAAAGGAGGCCACAAAGATGCTGCAAGGGCTGGAGCCCCTCTGCTGGGAGGACAGGCTGTGAGAGTTGGGGGTGTTCAGCCTGGAGAAGGCTCCAGGGAGACCTTAGAGCCCCTTCCAGTCCCTAAAGGGGCTCCAGGAAAGCTGGGGAGGGACTCTTGGTCAGGGA
>NW_009650164.1:72103-114561 GCF_000708025.1 Charadrius vociferus | reverse complement strand
TCCCTGGAGGTGTTCAAGGCCAGGTTGGACGGGGCTTGGAGCAACCTGGGCTGGTGGGAGGTGGCCCTGCCCAGGGCAGGGGGTGGAACAGTTGATCTTTAAGGTACCTTCCAACTCAAACAATTCTGTGATTGTATATCTATTTGCTTTCAGAAAAAGTTACATCTCTTACCTGGGAAGGCCTGTTGGAGGAAATGGAAAGGCTGTCTGCCTGTTAAACAGCCTTATTTTTGACTGTGCTTAGTTGGATGGCTTTTCAGAAGAAAGATATGGCTATTTAACGATGGGGAAGGAGAATGACCAAGCAGTCCTGCAGTTACTTTGCATCTGCTAATGTCCTTAAATACTTACATAGATGTACATATTGACTGCAAGCAGGAAAAAAAAGAAAAAAAATGCCCATTTGTCCACAAACCCTGTTGGCTGTAATTTTTTTTTAAATCTTTCTCTTGCTTTAAGTGGCAGAAACACTGCATAACTATAGACTCTTTGGTGAAATTTTTGCTTATTTCTCTCTTCAACTTTCAAAGGTTTGCAGGGTATGCAGGAGAAACATGTCTCCCATGTTGTAACATGATGCTTTATTTCCACTCCTGTATCAATTTTAATAAGTGTCTAATCCGTAAGCGTCAAAGCCATGACAATTTTGAAGTGGGATGTGTATGTGGATTGACTTGAGTACAAAGTCTGTGTTGCAGGGTTGGTTTTTTTTGCTTGCACTAATGTAGCTGCCGATATTTTCATTATTTTATGAATGTCAAAAATTTATTGACAGCTAGCTTCATTGGTTTTTATTGATATTTTTATTATTATTTTTATTATTTTTTCCCGAAGCAAACTATATCTTACAGCACTGAATCTACTTTTCAATTGCTTTGAATGTCCCACAGTTTTTAATGAGACTGTGCCTTGCTTGGCAAAAAATAAATACTTTGCTGCTGTTTGGTCCCTGAAGCTTGATGCAGTTCAGGGTTTGTTGTTTTTAACATTAGCTGAGAGGCAGGCGAATGCCTCTTTGTGCCTGTAGTTTTATTATAAATAACCCAGCTAGAAAAACACGCAAGGGCACTAGCCATCTTAATACGTAAACATCTGTCTCTGGGTTTGTGCTGTCTGCGTTGACATCTACAGCAAGTTGTCTTTAATACTTCTACAATTCAGATTTTGTAGGATTGCGTTAATTGAATGCCATGTCTGTCGGTATTTTTGTGGCGATGTGTGGGGGGGTTTATCAGCCTTGCCGTCTTGGAAGTGTTCTTAAATCATCTTCCTGAATACAAAGAGCTTATACCTTCAAGACGAACACCTTGCTGGTTTTGTGTGAGGCCTTTGGAAGGGACCTCGAACGGCAAAATGTCGTGTTGCGGTTTGGCTGAGGCTGCAGTCAGTAGGGCTAGTTGGCTTTAAATTACGTTCTCTCAAGCAACCTTTTGATTTCTTCTGATGGAATAAGATGTCAGTTGTATCAAATGCATACCCCATCTTATTTCTTAGGTGACTTCTTATGTTTTCAGATGAGCGGCCCAGCAGTTATTTGAGAAAGCTTAGGTCTCTTGTTTGGACGTCACAACTTCTTACCTGCCTAATTGGATTGTGACAGCGTGCTGAGCTGTTGGGTGACGCAGCGTGTCTCACTGGAGTTGGCAGAGCCCGTTGAGCGAGACCCTGTGTAAGGACTAGCTTGAGCTGGGAACACCTGGGAATTGTGTTGATTTCAGATGTTCTTTGGTCTTTTCTTGGTCACTCTCCTTCTGGAAGTTCTCTTTCAGTTTTTTTGTTTAGAGGTTGTTTTGGTTTTTTCAGTCTTGGTTTACTAAATCATCTTCTGTTAACCTGCTGCTTTGTTTTCCTTTTTAGACTCAGTCATTGTGGAACTAAGCTATTGTTATAAAGTACAGTAACTGGTAGGAAGAGAGCTGAAGATAAAAACCAGAAATAAAAGTTTGGGAGAATGGTAAGAGAAAATACATTTGGCAGTTTTTATTCCTGGTGTTCTGCTATAATGGTTTTAGTTGTAGCAAATGACAGGTGTTCTCCAAAATAGCGGAAACTTTGTCTCAGAACTTGGCTGGGTAATTTTTAGGAGGGTAAATCTGTAAAAAGTTGAGGAAGGTGCGCTTCCGTTAAAATTAGCAGAAACGGAAAATCCTCAGCAAGCTGCAGGGTGGCACCCGGTGAGTTGATGGTACCTTCTGGTGACTCCTCCAGTAAATACAAAACTTTCCTCTAAAGCCCACCTTGTGAAAAAGGAGGATTAAGTATATTAAAAATAAAAAATAGAGAAAAGGCTAGCAAATACTTTAAGACAGAGCGATTGAGGGGTGAAATGGACGGGCAGCACAAAGCCCACCACCGCAGCAGAGGTTAGCACGGTCGGGGAAAGAGCTCGTCTGGGTGCTGTTGGGCGGTGGGGGTGGGAGCAGGCCGGGCTGGCGAGCTCAGCCCGTGGTGGTGGCTGCTGCAGTGCACGGTCGGGGAAAGAGCTCGTCTGGGTGCTGTTGGGCGGTGGGGGTGGGAGCAGGCCGGGCTGGCGAGCTCAGCCCGTGGTGGTGGCCGCTGCAGTGCCGGGCGGTGGCCGCTGGAGGACAGCAGTGCTCCGCCGGGCTGGCTGCTGCCGGGGGTGGGGGGGTGGTGGGGGGAGAGAAGTGTGTCTTAAAGAAGAAATAGGGCTGTCTTAGTTTCTTTACTGAATGGTTGAAAGAGGCCACCTGCTTATTTCACACACATGTGCACCCCTCGTTGTGAGCATCCTTTGAACAAAGCCTTCATAGAATCGCAGAATGGTTTGGGTTGGAAGGGACCTTAAAGATCACCCAGTCCCACCCCCTGCCCTGGGCAGGGCCACCTCCCCCCAGCCCAGGTTGCTCCAAGCCCCGTCCAACCTGGCCTTGAACACCTCCAGGGATGGGGCAGCCACAGCTTCTCGGGGCAACCTGCCCCAGGGGCTCACCACCCTCACAGCAAAGAATTTCTTCCTCAGATCTCATCTCAATCTCCCCTCTTTCACTGTAAAACCATTCCCTGACATCCCATCACTCCCCTCCCTGATCACGAGTCCCCGCCCAGCTCTCCTGGAGCCCCTTTAGGCACTGGAAGGGGCTCTGAGGTCTCCCCTTTTTCGCCTTCTCTTCTCCAGGCTGACCCCCCCCCCCTCTCCTAGCCTGTCCTCCCAGCAGAGGGGCTCCAGCCCTCCCAGCATCTCTGTGCCCTCCTCTCTTTGGTCTCAGTGTAAACCCGAATTCCTAGGCTGGCAAACTTTCCTGACAACATGAGCCCTATCCCAAAGTCTTCATGTGTATGAGTGAGTGACCTCTTCCTCGGTGGACACAGGATTTTCTGGTGTGCAAGTCTGAGATGATGCATACCGGTCCACTGGAGGATCTGCTTCTGCAGGATCCTAGAGGACACTGGCAAATCTTGGCTTGCTTTTGGGTGACTTAGCAGGCTTGTTACTAACTTTGATGTTGGCAGTTAATGTGAAGGTCCTTATGAGAGCCCCCCCTTTGCTCAGACCTGCCTGTTAGGGTTGCCGACCTCTGCTCTGTTCCTCTACAAGGCACCAAAATGGAATTGCATTCACTCTGCGGATGGGCTTTTGCCAATTTTTCCCTCCGTCTTAAGTCTTTTGTTACTATCCCCCAGCCATTTGCCACATTTTTATATTTTGTTTAGCTCTGTCCTTCTTTTACTTGTTCAGAGACTTCTGGTCACCTGAAAAGGCTTCTTCTCCTTTCTCTCTGCAAATACTTGAGATAATTGACAAACAGTTTGCTCTGATCGCTTCACAGTTGCTGTAGGCCAAAGACCAGCACTCCGTTCTGATCGCTTGCTGCCTAGTGTTAAGTACTTGCATCATCTTGTGTACTTCAGCTGTTTGTCCATATGGATTTGCTCTGGCTTGAAAAGCTGATGGGTAGTAAAGGAGAGGAGAGGCCGGATCCCTGCAGGGAGTGCGCATGAAGCCATATGTCACTATTTCTGGGTATCTGGTGCCCCCTGGAGACTGCTGCTGCCCACGACATAGTGAATATCAAGACGGCACAGTAATAGATGTCCCTAGTCTGAGCAGGGTGAAGAACAATATGAGCTAGATTGTTCTGACAGCGTTAGCGGAGGATGCTGGAAAAGGCAGTACGTAAAAGCAAGGACTCTCTGAAAATAACAATTCCTGTGTCTTGTAATTCTTAGAGCTAATGAAGCCTGCGTTTCATGTTTATGTATTTCCAAAAATTAATATGTAAGATTAAGTGTAGATATTTGAAGTTAGTACGATGTGAGATTTAAGTGTTGAGTTCACAAGACAGGATAAATGGATTTGGTTAGCCAGTCTGAGAGGCCAGGCAGGCTAATAGGACAATGTGGAATTCTCTTATCAAATCTGGAATTGGAATCGCAACTTTATCACAAGGTTTGTAAGGAAACTGACGTTTTTGATTCTTGTTTCAGCAGTAAAATTGACTTTGGTACTTTTTTAGCACTTAAGTGAGGGTTAATAATAAATTGTATCCTGATACAGGGAATACATTTGACATGGTTGTGGAATCTGCTCTCATTTTTCCCAAGTAAACCACCTGAAACAGATACATTTGTGAAATATTCCTTTACTGTGATTTTTTTATTATTTTTGTTTGGGGGAAAAAGACATAGCTGCAAAATAATAATTTCTTTTAGCTGTTATTATTCTTGAACCAACCTTCCTTCAGCATAACACAGGAATTCCGTCTCTTACCCTGAGTACAGAGAAGAATGCTGGATGGTCTGAGGAGGAAGAATTCCATGTTACGCTTGCATGTGACTACTTACAGCGTTACAGTTAAGGCCCACCCAAATGCTGAGCTTCGGTATTGTTACTTGTTTATGATCGTGTGGGTGGATTTAACCCAGGTATCATGAGAAATTAGAGTCCACCCGCTGAGTCCACATCATTTAAATTGAAGTAATACTTTACCTGAGCCTTGGCTGCCTGCTGTGGCTTGTTCGGCCGGAAGAGGGCACCATGCATCATCCTCTGCTCTGCTCGGGGACCAGGTGGTGCCCAGAAGTGGGAGCAGGAATTGAACTCCAGGCTGCTTACAAGAAGTATACTTACTTGATTATGTCCTTTTTATTTTTTTGTTGTTCAGTGAAGTTTAAAGATACAGGAAATAGTAGTTGTTCGACGTGGAACAAGTGAGACTTCAGTTCTTGTGCACAATTCTTAGTGCTTTTCCTTCCCGGAAAAGTCCTGCAGTTCTCAAATGTAATACTTTTCTTTAAGGCTGGCTTTTTACGTTTAACAGTATGTTATTTTTGTTCCTTTAAAATTTGTAGCCGAAGACTGCCTGTGATATTGCTAAGCTATGTGAAGTGACTAAACAGGCTCAATAAGGAATAATACCGCTGTACATCTTGCCAGTGGGATTTGCGGTCTTTAAGAAACGGGAACATGTGTATCACTTAATCTCTCCTCCTCGCTTTCCTTCCTTTCCAAGAAACTGGTACAGTTGTCTTGCTTCAGGCAGCATTCTGTGATTGCCTAGGCTTACAGTGGCAATCGGCTAGTGGTGACCTACAGCTCCCAAGTCCTGTTTTCTGAATACGAGCGCAATACGTTGCTGCTGCTGAGCTGGTTGTTTTCAGTTAGGCCGTTTGTCCCTCTGTGGGGTTTGTGCGTTGTTAAAATATATTGGATGGTGTCTGGCATTCATTCTCTTGTTTTTACAGCAGGAAGGTGAAATGGAAGGTGAGGCAGTCGAAGCTATCGTGGAGGAATCGGAAACATTTATTAAGGGGAAAGAGAGAAAAACCTATCAAAGACGCCGTGAAGGTGGGCAGGAGGACGATGCTTGTCACATACCACCAAACCAAGCAGATGGAGGTGAAGTAGTGCAGGATGTCAACAGTGGTGTGCAGATGGTGATGATGGAACAGCTTGATCCAACTCTTCTTCAAATGAAGACTGAAGTAATGGAAGGTGCAGTGCCTCAAGAAACGGAGGCCACGGTGGATGACACGCAGATCATCACACTTCAGGTTGTTAATATGGAAGAGCAGCCTATAAACCTGGGTGAGCTTCAGCTAGTCCAAGTACCTGTACCAGTGACTGTACCTGTTGCCACCACGTCTGTGGAAGAACTTCAGGGAGCTTATGAAAATGAGGTTTCCAAAGGAGGCCTGCAAGAGGGAGAGCCCATGATCTGTCACACCCTCCCTTTACCAGAAGGCTTCCAAGTAGTGAAAGTGGGTGCAAATGGTGAGGTGGAGACACTGGAACAAGGTGAACTTCAGCCACAGGAAGATCCCAATTGGCAAAAAGATCCAGACTATCAGCCACCAGCCAAAAAAACAAAGAAAAACAAAAAGAGTAAGCTTCGTTATACTGAGGAAGGCAAAGATGTGGATGTCTCTGTGTATGACTTTGAAGAGGAGCAGCAGGAGGGTTTGTTGTCTGAGGTCAATGCAGAAAAGGTGGTGGGCAATATGAAGCCACCTAAACCAACAAAAATTAAGAAGAAAGGTAAGCTCTCCATCTGCAAGTGGATTTTGAAAATGTATTTGTTACGGTGGGACCTTGCAGTGTGATTGAAGTGACTGAGTAGATGCAAGTGGGAGTAAAGCTTACATGCCCAGTGTCACTTACGCTTTATATAAAGGTACTCAGCCCTATGGTTTCCTGGGCAAACCTCCCATCTCCTCCATCCAGGCTATAAAAGAGCTCATTTTCCTCGAGCGTGATGCTGTGGCATTAGTATTCCCCTATAACAACAATTGAAAAGGTTCTTCTCTTTGCTGTAATACGTATGTAAGAGTTTGTGTACATGTGGTTTACATCAGGAAACCAACGTATAATTAGTTCCGTGGGTTTTTCCTAACCAATTGCTGGGTAGGGTAGATGGTGCAAAAGACAGCAATAGGTATGTTTGATTTTTTTCTTAAAACCGTAAATTGAGGACCCCTTTTTAGAGTGGAGAAGGAACGTTGAGTGCTGGCGTACTAATGAGAACTGAAGCCAAGCCAGCCAATAGGCACTGAATGTTCCTGAGGATATGCAGTCGGATTTAGTGGCACATGATGGTTCCTTGTAGTAGTTACACCTCCAAGAACCTTTCCTTTTCCCTGCTGATCTCTTTTATGTTATGCAGTAGCCCACTGAGTAAAGATGATTTCCTTCATGGCTAGGTGTAAAGAAGACATTCCAGTGCGAACTGTGCAGTTACACTTGTCCCCGTCGTTCCAACTTGGACCGCCACATGAAAAGCCACACTGATGAAAGACCACATAAGTGCCATCTCTGTGGCAGGGCTTTCCGGACAGTCACGTTGCTGAGGAACCACCTCAACACTCACACAGGTACTCTTGCTTTTGCCTACGTTGTCTTTTGTAGGATCTGTCGTTATAACAGGTATAAAACCAGGATGGATCTATCTTGAATCTAATTCCTCTTACAGAACAAGCTATGAAGGAAGAAACCATGCAGTGCTGCTGTTTGTTTCTCATACAAATGCAGTTGTTTTCGCCTGGCCAGGTCAGGTGCAGAGCTTGTCCTGTACACAGGTATAATAAAACTGATCCTGGGCTTGATCTGAAATTACCTGAAGTTACAGAAATGTTCCATTTGTCTTCAGCGTTAGTACTTCCGTTCTGAGCTTTGTGTTGCCACTGCTGCTTGCAAAAGAGGAAGATGAGAATGAGGCTGGAGCTAAACATAAAATAACGAAAAACCTGTCCTGGTTTCAGCTGGAGTAGAGTTAATTTTCTTTCTGGTAGCTGCTGTATTTTGGATTTAGTGTGAGAAGAATGCGGATAACACATAGTCTTTTAGTTGTTGCTAAGTAATGTTTGCTTTAGTCAAGGACTGTTTTGGTCTCCCATCGAAGCTGAGAGGGAGCATAGACCGGGCAGGCTGGCCAAAGGCATGCTCCATACCATAGGCGCCACGCTCGTATATATACGAGCCCCCCATGGGGGCTGGCTGGGGGCAGGAATCTGCAATCGCAGCTCGGGATGGGCTGGACAACCGGTCATTGGGTGGTGAGAGCAACTTCTTGTGTATCACTTTATTTTGTATACTATTTTACCATTATTATTATCGTTGTTATTCTCCTCTTCCATTACTGTTCTATTAAACTGTCTTTATCTTAACCCATGAGGTTTTTTTTCTCCCCTTTCCCTTCTGTTTCTCCCTCTTCTCCCTACCCCACCAGGAGTGAGTGAGTGGCTGCATGGTCCTAGTTGCTGGCTGGGGTTTAACCATGACAAAAACCTAACCCCAAGGAATAGATCATAAACGTGACCAATAAAACTTTTGGCTAGGAACAGTAGCACATTTCTGTTGCTCTTTAATAATATTTCTGGTATCAAACTACAGCTAATTGAACTGTAATCAAGCTTGTTGTGACCTTTCTGCCAAAAAAACGAAATATAGTTCATACCTCTCTCTTTTTCTGTGTACTTACCTTATGTCTAACTGGGTGGTTTGAAATTTGTAAATAACCAAGTGATAGGAAAATAAGGGAGTCTGTTTCCTCATTGAAAGGATAGTAATTCTCTGAGCTCTTTAATCCATCAGTTATGCAAAAGTTGTGACTCGTGTGTATCACTTGTTGGTCTAATCTAATCTTCCAGAACATGAAAGCAATGTTGCTAATTCACTTAAAAAAACAACCAACTAACCAAACAAAAAAAACCCACCCCAAAACCTGTCCCGTATTTTCTTTTGTCGCTAAATCTGAATGTCATTTGTCTTCCTGTTTCGCTGCAAACAATTAGGTACTCGCCCTCACAAGTGCCCAGACTGCGACATGGCCTTTGTGACCAGTGGAGAGTTGGTTCGGCATCGCCGCTACAAACATACCCACGAGAAACCATTCAAATGTTCAATGTGTGATTATGCTAGTGTGGAGGTATGTTAGTTAATTGTTACAGCACTGAATACTTTCCTGTACGCTTCAAAGCTTGTTCACCATCTGGTAGAAACGCTGTTCTTAGGCATTTCCTCTCTGGCCATTTGTTTAAAAGGCTCGGAGCAAAAAAAGTTTGAAATCGGATCTGCTCTTGGAAGAAAATGGTGGGGTTTCCTCGGTTAGTAGGAAAACAGTTTGAGAGCACTTAAGCACAGAAATCCTAGGTGATAACCATTTCCTCTTGGGAGACAATAGTTGTCATTGTTTCTTAAATTATTTGGCCTTCAAGATGATTGCAGGAATTGTAGCGTGCTCCGTGTTGGAGGAGGCAGCCATCTCCTGCTGCAGTGGGGTGTATTTTCAGACGAGAGGTGCCAGCCCGTTTTAGAAAAGTGCATTCTGCCCATTATCTGTTCATGCCGTTAAGGTGACTGTAGTCAAAACTAATGAGCGTTTGCCTCAATATTGGTGAAAAGCAACTTTGCTAATATCGGGTGATTGTCTGATTTGCTCAAGTAAATTAAGCTTGCTTGAATGCTCTCCCCTATGCAGTATTGGTACTTATGCTACAGGACAGCTTTTATATTGCGGTAGGAAATTTGAGCAAGATGATAAGCAATATAATGTAAAAAAAAAATTAAAAAAATTAAAAAAAAAAAAAAGGGGGATGCCTGCAGTGGAAGAAGGCTGTACAGCAGGAGAGGTTGAGTAAGGGGCTTTGGGCTTTTTTTTCCCCACCCACGCTGTGGCTGCTGTGCTGTAATTCCAGGCCCTGTGGTTTGAGCGCTGAACGAATTGCATTGCAGTGGTTTTCATAGTACGCATTAGGAGAGAATAACCAAGTTGGTCCTTACATGAGCTCCTGCTGCGTTTTGTAGACGTAGGTTGGTGATTAAGCAGCGTGGTCATGTTTGAGCAGAAAATGCCTTAACATTTGTGTTCATGCTGACCTTTAAGCTGGGTTTGTGCTTTCTAGATGAAAGCAAGAGAGGAAAGGAATTAAGTCACCTTGTTGATCATAGGACTAGATTTTTTTTTGTTGTTCTTCGCAAGAAATTGATATATCTTATCCCAAGTAACTGGAGAGAACCCAAGGAAGCACCTTTTGGAGAAAAAATATACTATACAGGGGACACTAACCCCCTGCAGTGTTCCTTGGGTGCATGCTTCCCCTGTGTCTCTCCAGGATACTTTCAAATTTTAGTGTGTTTCCAGATGCTGAGGTGGTCGATAACAGTAAGGTGAGCGTTGAGCAAGGCTGGGAATGCGGTTGGGAGGGGAAGCAGAGCGGGCAGGAGTGTGCGGCTATGCGCTGTGTAAAAAATGGCATTGAAACATGCTTGTTTTAGTGGCAAGATAAAAATAAAAATAGACTGCCTTAAACTCTTGACTGATTTCTTGTACTTTTGGCAATCTGACCTGCTCATCTGTGCTAACCTCAGTCTTGCTCTTGATTTCCAGGTTAGCAAATTGAAACGCCACATTCGTTCTCACACTGGAGAGCGTCCGTTCCAGTGCAGCTTGTGCAGCTATGCCAGCAGGGATACCTACAAACTGAAGAGGCACATGAGGACCCACTCTGGTATTGATGCCACGTTTTTTTAGCGTGTTGTTCATGTTCTAGCGTCGGAGTGCTGAGACCGTGCCCAATGTGTGCCAACGCTCTGGAACAGCAAAAGAAATACTATTCTGTAGTTTAAAATAAAGCCTTCATCAAGTCTGTAGCTTTAGAATGCAGCATGATTCGTAAGCACTAGTAAATTCATAACCTGATAGTAATTGCTGCACTGACAAATGAGCTTGGAGGTTTCTGATTTCCAGTTTGACTGAGATGATAAAATACAGGCACTTCTTCTAGTGTGAGCAGAAGAAACTTGTTATCAGTGTTCCACTTCCAGTTGAACTTCATAGGCATTTACTGTTTCATGCTTGAATGTAGTTGCAAAAGCATCTCATGCATGTTATTTTGTAAAGATCCTAAATTTATTCTTCAATCGAAATAGAGATGGTTTCAGCACAGAGCGTTACTGCAGTCATATTGCTAAAATTGAAGCGAAAAAAATGCCCTTGCCATGTATATGTGAGCATTCAGAATCCCTCCCCCCAAAAAAATCTGATGCCGCTTGCTCTCTTCTGACAGCCTGTGTGTAGGTCTTCCATGAATTTCTCAGAGTAAGGATAGTAATTTCACTTATTTGCTTAAAGATTGAACTGGAGTCTCTTTGTAGAAAGATGCACACTGGAGCTAAAACTTCTAGAGAAAGAGTTGTTGAGCTCTTTCTAGAATTACTCTTTCTGTCAACTAGCTGCCTGTTGCCGGTTTCTGGGAGGTTGTTTTGTTTGTGGCTTTTTGGTGAGATTTCGTTTTAATAAAAGTGCTTGTGCTATTTTTTTTCTTTTGCTACTGAAGGAGAGAAGCCATATGAATGTTACATCTGCCACGCTCGCTTCACTCAGAGTGGTACCATGAAGATGCACATTTTGCAGAAGCACACAGAGAATGTGGCCAAATTTCACTGTCCTCACTGTGATACTGTTATAGCGAGGAAGAGTGACTTGGGTATGTATCTCACAAAGGTAGCCATTGGGTGAATATTCTGTAAAACACTTTCCCAGAATTACAGTTCAGGTAACTCAACTGCTGTCTTTTTTTTTTTTTTTAACCTAATAGTTCTAGTAACTGTACAACGTGAAGCACAGGCTTAGATGCGTGGCTGGTAATACTGCTTTTAGCTTACAGTAGCTGCTGTAAACTTTGAGAATTTTCAGTTTCCTTTCATTATTTGAGAATGCAGCATGTTTTCTGAGCGTACAAGGCGAGTTACTGTTTTCAGGCCCATAAACGCGAGGCGTTTATTGAACTTGGACTGAGATTACGACTGCATGTGGATTAGGGTCTGAAGATCCAAAAGGTCACTTGGCTTGACAGCCTGCACATTGGAGGCCGTTAAGTTTCATGCTGAGATATTTTCATCGAGCTAAAAGGTGTGAATTAGACCAATTAGTTTAATTTCCCGGGATGTGGAGCTGTGTGCCACAGACAGGGTAGGAGAGACTGAGTTGTCGCAAAAGCCCTGAGTCCTTGCACTAGGGGAGTCTTGATCTAGTGGGCGGTACCCAGTGTGATTCCGGCAGGCAAGCTCTCTTCTATGTTCTACAAGAAGGTGAAAAATAATATCACGCCCAGAGCAGCTGAGGAGAAGGAAGAAGCCACCATTTGGCAGAACTTTCTGTCTATAAACAGAATATCACCCAAGTAATGGGAAGGCGGGCTCCCTTCCAATAAAGACAAGTGTAAAGTGCTACAGGGAGAGGCAGTTTGAGAGGATGGCAGTCAGTTGATGTCAGGAGCAAACGAGCTGATTTACAACAGAGGAAAACTGATGTTAGCTGTGAAGAATTTCTTCTAATAATGCTTTAGTCTGCCCTAACTACCCCGTGCAGCTGTGATACGCTCTTAGTTGGGGGATTTTAAAGAAGTGACTAAAACCTCTGTCGGGGATTATCTGCTGGTATCCCTGTTGCCTTCTAGCCCTGTCACTCTGACTTCTAATCCTGTTTCCCTGCGTGTATTACCTGGCTTCTGGCTGTATCCAGGCAGTTCGGAGTGGAGTTAACCATAACAGTCCACAAGATGCTTTAATTTGACGATCATACAGAACGTTTGCATTTGATAATGTATCAGCACAGATTGTAGCTAATAACCGAATCTGGAAACGCGTGGAAAAACTTGATGGAGTTTTTCTGCAAAACCTTTCTGTTTAGAAATTGTTGCTTTTAATTATGAGTCTTTTAGGTTTTTAGTTGAATCCTAAATTAACGATTTTGCTTTTGCCTTGAGCTTAAGAGTATGTGGAGGGAAGAACGCTAAGGGACTGTGGGCTAGTCTCTCATGCTTGGAAAGCCGTGGTGATGAGAGCCTCCGATTCTTTTCTTCCTAGGTGTCCATTTGCGAAAGCAGCATTCCTACATCGAGCAGGGCAAGAAATGTCGCTACTGTGACGCTGTGTTTCATGAGCGGTATGCCCTTATACAGCATCAAAAGTCTCACAAGAATGAGAAGCGCTTCAAGTGTGACCAGTGCGATTATGCATGCAGACAGGTAAGCTGGTGGGACTGGCACCCCTTAGGAGTGTTAGAACAGGAGCTAGAAATACGAGGTCAAAATCTTAGCTGTTAAGTTTGACCAGCTGTCAAGATCAAATTAGCTCTCTAAATCTTTTGAAGGGTGTGAAGGAAAATTCAGTGGCCTTTGCTTCTCGATGGTGTAGTGCGCTCTTGTGGAGAAGTGCCTCCTAAGTCACAACCTTGATGTATCTGTTGACAAAGGGGTAAAACTCCATACAGGATGGAAGTAGCTAGGGCTGACTATGCCATCAATCAAGATGTTCTCACATTCCTGCAGAATCATCCTTTCCTTGATATCAAGGATAAAGTTTTGGCCTCCTTTTAGCTGAAAATCCACTCTTCTGCATCCATATCTCTGAGTTCTCAAGTTACTTTCCGTGTCTTGCTTGTCCCTGTCAGGAGCGGCACATGGTCATGCACAAACGGACCCATACTGGAGAAAAGCCTTATGCCTGTAGCCATTGTGATAAAACCTTCCGTCAGAAACAGCTCCTCGATATGCACTTCAAACGATACCACGATCCCAACTTTGTCCCTGCTGCCTTTGTCTGTTCCAAGTGTGGCAAAACATTCACTCGCAGGGTAAGGGGATATACTGTTTTGAATTGTGGAGGTTTGGGGTGGAACGAGGCTTTTAGGCAAGGGGAGGGGAATGTGTTTGCCCAAAAGGAAAGGTGGGTGAGGTACAGGGCAAGGTACTAATCTTTTAAATAGAGCATTTCTTTCTGAGAGGAAGAGAGAGGGGGAGACCTGGGATAATTGAGAATTAGTACTAGCCCATATTAGTGCTGATATAATGAGCAATGTGAAAATGAAACTTTATGAATAAAAGTTAATGGAATTTAGCCATTTCTTTTAAATAGTTTTCCTTAAAAAAAAGAAAGAAGAGGAAAAAAAAAGAAAAAAAAAACCAAACAAAAAAACCCCCACCATAAGTTACCAGAAGTGTGTTGCAAAATACAGAACCAGAACATCTAATCTTGAATTCAATGCATGTTATATTTTTTTGTTGTGTTTTTCCTCTTCTACCGAGTAGAACACAATGGCCAGACATGCTGATAACTGCTCTGGCCTAGATGGTGGAGAAGGAGAGAATGGAGGAGAGACAAAGAAGGGCAAACGTGGCCGAAAGAGAAAGATGCGGTCTAAGAAA
Source organism: Charadrius vociferus (assembly GCF_000708025.1). NCBI lineage: Eukaryota > Metazoa > Chordata > Aves > Charadriiformes > Charadriidae > Charadrius > Charadrius vociferus. The sequence continues at coordinate 100,398 of NW_009650164.1, read as the reverse complement.
GAAGATTCCTCTGATAGCGGTAAGAAACAACTGGGTAGCTTTGAGAGTTGCAGGGCTGTGATTCACTGTGTGTGTTAGCTGTTAGTTTGCCTGTTCTGCAGGTTTGTCCTCACACTTGAAGGCTTTTATCTAGTTGGCAAGCAAAAAACAGTAGTACAGGGCCAGGTGCGTGCCTGTGAGGGACAGTATGGATTCTGCTGTGCAGTTCGGTCCTGTCTGTTCTTCTCTGTGTGAAGTTCTTTGAAGTTTTCAGTGTCTTGAAAGAAACTGTGTTTCTCTGGTGCGCTGCTATGAAATGGCACATGCTTCTGCTTCACCGCTACTAGGTAGCATGTGGGGTGTCCAAAACCCCCCGATGCTGAATAGCTTGGCCGCTCCTGTGCAGGAAGGCTGGCAGGATCCAAGAGAATGGTGGAGAAAGTGTTACCTATTTATGGACTGTTGGGACGGGCCTTTTGAGCCAATTAAAGGGTCAAGGAGCTGGTGGTGTCTTCCGCTTCACATATGTGTTTGCGTATATACTGGTGGTCTTCAAGGGGCTCTTGGCTTTCTGGCCAGCATGCCAGAAGATGGATTAGGTGTGCTTTTCATACTGTCTCTAAGCTTCTCCAGCACAGGGAGATGACGAACTGTTGCAGCAGGTAGCAATAACCTTCACTGTGGGATTACTCGTGAAGGAAAAACTCATAGTCCTCCATCCTGGTGGAGGAAAAACTTAAGTCATATCTTCAGCAGCAATATCCAAGTGAAGTCTCAAGATCAACCAGTTCAAAGATGGTTTGGCAAAAACAGTGTTGCTGATTAGTCTTTTATTTGAAGTACTTTTTGTAATTAATCAAGGAGCGCAGGTAGATATTTGAAGAAGTGTGTTACAATCAGTTCAGTAAAGCATGTGTAACTAGTTGTTCATGTAAAACATGAAAATATCTCGGAGGCAGGAAGAGTAAAATATAACTGCCTTGACAGAACATAATTCAAAACCTGTGATTCTGTAGTATCTAACTCTTAAAATCTGATTTGTAGGCTTCCGGTGAGTTTAGCCTATTGTAAAAACCTTATTTTTTTATTTAGTTGGTATGGTCTGGGGTTCAAAACACCTTTTGGAGAAGCTGCTCAAGTCATGCTTGTTAGATGAACTGATGAACGTTGTATGATTGTGACTCAGACTCCGGGACTGAGAGAATCCCTTCAGTCTCAGTCTGGGCTGACTTCCTCAGGAATTGGTTGATAGATGTGAAGAATTGACTGATGTGAGCTGAGCAGCAGGAAGAAAGGGAGGTCCTAACCACGTGCTTGGAGAATTGCATTATTCAGTGTTGTTCGTATCTCTAGATCTGCAGTTTCATGAGTTTCGGCAACTGCTAAATATCTAAAAATGGTGAGCAAAGCTGTGACGAAACAGCCCCGTCTTGTGCTAGTGGGAAAAATATCAAATAGGAAAGGTTAGTTTTGTCTCCCATCTGGTCTGTCTGCCCCAAATTAGATAGACTCCTATTTGATAGACATTGAGTTGAGAAGGGGGAAATTAAAGAAGCTCTAAAAAGGTGGCACCTGATAAATCAAATAAATGAAGGAAACTTCACTTAAGGAATATACCTTGAGTGACTGTGTAAAAATAATGCAGCATATACATGCTGCTGTGTATGTAAGGGGCAGTTTGTTTGGGCTTGGTTTTTTTTTTTTTTTTCCCCCCCTTTAGTCAAATATGCCTTATGCAGTGGCCCTTCCGTTCACGAGTGAAGCTGCTCTTCTATGCAGTGGACACCCCTACAAGTTTAAGGGCAATCACTTTTGCTGTCCAAACGGTATTATCCTATTTCAGATCTTTAGTGGTTTTTTTGTCTGCTTTGGTTTTGCCCAGGGCGTTCTGAACATGTCAATTGTGCTAACCTAGTAACTAAAGAGTGTTCTGAGGAATAAAGTGTAGAACAATAAGCTCAGTTAACAACATAAAAGTTGCAAAAAAAACCCAACCAACCCCACAGTTTGCCATGAGGACTACTGGATGGGAATCGGCTCCAAAGCGCAATGAGGTGCAAAGAGCTGGTGTGAATGGGAGGTGCCATCATAAATCCCTTGAGTAGATAGGGCCTTGTAAAATATACCGTATTAGACCTCTCCTCTCTCTGAAGAGAGGTCTCAAGGAAGATCATCTTGGTCACTGGTTGGTAAATTGTATGTCGATGATGCTGGAAAGCATGGTGAGTGTTCTGTAGGGCTGTCTTCGCCCGTAACGCCTGTGAACGCCCCATCTTTGTGGGGTTCTGCCACATTCAATTGGAGATTTTGAGGTCTTGGACATAAGTTCCAGTGTCTGGGAGGTGCTGCCCTGGTTTCCTATCTGCTTCACAGAGAAAGGCTGAAGTATGGCAGCGCCGTTTCTTGCAGACTGGGAGACTTGCTCTTGGATCCCTCTTGAGCGCTAGTGGAGATACTGCAGTGGTCACTGCCACTGTTTACGTGCAACTGGCCTCTTATCCTCTTGCTCCTCTATTTTTCCCCACACTTACTCAAATCACTTTTTTCCCCACACTTACCCCAAATCACCTCAGCCACTCCCCTAAGCATCCTGTAAGTAGTCCTGTGTGATCCAAAACTGCCTTTCCCCTCAAACCGTTGTGTCCCACCCCCAGCCAGCACTGCCCCGTACACCCCTTAGTCTGAAACCGGAGAGCTGCTCCCCGTGACTCATCACGGTGGGTTTCATGCCTGGACTACAGGGTTGATGGCTCTCAGGGGAGTGGCCCAGACAAGATGGACAAGTCCTTGATTTGGATTCCCACCTTCCATTGAACACCCCTGTGCTCCTCTGGATTGTGCAGGTGGGACTTGGATGGGCTGATGGCTCTTCTGATGGCCCTGGGAGTAGCCCAGCATTGTATTATTTGGTCCCCCTCCAGCCATTGTCTCTCTGAGCTCCCGTTGTGGATGTGCAGAGGAGCTTTTATCGCATCATCTAACATAATTATGTTTCCTTTTGCTTTCCGAAGGACAGTTTGTTCTCTCTAATGTGAGGATGATGTTCTGTACCACCGGCTTCTTGAGGAAGGCCCTGTTCACCGCCTTTCTCATCAGAGTTTGACTCCTTTTGGATGAGGATTTGATGGTGGTGCTCTCTCTGTAGGTGGATATGTTTCATTCTTGTTTAAACTGAAAACTTAACCTGATACAATGTTTCTTACAGAGGAAAATGCTGAACCAGATTTGGATGATAATGAAGATGAGGAGGAGACAGCAGTAGAAATTGAGGCTGAACCAGAAGTTGAGCAAGAGGCTCCTGCACCACCTCCCAGTAAGAAACGAAGAGGAAGACCACCAGGCAAAGCTGCCACCCAACCAAAACAATCCCAGCGTAAGTCGCTGTTTGAAGCTTATGTGACACTGCTTGCTTGAGCTGTTTTTTCTTTGGATTTGGCAGTTCTTGCAGGAGAACTGCTCCCCTCGAGTGAGCTTATTTTAAAAGTAGATAACTGCACTTGACTCTACTTTTGCTAAGAACTCATCTTTTGCAAGGATTTCCTGGTCTTGAGGGAACATGGGCGCTTCAGACTGGGCTAAAAGGAGAGGACAGTATTTTTTCTTTAGTATTATTCCAATTCATGTAGTTGAGACTCGACAGAGTTTTCTCCATAAGAATAGACAGTGATAACTGTGTAAAGTTTAAGTAAATAAAATTCTAGGAAGAAAGCAGGAAGGGCACATTTTTTCCTTCAGGGGTGATGGTTTCCCCAGTGGCTTGGCCTGTCTGCTCAGCACGAGAAGCGTGGCCTCTGTCCTTCCTAGATAGTCTGAGGAAACATTTTTATGCTGAATTAGTCAGTAGCATCACTGGATTCCCCTGAATCTGAAGCTTTGCCTTATGCCCGTACACTGATAAGGCCTTGTTTGTTGATGAGTCTACAAAATCCTTTGTCTGAATCACGTTAATATCAAAAGGTGCCCTGGAAGTGTTGTAGTGGTAGCACATCTTTGTACAGGAAACGGATGCTTGATACTGGGGTGAATGTGGCAGGTCAAATCGCTCCCTGCTAATGTGGGAGTGTGGGTTGGGGGCCTCATCTTCCCTTTCCATGGAAGAGTCTTAAATATCTACCGAAAAGTTAGCTGGTGAGGCATGCAGGCCAGCTCTGGAACCAGTAAAACCCAAAATTTGTCATTTCCCTTCTCCCCTTTGTTTTCTGCTCTTCTAGCTGCAGCAATCATTCAGGTTGAAGACCAGAACACTGGTGAAATTGAAAATATTATAGTGGAAGTAAAGAAAGAACCTGATGCGGAAACAGTAGAGGAAGAAGAGGAAGCTCAGCCTGCTGTAGTGGAAGCTCCCAACGGAGACCTCACTCCTGAGATGATTCTCAGCATGATGGACCGGTGATGGAGGAAGACCACGCTGGCTGACTGAACTGGCCTGGGCTGTGTTTAAGCGGCTCAAATCTATTTTTCCTTTTACCTTTTTTCTTGGCTTTGGGAAATGCATCATTTTAGACCATTTTACCAAACATACTGGGAAATAAAAACTTCAAAATGATGTTAGAATGTGATTTAACTAGAAACTTGCTGTTTTATGTTAGCATTACAGGATCATGGAACATTAGGAAATATTTTGGAGTCCTTGAGGGTTTCCTGTGAGATGCTTGATTTAGTTTTGCTCTGAACTGCATTGTAAAGCTTGGTCCGAGGGCCGCGTTTACATGCACCGAGTTTTAATATACAAAAGTGGAAGCCTTGACTAGAGTATGCGGTAAACCACTCCGGACTTGCCCTTCCAGTTCCCAGAGTCCTCAAGCCTCCTTCTCTCAGTAGTGTTTTTAACTGTAAATGCAGACTTGGGAGGGTTCTAGACTTTTAAAATGTTTTTTGTTTTTGTTTTTGTTTTTTTTTCGCTTTTCCCCCCACTGACTAGCTCCGGTTCTCCAAGTCGGCTGCACACGGTAGTTTTGGCATGCTCCAACTGGTTTCTGTCCTTAATATGCTTTGCGTTCTGCAAAGCATTTCTGTAATGGTCAAGCTTGTAAATAACTTTTTTTTTTTTACATTTTAATCTTTTTTCCATTAATTAAGAGGTATGCAAAAATGCAGTTTAAATAAACCCCAGTATTTTAATTCCTTTCAAACTAAGTGACAAGAGAATTGATGGAGTGTAAATGTTGGAAAAGCTGTTGATAACCGATCACGTAGAGAAGAGACGTACCCAGACTATTGCTTGCAGAACGAGAGAAACCCACAGGTGAAATCTGGTTTTGAAGCACACACAACTGGCATTTGGAACGTGTATAATTAACCTTCTTTTTTTTTTTTTTTGAGTTATAATTTCACGACCACATTTTCTTTGCTCTATCTTGTAGTTGTGTTTTGTGTTTATGAATCCTATGTTAAGGCAGAAGTGGTGATTTATAAGTGGGTCACTGCAGCCCTCAAAACCTGGGCCAGGAAATTTTCATAGGTCAGTAATTCTACAATTTTGGATCTCTGATAAAGACAAAAAGAAAAAAAAGGAATAATGTGAAATACAAATGATGCCTGTATATGAACTGTCACATGTTAAAATATGTAAGCTTTTTATAGAGCCTCAGTCTTGCTGATTTCAAACAAATTTTTCTTCTATGTATCGCTTTTAAGAGAGCTATCAGTTTAGCTATCAGACTCTAGGTTGATGCATTTTTGTACTTAGCTGTACTGTGTGATATTTTTCATTATTTTAGGAAGCCAACATGGGGGAAAAAAATAAAATACTGTTATAAAATATGTAATGGGGTTTGAAAGCTGGGAAGGAGAATATACTGCTGTACAGCTAATAAATAATAATGGATTAACATGTGTGCTCACGGGCTGCTTTCTTTGTGTATGTGAAAGCCCCTCCTAGAAGGATGCTGCAGGCCTGGGAACGGGGACCGGCTCTTCTCTGGCGGTGTCTGTTGTCTCTCCCCTACGCCGCGTGCGGGGCAGCTGTCTGCGCCGTGAAACCGCGCCGTGCCGGCCGCAGGTGGTGAGTGCGCGTGGAAGCAAGGGTGGTTAGTGCGGTGCAGCCAGCGCGGGCTCCCCGTTTGGGTATGGCTGCTCCGTGGCAGAGCAGGAGTGTAAGCGTGGAGGGATGGAAAGCGGAGAGGTGATGGAAAAGGTGCTGGGCTGTCTGCTCTCAAACATCAGCGTTTACAGCTTTGAGCTAGAAATAATGCGGGAGTAGTTGTTGCTGTTGGTTGTTTGGGCTGAGAGTTTAAGTGACGGTTTAGATGGCAGGAATATGACTTCCGTGTCATTCTGGGAAGCGGGACATGATGCTTAGGTGGAATTCCCGTGGTGTGTCTTCTAGTTACCTGTGCGAGCAGCTCGGGGAACCTGCTGAGAGTAAGCAGTCGGGTAGCTGCATGCTGTGTTAGTTCAGGACAGTACCTCTCACAGCACTGATGTCGGAGCAGCAGTTGCGGCAAATGGCACAATAAATACTTAATTTAAAGGAAATCTTGAAAAGCACACAATTGCTAGATTTGGTTTTGACTAGATTTTTTGATGACTAGTTATCTGTGGTCCTGGGAGGTGGTTCTTCTTAAACTTGCCAAGGAAAGCTGGAGATGGGTGCCTGGAACCTGAGCAGGGTGGAGGCTTGTCTCCGCAGGTGGGGAGGGGTAGATGGAAGGGTGGCTTCTGCGAGGAGGAGCTGGGTCTGGCTGCAGAAGTGGATAAATCTTCAAGTGCTGTCTCAGTTGAACCAGGAGCTCATGTATTCACCAGCCCAAAGATGCTTCAGGCAGAGGGAGTGCTCTAAAGGAGATGTGATTTTGCGTAAGTCCAGAGCCAGGGAGGCTTCACGGCGAGCTGGAAAACTGAAGCTGTCCTTGGGATCTGTAAGGAGCTACCACCATCATCTCTCAAACCCTCTGGCTCAACCCACCGCTGACAAGTGGGGTGTGAAAGATGTTGTGGTGGCTTTGTTTTAACTGGTGACCTGGGATGGTACCCCAAGGAGGCGTCACGCGTCCTCTTGCAGAGGCCTCCCTTGGTTTGCTGCAAGACCTCCATGCGCAGCATCTTATGCCCTCATACCCAGATTGAAGTGACCCCCAAGGCATGTCTTGCCATCTCTCCTGGAGTTCAGGGGAGCTGGGGGAGATGGCTTGATGGTGGGCTGAAAGGGAGAGACCCCAAGAGCTGTCTTTTTCCAAAGGCTTATGGGTATGGTTGCTCCCAAGTAGTCTTTGATCTGCTGGTGGTGTGGTGTGTTCCTTGGCAGCTCCTGCCCTGCTAGTCACAGCAACCCTGGGGAGATTAGGCTGATCTCCAAGGGGGACAGCTGGTGGCTTCTCTTGCACTTATCTGAGGAAACCATTTCTAAGCAGCATTGTTTAGTTAATGCAATAGATACACGTAATGTTCTTGCGTGTGAAGTAGACCTGGTCATTTATTGTGGGCTGCTGCTTGATCTTCCTCCAGAGACCTAAGGAAGGTTTTAGTGGGGATGGGAGCAGTCACCCTGTGGCCATCCTCCTTTTCTCCTCAGCCTGCTGTGTTACTTTGCGGTCTGCTCGGTTGACCTGGTTTCTTCCTGCTTGCTCAGTCAATAGCCCCGTTACGCTGCCTGGTTTTTAGTTGATTTGAGCGGAGGCTCTGCCTTGGGCAGGTGTCTCTGCTTGGCTGACTCTCTTGCAGGCTTCTGGTTTGCCCTTGGTGGAGCCACTCTGGAGAGATGCAGAGCAACGTCCCACCCTGCTCCCAAGGACATGCATCCAGGGCAGCATCTTGAGCCTGAATGTGGACAGAACATCTCTGCTCAACCCCAATGCTTTTATCAGTGTTGGAAAAGCTGTGTCCTCTGTCCTGGACCATGAGTGAAAAGCCAAGGCTAGCATGGATCCAAGGAGCATCGCTGCCTCAGCCAATTGCTTGGGCTGCTGTCCTGAGGGCATGTTGGAGAACTCCATCATGGATGGAGAGGGGCTGAGACCGGCTCTACGTGACTACTGCAACCTGACAAAGTCTTGTTTGGCTTCCAGAGGTTGAGACCTCCCCCAGGTTCGAGGGACTAACTCCTCTTGTGTTACCAAGCAGGGGTCCAAGCCCATTTCTTTAGTCACGGGTGTCAGACTGAAGTTTTGTTGGTGAAGTGTTGTTCTGCCTCATTGGAGCAAAAACTAATGACCTCTTCTACACTTTTGTCTTCACATCGTCGTAGCAGATGATTCTCCAGGTGAGATGTCAACAAATGTAGACTGGGGACAGCGCAGGGAGACTAGGGCAAGGAGGAAGATGTTGGCAGACCCTCCAAGAGGTGGAGGACATAGGGACAGCCTTGCAGAGCAGTTAGTGTTTGCCAAGCTGCTTGACTTCTGCATGGCTTGTGGAAGGTGGGTGGAATCCAGACAGGTGCTGACATGACCGGGCTTGTGGACTAAACTGTTCTACGTTATCCTAAACTGTGGTGGTGGGAGCAGGGCAAGAGCTGTGGTGAAACTGCTGCTCTGAGCGTACGTTGAAGAGAAGACTTGAAACATGGGCCAGAGCTATCCAAAATCTAAGGAGGTCTTCAGCAGGTAGTTAGGCAGACGTGGTAGGCAGCCAACATGGACAAGCAGGAAGGGGAAAAGGAAGCATATAGGAAGTAGAAGGGGGGGACAAGCTGCTTGAGTGTGCAGGGATGGAGTTGGGAGAGACAAAGCTCAGCTGGAATTGGACTTGGAGAAGCATGTGAAGGACAAAAAGAACAGCTTCTGTGTTAAGAATGGCTTCAGCAGCAGCAGGAAGGCTATGGAAAAATGCTCTTAATGGAGCAGAGGACTTGGTGGGAAAGGACATGGAAAAGACCAGGGTACTCGCTGCTGCTTTTGCCTTGATTTTGGCTGGTTAGGTCTGTCTTCAGACCTCCCAGGGCCCAAGCGTAATAGCAGAGTCTGATGGAATCATCTGAAGGTGCTGAGGAAAGCAGCCAATGTCAATTCACTATCTCATCTTTGAAAAGTCCTGGTGATCCGGGGAGGTTCATGACACCTGGAAAAAGGCAAATGTCCCACCTGTCTTCAAGTAGGGTAAGAAGGAAGGTCTGGGGAACTACCCCATTGCATCCTCCAAGGAGGTGGCTGGCTGTGTGGACAAGGGGAGAGAGTGAATGTTCATCTGGACTTTGACACGGTCTCCTGTAGCCTCCTTTTAGCAGAATTGAAGACATGGGGGCTGGAGAAGAGAATTATTGGGTGCATGGAAGACTGATGCTGGTTGTTCATGTTCCTCGGGGATCACTTGTAGGGCCAACTGGTCCCATCTTGGCTCCCCAGTGCAAGAAGCGAGTGAGAGGTTGGCGTGACCATGGGAGAGGCCCCCAGGACAGTTCCCACTGCAGCATAAGATGGGTGAAGAAGACAGCCCGGAGGAGAGAAAGTGAGGGGGGACCTTACTGCTGTCTGCAAAAAGCTGATGGGAGACTGCGGAGAAGATTGAGCCAAACTCTTTTAGGAGGTGTCACAGGGAGAGGGAAAGGGCAACGGAGACAAACTGGAGCGGAGGACAACTCCAGCTCAAATTAAGGAAAACCTTTCTCACTGTAAGTGTGGTCAAACATCAGAAAAAGGTACCCTGAGAGGCTGTGGGGTCGCCATCCTTGGAGATGTTCTGATCTCAGCTGGACACAGCTCTGAGCAGCCAAACTGGCCCAGTCTAGAGCAGAGGGTTGGATCCAGAGGTGGCCACCAGCTCAAGGAGTTTGTGGTGGCTGAGAGCCATGGGAGAAGCTGTCACTGTGAGAGTGTACAGGACTTGGAGGATACCTGGGTGTCCGTGTCAGCACAGTGCTGGAGCATCTGGGCTGGGAGGGGAGCTGTGGACAGAGAAAAGGATGAAGTGGTCTGCAGCCAGGGGTGAAGAGCTCCTACTATTACCCCCGGAGCATGGTAGGTGCTTCAACTCCCCAGGGGTGATCTAGGGATGGAGAGAAGCACCAGGACCTCTTTCTGGGAAGGTCCTGGTACTCTAGGATAGAGCTGAAAATGCCCAACCCATGTCCTCCTCTTCAGGGGAAGACAGAGGAGGTGGGTTGCTCTGGCCATCCTGACATGTCTGGGCTTGCGCAACAGGCGGGGAACACTTGTGCACATGGACATCTTCCTCTGCCCCACTCCTGGGGTAGATGGTCTGCTGCACTGATGCTCAGTGTGTTCCAGCATGTGGAACCCAGTATTTTAGGGAAGGAGCTTGGAACGGGGCTTACCTGGAGCTCCTTTGTGCTTCTAAGCTTCAATAGAAGCCATCATCTGATGGGTGCAATGGGACAGCTGCTCTCTCCATTCCTGAATATCCTTGCATGACAAAGCTCGGACCTGGTGCCCTTTCTGAGAAGTTCAGATACCAGTAGCCTGGTGTCCTGGTGTCATCCTGGAAAAGCCATAGATCCAGCCAGGACTGTCGCTGGTGGACGCTGTCTCTGTTGCATGGTGAACACCCTGTGTCCTTCCTCTTCCTGGTGCTCACCTGCCTGCTGACGTAGCTCAGGAGGCTCGAGGAGGTGCCTCGGCAGAGGTTGCTCCTTGCCCTGAGCCGTGTTCTCCCCAGCCACCTCCTTGAGAAGAGCTGCTGTGTGTTGTGGTTGGGTTCTATGGAGACGCCGTCCCTGCAGGGAGATGGCTTCCTGCCTTTGCTTTCACATTGAAGGTGGTTTCACAAGTGTTGCGGCCTCAGGTTCATGCTGCAGGAGAGCAACATCTCCCAGCCCTACCAGGGATCACCTTCTCCTGAGTTACTCCACCTCTGGAAAACTCCGCTGGGAGCCCTCGGTTGGCAGATTGCAGCTCAGGCAGCCTGGAACTTGATGATTTGTCAGAAAAGGGCAATTTAGGGGGACAAGGCAGTTGGCACCCTCCATCCCAGCTGATGCTGGTCATGGAGACCCAGGTTGCTATCTGGGACCAGCTCTGCTGGCTCCCTCAGCACCTTCTCCTGAGTTTCTGGTAGGGCCTCCTGAGCCAACACGGAGAAATATTGGGTCCAGTGAAGTCCTGCAGCGCAGCACATGTCACAGGACAGCTTTCCGCTCCATGCTGGAGCACTTCTTGCCTGGTCCAGAGCCTTCCCTGGGAAGCAGAGTGGTTGATGTGCTTGCTCCTGTTCCTCCAAGGAGGCCACCTAGCTTCTGCCCATCATCCTTGCTTTGGGGCAGTGGTTTTGTCATTTTGACATGACGCCTGGGGCATTTCTGCTCTGGAGAAGCCCTGCCTGCAGCCCCCTGCAGTGGGCGCGGGGTGCCCATCCTCTGGAGAAGCCCCCATCCCCTGGAGAAGCACCCTGCAGTGGGCAGCAGGTGCTCATACTCTGGAGAAGCTCCCATCCTCTGGAGAAGCACCTTGCAGTGGGCACCAGCTGCCCATCTTCTGGAGAAGCCCTATCCCCTGGAGAAGCCCTCTGCAGTGAGCACCAGGTGCTCATCCTCTGGAGAAGCCCCATGCCCTGGAGAAGCACCTTGCAGAGGACACCAACACCCATCCCTGGTAACTCGCCTTGCAGGTGCTCGGTGCGACGTGACAGAGCTGGGCTGACCTCCCGGTGGTAGGAAGGATGGAGCTGCTCTTTTCACCTCACCGGCCACCTTCAGGCAGAAATATGTCCCCATGAACCACCTCGAGGGGGGCTGCAGAGCAGGAAGACATCATGGACTGTCAACCCTTGAAGGTCGGAGCCATGATGGGGGGGATGATGCCACTCCTGGCTGGGAGACACTGATGGGTTGTCCTGCTTGCCCAGGTGAAGCCATGCAGGAGGAGAAGAGCTGGGCGAGGGATGCCCTCTCCTCCCGGTGGGCCGTGGGGGCCGTCGCTTTCATTTCGCTTCTCTTGCTCAGGCGGTAAATCGGGCCTGACGGGGCAGGAAGAGGCACCGAGCGCCGCCGGGAGGGGGAGGAGGCGCCGAGGCGGTGGCGCTGCCGGTTGGTAACCTCAGCGCTTCCTCCCAGCAGGGTGCCTTTCCCGCGGCGCCCGGGGATGCTGCCCTGACACCCGCATTCCCTTGGAAGGTGACCCTCTCCACCTGGTCCCAACCATGGCTGCGTCCCCCGGCGGGATCCCTGCTGAGCTGCAAGGTAACCATTGCCCGCCCGCCGCGCTGCCGGGGCACCGATGCCACATGGAAAGCACCGGTACAGGGCCTGCTTGGCCCCGGTTTGCCATGCCGGTGGTGGCAGAGCCACTTTCGGGTTCCTCATCGGCAGGAGCCGTGGTTTGGGGGGGTGCTGAGCAGGATCTGGGGTGCAAGGGCTTCTCTTGCCCCCAAAACCTCGCGTGCTTGGGGATGGTGCTAAAATCCCCAGAGAACAAGGTTGTGGTTCTCCTGCTGGTGCTGCTCAATCCCATGGGTTTGGGGTGTCCCCAGCCAACTGGGGGGTCCCCAGCAGCTCCCGAGGGAGGTATGGCCCGCAGCCCTGCCCCGGCTCCCCAGCAGCACCGGGGATGCCCGGAGTGCTGCAGCCTTCCCTCTTTTAATTGGAGAAGCAAAACGCTACAGGGGTCTCGGGGGTCCTGCAGCCTCCCCAGCCCCACCGAGGCTTGCAGCGGGGTGGGACAGAGCCATGTCGCTGCGTCCCCGCAGCCCCAGGTCGCCGCGCTTACCAGGATGGGTCCCCGGGGATGTGTGGCTCGAGTCGCTGGACCCGCGGGGCGCTCAGCAGCCTCAGCAAGGGCCGACGTTCTTGTGATGACACGGCTCACATGGTTGGCTTTGCCTGGTGATGGGCAGTCGTGGTCCTCGTCCCGCTCCTCTGAGCGAGAGGCGACGGAGGCAGCGCGGGCAGGCAATGCTCGAGGCGGGTGCGCTGGTACAACCACCCCTGCTCGTCGCGGCCGAGAGAGTTGCCGAAAACAACGTGAAAGCAGAACGCATCCCTGGCTGTGCCATGGGGAGATGGCACTTGGGGACCGAGTGGCTCCTCAGTGGTTAATGTGGGAAGGAAGGAAGAGAAACCAGGGTCCAGCTGTTGCTTGACACCAGCTCCCGGTGAGCAAAGCTGTATTGAAGCTCCCGGAGCGTAAATCAGTGACCCCAAAGCACTGTGCTTGGTCGAGGCTGCAGAAGCCGGTGAGGAGATGGATTTATCACCTGAGCAGCCAACAAGACCCAAAGCCGGTGAAGAAGTCTGTGGCTTAGCTGAGAGCACCACCAGGGTTTCTCTGGATGCAGAAGAGTTGATTCAGGCAGGGACGTGGGGGACGGTGTCCCCAAGGCAGCAGGGCACGTGGGAGAGGACCAGGGGTGGCTTCAGCTGCCTCACTTGGTGGGGACATTGGTCTTTTCAGAGGGCATCACCGCCTTCCTGGGGACAAAGAAGGTCCTCCTGGTGCTGAGCGTCCAGCTGCAGGTGAAATCCAAGTACGACGACTATATCTTGGTACGTGCAGAGTCCAACCCAGTTCCTGCTTTCCTGTTGTCCCCGGGCAGCTGTTTCTTGGCCACGGTGGGGGCCAGGGGTGGTTCCCGTGTCACCTCAGTCCTCTGTCACACCAATGTCCCCCTGCCTAGGTGCTGACGCCCTGGCGAGCCTATGTGTTGCCGGTGATGCTGCCGGTGAGGGTAAGTGCTGGGGACCCTGTGCCGTGGTAGAGCCCTGTGGATCCTGGGACTGCTACTTGAGGCACTGGGGTGGGTACCCCATGGGTCACCTGGGCCACCACATCTGGAGAAGCCTCCAGGAGTTGGATGAGGAGGAGGATGGGTTGAATGGGAGAGGGTTTGGGGTCACGGGGGTTCTGAAGACTTGGGGGGAGGCATGGCTGGGCACTACTCAGGGTGTGGGGAAGGGTGGGATCTGGGGGGGAACCTTGGGTGGCCCTTCTCCACCAGCGCTGGGGCTCACCCTCCTCCTCGCACCCAAAGGTTCACAGCAGCTTCAGCTTCCTGGAGGTGAAGGAGATGACGGTGCGAGAGCCCAGCTTGGTGAGCAGCACCAAACACCCCACCCCACCTCCTGCCCACCTGCCCCACCATGGCAAACCCTGTCCTGGAGACCAGTGCAGGGTCTGGTATCCCCCCATTGCACACTGAGGGTCACCACTGATGATCTGTGAGAGCTCCTCAGTGTGTTTGTCCCCTTTGCCACCCTTAAAGAAATCCTCTTGGATTGGGGCCGGAGGTGCGGGGAGGCAGGGGGGGTGCTGGAGGGGGGAGCGTGGGTGCTGGGGTGGGCAGTGCCTGGCCGTGGCACCTCCCCCTCGGCGGGGACAAGGTGACAAACGCCTGCTGGCTTACCCAGGCCAAGCCAAATTTAGCAAGAGGGTGTTTTAAACCCCGTTAATCCTCTTAGAGAGAGGCGTTGCACGTAGGGCAGACGCGGCCGGCAGCAACCCGAGAGGAGAGGAACGGGATGCTCCGATTGGGATGCATCAGCCGAAACGGGGCTGCCGTCCTCGTTAACCTCTTTAGCTGTTTTTTGCTCATTAAAACATCGTCGGCACCGGTGGCCCCAACCTCTAAAGAGGGGTTTCTGCTGCTTTGCTGACTGCGTGGCGGAGCTCTGGGGGAGAAATACAGAGGAGCTGGACAGAAAGCGAGAGGCGTTGGGGGTTGGAACCCCAGGGCGGAGGGGCGGTGTGTGAGATATCTGGACCGGGGTTGGAAAGCCCAGGGGCTGTTGATGTGCAGGCAGAGTGCAGGCAGGGCCGGGTCCCGCAGCCCCGGGCGCCGGCGGATGCGCCATCCTTGCGCGGTGCCAGCAGATAATTGTCATCTCGCTCCCACGCCTCAATCAGCGTGTAATTAAATCAGGGAGCGTGTTGCCATGGGATTTTTTTCCTTTCTTTTTTTTTTTTTTTTTTTTTCACCCAACGGCTAAAAAAGCCTCAAAACCCCATTAGATAAACGCAGGGAGGAAACCCCGTTCCTCCAGCTGCGGCTGCTGCGGGCAGAGCGGAGGCTTCTCTCGCCCCCACCGCTTTGGGCTCCTTTTGCACGAGCTTAGCTTGAATTTCGGGGAGGTTTATGCCTTATTCAGGCGCGCTGCAATCCCTTTAATGTGTTTTATCCTAAATTCCTGGTGCTCGTCAGCCTTCCCTGCGCTCACGGCGCTCCAGCTGGGTTTAGAAGCAGCGGCTGGGTGTTTGCCGTGAGGAGCTGCTGGCTGTCACCGTGGTGTCTGGGGGTTTGGGGACACTGCGTGCTGCCAGCTCGCTCAGACATCTCCTGTCCTTTGGACCCCGCAGGTTGTCATAGAAACGGATGCAGCATCTTATGCCTTCCGGTTCATGTGCTTTGATGATTTGGAGCAAGTTGTCATCCACGTCACCATGTCGCTTAAGAAGGTCTTTCCAGACTCATCCCCTGGGTAAGGGTCTTCTGCTCCTCAGGGGTAGTTGTGTCGGTGCCAGAGTGAACTCTTTGCTCAGCAAAGCCCCAAATATGAGATGGGTTCACAATTAGCGCCTTTTAACAGGAGAAAACCACACTGATGGAGGCCAGACCCTGCTCCCCCATCACATTGGGAAGGATATTTCTGGCCACCCTCACACACAGGGGCTGTAGTTCAGCATAAAGTGGTGGGGATGCTCTTCTCCCGACCCACCACCATGCACCCCTCTCGTCCTTCCCCAGGACGCTGCTCAAGAACTCCCCCCCCAACCTGTACGAGAGGATCCGGCAGATCACGGACTCGCTGGAGGACATGCTGCAGAGCAGCCCCGGGCCCTGCGGTAAGCCCTCTTATTCCTCCCACACATCTCCTCCAGGATGGGCCAGGAGGGTTGGAGCACCCTGGGGCCCATCACAGCCCAGTGTCTGTCAACACTGGCTCTGCTGACAGCTCCCACCCCTGCTGGCAGGGCACCCATGGTGGCTTAGGTGAGAAGGAGCCCTCCTAGTGCAGTCTTCTCTCCACCAGCTCACCCCATCTCATGGGGCAGGAGCAGGTTTGAGGAGACGTAGCTCCCTAGAAAGGAGCAGGATGCTCAGTGTCTACCTGTGAGAACGTGCGGCTGTGGATGCTTCCACCCACCTCATACAGCATTGCCGCAGTACCAGGGGCTTCTCCTGTAGCCTGGTTTGGAGCAGGATACCTCCATTATCATCACACAATGCACCTTGCCTGGTATCTACATGGACCAAGCAAAGCCGCCCGCAGCCCCTGGCGTCATGTGATCCCTTTTGGGTTGGCAGTAGACCACGCAGGATGTTCTGGCCCCTTTGAGGAGGGAAGGGAGAGCCTCCACTGTTCTTCTGCTTTCTGCCCTCCCCAGAGGTCTTCTCCATGTTCCTGTGGGAAGGTTTGCCACCAAGCTTGCCTTCTTTTTGCAGGGGGCTTTTCGGAGACCTACGCTGCTTTATGTGATTACAACGGCTTTGCGTTCCGTGAGGAGATCCAGTGGGTAAGCTGGTCTGTCCCATGGAGAAGATACAATGACAGAGTACCAATTGGCAGGCGGGGAAGCAGGAAGCTTACAGGGTTGGTGGGGCTGGGGACATCCCAGGGACATCCTGGAGACAAGGGTCATCCCAGAGCTTGGAACTGCAGTTTTGTCTGGCTTGAGTGCCCCTTGCTTCTCGGTGTGGTGGAATCAAAGTGCAGATAGGGATGAGATGTCTTGGAACAAGTTGTTTCCCAGACTGGAAATGTGGGACCTTGCTGGGTGTCCCTAGTGGAGGAGAACCCCTCTGGGACCCAACAACAGCAGGACCAGATGTTCCCCTCTTCCTCTGGGACACTGACTCCTGCCCACCTCTCCCCACGCCCTCCTTCCCACCAGCCTGGGGGTGCGTTGTCGTCTTCTGGCCAGTCCCTGCAGGAGGGATCCAAGACCCACAAAGCCATCCCACCAATGTGGGACACGTGCCCTGCCAGCCGCAGCACCAGAGGAGGTTCTAGGCTCAGGATTTTAGGCAAGGGGCTCCCCCGGGGAGGGTCCCAGAGGGCTCAGCTCCCTCCAGCAGCACTGGGCAGCCGAGCCCTCCCCAGGACCAGGTGCTAAGCCTGACCTCTGTGCCCATCCATCCAAACAGGACGTGGACAACATCTACCACAGCCAGGACTGCCGGGAATTCAACCTGCTGGACTTCAGCCACCTGGAGAGCCGGTGAGTCCCCCAGCCGTGTGGTGCCTCGTGCCACGCCACCACTTGTCCCCCATCCTCCCCGTCCACGGCAGGGGTGGCCCGACACACTCCTCTGCTCACATTAGAAGCTTTTTGTCGCTTTACACGCTCCAAGGACGTGACATCTGCCGGCTGACGCACCCCCGCACCAAAGGCGACGAGCCCCGTCCCATGGGGCGACAGCCCCCTGAGGCCATGCAGCCTCCCCGCTTCATTTTTAACACTTAAATAAGCCGACGAGCTGCTCACGGGGGTGAAAACCGAAAGTCACGGCAGCTTCTGGCAGCTCATGGCTGTCAGGTGTTTCCCTATGCAAAGCAGGTGACGCTGCTCCCCCTCACATACACAAATATACATAATAAATAGCCGTTATGGGGTCATAGCCTCTCAGCAGAGCGCTGGCCGTGCATGGATTCGTCCCTGCAGGGCTCAGCCATGTCTCCACCCCGAGAAAGATGGAGTGAAGGTTCAGCTCAAACTTGTTTCCAGTGGAGCAAAACCCATGGTGTTCTTTACGTGAGAGCTCAGGATTAAAAAGACAAAAAAAATCCAAAACCCCAAGGTTTTGATAGAAAGATGCAAATATTTTGATGAATTTTATTTTCCCTGAGGGAATAATCTGGGGATGATGAGCTGTGTTTGTGGGTTGCTTTGAGCTCATGGACCCCGGTCCTGCTCCCTGTGGTGAGGCATCCCCGGGTTGGGTGTCTCGGGTGTCTTTGGGACCAGTCTTGGCTCAGCCTGGCCCCTGACTCCCTCGTCCTTGTCACCCTGCAGAGACGTGGCACTGAGCATCGCTGCCTTGTCCTTCAACCTGTGGTTCACCAAGCTCTCCTGCAAGGACTTCAGGCTGGTGAGTACCGGTGCCGCGGTGCTGGGCGTGCTGGAGATGGCCGGGTTTCCAGAAAGACTTTCTTCTCCCCTGCCAGAACCAGGAGATCTCGGAGCAGCTGCTCTACATGCTCAGCAAATCGGTGACACTGGAGGAGCTGGTGCTGGAAAACAGCGGGTTGAAAGCGTAAGCAAAGGCGTTGCAGGGCCCTGGTGTGGTGGTCTCAGCAGCCTGGTCCTGCTCCCTTCACATGCATGGAGCAGGGTGCTCCATGGACTCCCCATGGCCAGAGGGGGTGTTGGTGCGCCATCCCCTCCTTCAGCACGAAGCTCACTGGGAGCAGAGACCCCCCTGTAGCCTGGAGGCCAACAAGTATCACCTACCCTTGGAGATGCTCTGCTTTCTCCTGCTGGCTCCTCGGATGGAGCCAGCTCTGCTATGTGGGCAGGAACTGCTGGCACGTCCCTGTAAGGCCACAGGGCTGGCAGCTGTGTCTCCTGGAAGTGGCCGTAGCTTGCTCAGATGGATGGCCCTTCTCCCCGCAGCGACTTTGTGCAGAGGATGGCCCAGGCACTCAGCAACCATCCTGACTCTGTCCTGCACACCATCAACCTTGCTGGCAACCAGCTGGAAGACAGAGGTACCCAACTTATTGGCCAGGATGAGTTTCCACCCAGGAAAACTGATGTACAACTCCGGATCCCACTGGTGGCTGCCGCCTTCTCTGGGGGCTGCAGCTCAGGATGGGACAGCTCAGGGCTCTCTGCTCTTTCATTAGGGATCGTTGCCTTCAGCCGGCACGTGGAGAAGAGTCCCAAGGGTCTGCAGAGCCTCAGCTTGGCCAGGACGATGCTCAGTGCCAAAGGTACAGCCTGGCATCCCGCTCCCCACCCGGGCGCCACTGGGAGGCTGGGCACGGCGCTGCTTGGGGACAAACTGGCACCAGAGGGCTGGCTGGAGGGGCTGCAGGGACACCTTGGAAAGGGCATCTTCAAGGATGAGATGTCCTGCTGCCCCAGCTGGAGGAAAGTTGTCCCTTCTCCGCTCTCTGGTGCAGGGGTCCTACAGGCATCCATCCATCTCTCCCCCTCTCCTCGAACAGGGATGAGCACGTTATGCAAAGCCCTCGCGGATAACAAAGCCATCGGATCTTCCCTCCAGCACTTGGACCTCTCCGGAAACCCCGGCAGCCTGGCTGGGGAGGACATCAGTGTGAGTGCCCGGGCTGCAATGGGGTGACACCACCGGGGCTCCGTCCCCTGCATGGGCTCGATGGTTTCGGTCCCCTGGGGTCTGCACCCATTGCAGCACTCCGGGGATGGGGAAGTCATGGCTGTGACACCTCCCTGCCTACCCAGGGGCTTTTGGGGGATGCACGGGGGGACATCCTCATGCATCTCCTTGTAAGAGGGTGGGAGATGCCACCTGGAGCAAGGAGGCACCCCAGGAGCAAGAAGCATGGAGCCGGGTCCTGCTGTGCAGGATGAATCCCTGTGCTCAGCCGGAGGGAGGAGGCATCCCGTGGGGATGTGCGGGGTGCTGGGTGGGGGGTGTCGGGGTCCTGGGCAAAGCTGCTGAGCCCTCTCTGCCCGCAGAACCTGCAGAGCCTCCTCCGCCAGTGCCACTCTATCTCCCACCTCATCCTGGCTGGCACAGACTGCCCGTTGGATGCTGTGAGTACCCGCACAGGGGGTCCCAGCAGTGCACCCCTGTGCTCAGCATCCCCCCTCCTGAAACCCTGCTGCGCTGCTGGGGGGGGTGCTGCTACCCCATCCCAGCTGGCATGGGTCAGCCAGCCCAGCGATGTCCCACTCAGTTCCCACCACTGTGGGTGGGCTGGGGGACTCAGGGGTCAGCAGGAGGAAGAAGGGAGCCCCAGCACAGGGCAGAGACCCCCTTAGCACCCCCGGCAGCCCATCCCATCCCATCCCATCCCCGGGCTGGTGAGGGGCTGCAGCACCAGCTGGGACCTCTTTGATACCACTCACATCCCCACCCCGGCAGCTTTTTGGAGCCCTGGTCCATGGATGCCACACCAGCCTCGTCCATCTGGATCTCTCCAAAAACGTGTACTCCCAAAAGTAAGCCCCCAGGGCGGTGGGGACGGGAGTGCGATACCCAAGCGGGTGGCCAATCCTGTGCAGTAGGTGATGCCACGTTGTGCCCATCCTTTTCAGGAGGGTGAAAACCATCTCCCCTGACATCAAGGAGTTTTTCAGCCAAACCTGTGCCCTCAGGCACGTCTCCATGGCGGGTACGAAACTGCCAGCGGATGCTGTAAGGTGAGGTGGGGCTGTGAGACCACCGAGGGGGAACGGATCTGGAGTGAGCAGGACCTCGCTCAGGGCTCTGCGTGTCGAGAGGGCTGGTGGGGAGGATGGATGGGGCTGTGAGAGGCAGAGCTCTGGGAAGGATGTCTTCTCCAGCACCCCGGTCCCACTGCCTGGGCCACTGGGGGCACCCCATGGTGGGTGCCGGTGCCCCTGTTGCTCACACTGATGGGTGGCTTTGGTGACTTTTCCAGGGCGCTGCTGCAAGGGCTGGCAGACAACAGTCACATCAGCGACCTACGCCTGGATCTTAGCAACTGCGAGGTGAGGGGCCAGCACCCATGGGTGCTGTCAGTCCAGCCCGGGGGTCCCACTGGGGCAGCGGGGGGCTCACTCCCCATGTGGGAAGGTCCATGCCGTGTCCACCGTTGGGCTGGGGTGACCTTCCCGACGGCAGGATCTCGTTTGCAGGGCTCGGCGCCTCCCCCTTGTACTGATGTCTTGCTGTTTCTTCCAAGCTGAGATCAGCGGGGGCCCAAGTCATCCAGGACCTCATCCCTGACGCCAGCTCCATCAGCGACCTGGACTTGTCTGACAATGGTAGGTTGCTTTTTTCCCCAAGACGGGTGAGCATCTCCTCCATCTGCAGGTCCAGCCACCGCGGGCTGTTTGGCAGAGGCCAGCTCAGCTCCAGCGTCTCATGAGCTTGTAGGAGTCCCTGGGGAGATGGGTAGGGTCCACTGCGCTTGCCTGCATCTTGATCGTGCTGGCTAATGCAACATTAAACTGCACTTATCACCTGTAGAAGTCCTTCAGCAGCAGCTGCAGCATCACAGTCTGTGTCTCATGGGGATGAAGGTACCCAATGGCCAGCAGTGGGTTCCTGCCTGAGAAATTAGAATCATAGAATGGTTTAGGTTGAAAGGACCTGGAAGATCATAGAGTTCCAACCTCCCTGCCATGGGCATGGACACCTCCCACCAGGTCAGGTTGCCCAAGGCTACGTCCAGCCTGGCCTTGAACACCTCCAGGGATGGGGCCTCAACAACCTCTCTGGGCAACCTGTTCCAGTGCCTTACCACCCTTAATTACTACCTCATCAGGCTTTATGTATTTTTACCCACCAAAGCAACCACCCCTCCGCCTTCCCCAAGGCAGGCACTCCCTACCTGTGCTCTTCTCCCTGTGCTGATGTCCTTCCCAAGCATGTCAGGCCTCTTCCATCACCTTCCAGCGTTGCATCCTGTGGTGGGCAGCAGTGGTGGTCCTCATTCGGAACAAGCATCTCCAGCACGTGGAGCATGGGGTGATTTCTTCATCCTCTCCTGCCTCAGGGCTCGCCAAAAATTCTCATTTCACTTCTTTCTTGGTACAAGCCTCTTCAGCTCGCTGAACCCGAGGTGGTCTCGCATTGCTCGCTCAGGGTTTGAAGCACTGAAAAGGTCTCCCTGAGCTGAAATTCTTCCCACCTCTCTGCAAGAGTTTACAGTCCTGCTGTGGCCACCGAAGCTGGGGGCGAGCAACCCGAATTATCACAAACATCACCTCTGCCAGCTCTTAATTTCACCTAAAAGGCCCCAAACCTTAAAGCAGCCTTGCTAAGATCTCACAGCAAACCATGCAGCGCCTCGACAGCCAGATGGCTCTGGGAAAAGCTGACGTGGTTTGAAGTCATCCAAAAACCTGTTCAGTCCACCAATGCTCCAAAAGCTCACTCTCTTACTCAAAGTCTCCGGCCGACCTTTGCCAAAATGTACTTCTATTTTTGGCTCTCCCAGTAGAGCAGCTCCATGCAGAAGGGATGGTCCTGTGGGTGGGTTTTGGTGCCTCTTGCCGTTGTCTGGCGGAGCGGCTTGGGCGAGCAGGTCCGTGCCCTGTGGAAGGATGTCACCTTGCCCAATTTCCCTGGGGATGCTGCAGCAGTGAGGATAGGAGTACAGGCAGCTGCCTGTGAGCTGTGTGAACTCCTCCCATGTTGTCCAGGGTGGTGGTAGGGTGATGGAGGGCATGTCCCTGCGGGATGACAGAAAGCAAGAGCCCTCTCTGGCTCCGTAAGGGTTCCCTGCGGCTCAGCACAGTGTTGGCACCCCAAATAGTAGGAGTCCTCAGAGTGTGTACTCCTTCCCTGGGGTTACTCCCCATAGGTCTTTGATCTCCTTGGGCCAGCCATGGAAAGGAGGAAGATCATAGAATCATAGAATGGTTTGGGTTGGAAGGAACCTTAAAGATCATCCAGTTCCACCCCCCTGCCCTGGGCAGGGACACCTCCCACCAGCCCAGGTTGCTCCAAGCCCCGTCCAACCTGGCCTTGAACATCTCCAGGGATGGGGCAGCCACAGCTTCTCGGGGCAACCTGCGCCAGGGGCTCGCCCACCTCACACGGAAAAAGTTCTTCCAAATGTCTCATCTAAATCTCCCCTCTTCCAGTTTGAAGCCATTCCCCCTCACCCTATCACTACATGCACTTGTGAAAAGTCCCCCCCCCAGCTCTCCTGTAGCCCCTTTAGGCACTGGAAGGCTGAAATAAGGTCTCCCTGGAGCCTTCTCTTCTCCAGGCTGAACAACCCCAACTCTCTCAGCAGAGGTGCTACAGCCCAGGAGACGCTCAGGAGTTGGCCTGGGCAACTCTACCATCCCACCTTGGCAGCTTGGTGGCTCTGCAGGTCACCCTTGGGGGACCACCCTGCTACTTTGATGCCACCTCTGTGGTCCAAGCTGCTTGGAGCATCCCTGTGGGTGCCTTCCGTCTCTCGCAGGCTTCGACCCTGACATGGTGACGTTGGTGCTCTCCATCAGCAGAAGCAAGTCCATTAGGCATGTCTCTCTGGGGAAAAACTTCAACATCAAATCCAAGTAAGTGCGAATTTGCAGCGCCTGGGCCAGGAGGCATCCTGGCACCATGCCCCCAGCTCACCTTTCTCCCCCCATCCAAGTCCATGGGCTGGTTGGAGATGCCAGGGATTGCCTGCCCACCCTGCTTGCTCCAACCCAACGGGGAGCCTGGGGCCGTGGTGGGACCATCTCTGCTCCTGCCATGGTTCCTATGGGATCGCAGGCACTGTGGGGTCAGGGTGGGAGGACGGAGCTCTGCCAGTGGTGCGTGTGTGTAACCCTCCTCACCGCTCCCATAGGGAGGGACTGGTGGACGTCCTTCACCGCATCGTCCAGCTCACCCAGGAGGACGACTGCGTAAGTCCGGCTTGCCCTCAACTGTCACACCCATGCCCTCAGCCGCCCTCCGCCGCCACCATGCTGGGGTGCCATCCAAATCCCTCCCAGCACAGTCTGGGAGCAAATCTCCCTCCCTCCCACTGCCATTCAAATCCTTCTGCTCTTATTTTCCTCCGTCTGAAGCAGATGCTCAGGCAGAGAGGCGAGAGCTGTTCCCATTCATCTGGGAAAGCGGGAGCCCGTGTCTGGCTCCAGGAGCGGAGGAGATGCTCGGTGTAACCTGGCTGCAGCCCAGCTTTCCAAAAAAAAGCAGACCCCTCTTTCCTCCCCGCTGCCTGCCAGGGATCTGAGCTAAATCCAGGGTGTTGCCGAAGCACCTGTTGCCCTCCCTTTTTTGGGGGGGTTCAGCACAACTTGTGCTCCCCAAAGCCAGGACCAGGCAGCCACCAGCCCAGCCAGGGCTGGAGGCTGTGTCTGCAGCGGTGACGCGTATCCTGATGCGTGTCCTGGCCACCTCTCCCCCTCCTTGTCGCCTCTCCAGCCTCTCCAGTCCCTGTCCCTGGCCGAATCGCGTCTCAAGCTGGGAACCAACGTCCTGCTGAGCGCCCTGGGCAGTAACACCAGCCTCGTCGCTCTGGACATCAGTGGCAACGCCATGGGGGACACAGGGGCCAAGATGCTAGCCAAGGCGCTGCAGATCAACACGAAGCTCAGGTAGCAGCAGCCCGTGTCACCCTGTGGGTGACATTCCCACCTTTGTGCCAGGTCGCCCTGATACGGTGGTCCTGGTTGCAATACTGGTGCCATCAGAGGAGGCTTATCATGGCTACTGGTAGCCATGGGTGCTGCTCTGGACCACTCCTGGGGCCATAACTGTATCTTGCTCTCATGACAGTCATCTGGTGGCGCTGACAAGGGACATGTGAAGGGCAGGAGAGCAGCTCAGTCCCTGCCCTGGCACTTGCCAGCTCTTTGCTGGCTCTTGCACAGCTTGGCACGCTGCAGCTGGACCTTTGCAGTCACTGCCATCACCCCACGCTCTGACGTCCCTTCCTAAAATGCCATTTTTGACCACGTTGTGCCCACAATGGCAAAGCAGGGATGGCTGCAGGGGACAGGGAATGGGGAAAGGACTGCCTGGCCATGTCCTCCCTGCCCTTCACTCCCTCCAGGCAGCCATGGACTTTACAGCTCCTTCCAAAGTCCAAGGAATCTTGAGGTTCAGATTTCTTTTTTAACCCCATTTCCAGGCTTTCTGGTGTCTTGGGCTTGCTCTTCCTGGCGCACTGCAGTGGCCGACGGGTGGGCGCCCACCTCGGGGCTGCGCGGGTGCGGGCAGGGCTCACTCCTGACCTTCTCTTTGCAGGACTGTGGTTTGGGACAGGAACAACACAACCGCCCATGGGCTCCTGGAGGTGGCTCAAGCTTTGGAGAGGTAAGGAGAGAGCAGCTTGGTCCTCCTGGCTTGCTGCCATCATGCAGAAGAGCCTCTAGCATCAGGGTGTCACCATCCCCAGGGTCCCCTTGAAGCGGCCAGTGCATCACACAGGTGTGTGCAGGTCCTAAGGGAGTTGGTCTATGGCTTGGGTCCTGCAGCCAGCAAAGCAACCTGCCACCCATTCGGTGATGGCACCTCCGTTACTGACCTCAAGGTCTCCCCTGGGCTCTGCCTCCCAGCCCAGCACAGCCCCACATCCCCCCCGGTGGCTCTGGCAAGCCTGGGGAGGGGGATCTGCTGTTGGTGGAGACACGGTGCTCTTCTCCCTCCCCATGAAAGACTGCTAGAAGTTGTCCACCTGCCAAGTGCACCGTCAGGTCTGGTGTTTGGCCATGCAGGTTCTCCGGAGGTCTGAAGACGGAGCGGGTGGACAGAGCCTGGGTGGGCAGTCGCTGCTGCCCCATTGGGCTTTGCTGCTGGCTGGAGTTTGGCCGTCCCCATCTCCAGGGTTGGACCTTGGGGCAATGTCCAAGATGCTGTTGGGTGGGCTCTGGCCCCATGTCGTGCCTTTGTGGAAATGCTTGGTGGGGATGAGGCAGAGGGGACCACCAGCACCCTGGTCCAGCAGCACGTGCTGCCTCGCAGGAACTACACCCTCAAGTCCATGCCCTTGCCGATGAGCGACGTGGCGCAGGCGTACCGCAGCAACCCCGAGAAAACGGAGGAGGCGGTGCACAAGGTGTGTGTGTGGGGAGGAGGACACACACCGTGGGGCTGGGTGCCACCGCCAGCCCGGCTACTGATGGCCTCTCGCCCGCCGTGCAGCTCCAGTCCTGCCTGCCAAAGAACCAGCTGCGGCGCACGCTGCCCGCACAGACCTTCCGCCTCCAGCAGGGCATCCTCACCACCTCTTCCGAACAGGTTTGCCAGCCAAATTGCTGCGTGGGGCTGCTTCCCCCTGCCCCAACCCACCCTGCGGAGATCTCGCAAAGAGCCCCCACCCCACCCCCCTCCCCGTACACCTTTCCCGAGCGGAGGGCAAAGCTATCCAGAGGGATGAGAGTGGGGCCAGACAGAAAAGATATCTCCGAGGAGAAACCCTCCTGGTTGCATCCATGCGTTTGATGCATACGTGACGCTGGGATATCTCGCGCGCTGTCCCACGCAGTGTGTTTCCCGCTCCCTGCGCACAGCAAATCCCCCCCACGCGACATCCCCGGTTATCAGGCAGGGATGCTCTGGGGGGGCTGTAACCTGCCTGTGCCCCCGCTTGCCCCATGGGGCAGCTCCCAGCGCATCCTTCTCCGGCAAAGCGACGGCAAAGAGGGGGGAACTGGCAGTGCCTCTCCGGCGTCGGTGTGTGATGCAGCCTCTCCGCGCTCCAGATGGTGAACGAGATCTGCCTGAGCGTGCAGAAGCACGTCGACATCCTCAGCGCCTGCTCGGGCAGGGAGGCGGAGGCGGACATCCTCTGCGCGGAGGAGGCCATCAGGAACGCCAACCTCTCCATCAGCGTGAGTCTGCCGCGCGGGGAAAACCCCTGGGCTCGCCCAGCTTCGATTCGGGATCGAAGCGGGTTATTGATTAGTTAATGACATAATTAAGCAGCAGCAGCCGGGGAACAGCGGAATTGTCGATGCAACGGCTGCACACCACTGAGCTCCTGCAAAATATTAAAGAACAGCTGTGGATTTCTAAATCCTCCTCTAGATAGAGTCCCAAAATGTTCTTAATCCCCCCCCCCCACATGCACACCGCTGTCTGCACACCCCCCGGTGAACTGGGGGTTACAAGAGCACCCTCTACTCGTGTCCCCTGTCCTTGGGGGAGGTGGGTGCTCCAGCTTTGGATGCCCACACTGGTGAGAAACATCCCCTGTGTCCTTGGGGGGGGTCCCTCCTTGGGGTACCTTCATCCCGCCCTGGCCAGATGCAGCTGAGCGATGTGGACGCTCCACCAGTCCATGACGAAGGCCACCACGTTGGCTGGGCAGCTCCTGGCACCATCAGCCCTGGTTTGATCCTCATGGTCCCGCTTCTCGCTCCCCATCGTACTACTATTCCTCCTCTATTTCTCTTCAAACCATCTCCTTTTCCTTTTTCCCAGCTCTCTTAGCACTTCAACCAGTGGAGGTAGGATTTAAGAGGACAGTGCTCCTGGTGGAAGGGGTGGTGAAAGGGATGGGAAAGGATCTCTTCCAACGTAGCCACCAGCACGGCTGGGCGCAGGGAGGGGAGGAGGGTTAGTGAGTATAGGGGAGTAGTTGAGGGCCCACCTGGGGGCCCACGGGGACTGTGAGGGGCCGAGCAAAGCCAGAAGGTCACTGGGTTTCTCCAGGTGATACTTATCCATGGGGCAGCCATGGATGGAGGCTGTGCGTGGAAGGATGGAAAGCAAAGATGAGGTGTCGGTGGATGATCCATGTCATCTCTCTCCCCATGGCAGATCCTGCCCCTCTTGTATGAAGCGGGAAACACCCCGTACCAGAATGGCAAACTCCAGCACAAGCTGGAGTGTCTCACGGAAGAAGCGTCGCAGACCTGTGGCCGGGAGATCCAGGTGGGCACCCATGGGGAGTATGGGATGCTCATCAGCCTTGGCCTGAGGATGAGGGACATGGCGTCTCCTGGAAACCACGTGCATCCTGATGGAAAAGACACCAAAACCCCCACTTTTGTCCCCAAACAGGCGATCATGCAGGCAGCGCTGGACACAGCACACAGCCTCTGCCCAGCCGTGGTGCAGAAGAGCGGGGTGAGGGACCAGCTGGTCAACGCCATGTCGGAGCGGATCTACCTCCAGGACCACCTCAACATCAGTACCGTCCTGGACCAGATGGTCACCGATGTCTTCAGCAAGCTGAAGTGGGTGATGTGCCGTGTCCTCTGCAGCCCAGGGCATGTCCTGCATGCTCCTCTGGGTGCCACGGCTGAGCATCCATCTCCCAGACCCCAAGGGTCTCCCTTGGATAGGGGGGATGAGGGGGCTGCTGGCCCCATAGCTTGTAGGGGTGGTGGGTGCTGGTCCTTACACTCCTCTCTCCACTCCCAGTGAAATCAAGCTGTCCGTCACAGCCGCCGTGGCCGACTGCATCGTGGATGCCGTGCTGGGAGACCTGACCATAGCCCAGTGCAAGCTGGGGAGCACTGGGGGCCACCAGCCTCTGCTGCGGGATGGGGATGCGGGACTGGGATGCAGGATGGGGGGGGGTACCATGGCATTGCCCGGGTGCTGGCCACCACGGTGACCGCAGATTTGCCGTCCAGGAAGCAGGACGATTCCCGCCCAGGCTGGTTTTTCCTCCCAGGTAATCCTCTCCCGGTACGGTCACCGCAGCATTAAGGTCCTGAGTGGGGGCCGGGAGCTGCCGCGTCATAGGGGGTGTGCCGGGGTGAAGCCGGGCACCGGCCGCTCGTGCACCGGGGCAGGCGTGGGGCACCTGCGCCGGGGCTGGCAGCCGGCTAATCAGGCCTAAATCCCCTCGTAAATCCCGGCCGCGGGTAGGGAGCGGAGCAGCGTGGAGCATGCAGAGCGGCCAGCCCCGC
>NW_009650164.1:70547-71541 GCF_000708025.1 Charadrius vociferus | reverse complement strand
CGGAGCTGCCACCGTCCCTCTCTCCCCGCAGTACAAGATGGCCCTGCGGCGGAAAAACAAGCATTTCAGGAGCATTCGGCCCACGCCAACTGTGAGAAGTAAGGTCACCGCATGGTTTTGCCTTCTTCCGCCGCTCTGTGTGCTGCGCCACCTCTGCCGGGGGCATGGCAAGGGACGGGGGGCTCGCTGCGGCCATCCGGGGCGGGGGGATGCCGTGGGGCAGAGCCATGGGCGATGATGCCAAAGGCTGTGGTGGGGAGTGCCTGGCAAGGATCTGACCCCTTCGGAGAGCCTCTCCCGGTGCCGTGGCGTGGCTTTGTAGGCAAAGCTCACTTTGAGCTTGCTCTTGTGGTGTTTTGGGGTGGTTTTTTTTTTAGGGGGGGGTTATCAGCTGGCTCAGTGCCCACGGGCAGCAGGGTAAATGGCCTGAGCTCCCTCCCCACGTAGCCAAGGCAGGGGTGGGAGGTTTGTCGGTCACTCTGGATGCTGCAGCATCACACACCCCCCCGGCCATGGCAGGGACCACCCCGTGCGTGGGCATCACCCACCCACCCCCTCTGGCGACCTGGTACAGGGGAAGAGATGTCGCCCACAGGTGCTGCATGTGCTGAGCCGCCCTGGCGTCTCTGCCACTGGTGTTGCCCCACGGAGCCCTGTGTGTCCGGGGTCGGGGGCGGACAGGATCCGGTGGGGGGCGGGAGTGGTGTTCATAGGCAATGAGGAGCTGATGAGGTGACTTCTGCTTTTTGGGGCTTTGGCTGAAGCAGAGGTCATGCTGCACCCCAGCACTTGGCACCCAGGTGTCCCCAGGGGACCCCTGATGTCCCCAAACCCAGCAGCATCCCGACCCCTGACATCCCCACACCCAGCAGCATCCCGACCCCTGACATCCCCAAACCCAGCAGCATCCCGACCCCTGACATCCCCAAACCCAGCAGCATCCCGACCCCTGACATCCCCAAACCCAGCAGCATCCCGACCCCTGCCATCATCT
>NW_009650164.1:70226-70498 GCF_000708025.1 Charadrius vociferus | reverse complement strand
GACGTCCCCAACCCCAGCAGCATCCCGCCCCCTGACGTCCCCAAACCCAGGAGCATCCTCACCCCTGACATCCCCAAACCCAGCAGCATCCCGACCCCCACCCGGGGGGTTAACCCAGGGGGGTGAAGAACTGCCTGCAGAGCAAAACGGGGGTGCGTTTGTGGGTGCTGCTCGCTGGGCCAGCATTGGCAAGAGCTCGTGCCGTACGCTTGCTCCTTGCCGCAGGTCTCGGGGCTTGCCGCGGGGCTCAGCTCCCTCCCTGCCTGAGCATC
>NW_009650164.1:66966-68884 GCF_000708025.1 Charadrius vociferus | reverse complement strand
TGGTGATGCTGGTGGGGCTCTACCGGCTGCAGTGGGGTGGGTTTTCCACCTCCCCCAAAGGATGAGCACCTGGGGATGCTGCCTTCACAGCCCCCTCCCTTCCCAAAGGAAAAGTAACTTTTGGGTGGAGAGTCCGGCTCTGTCGCCGTCCCCAGGGCCGGATCCCACTGGCATCACCTTGTCCCCGTGCCACCGTGATGCAGCTGGATCCTTCCACCCGCTGGGAAGCCCCGCCCCCCCCCAGCCGTAATGAAAAGTCGTTACGGATTGAAATGCCACTGACAGGGAAGCGCCTCCCTCTCGTCGATAGGAAGCCACCGATGCGGTGCCACACGCCGGGGCGAGGAAGGTGCTGTGGAGGAAGGCTTGGCAATGGGTGGCCTTCACCCAGGCGGTAGTGGCACTCCAAGTTTGGACTTGAGGATGGGCACCAGCCTGAAGGACGCAGATGTGTGTCCACATAGGGCACCCACTCCATCACCCAGCAGCAGCGTGGGTGTCCCTTCCTTGGGGCTCAGATGGACGAAGCTCAGATGGACCATGGGGGCAGCAGGGTCAGAGACCTGGCCCAGCTCTAGGAGCAGGATTTGTCATTGTGTGTCACCAAGGAGGGTCAGAAGCACCTTACCCGTGTGTAACGCGCTGGTGCCTGAGTGCGTCTGGATGCCGTACCCCAGCCACCGTGCTGGGGAGCCACCAGCACCCCAGACGTGGCACCCAGCGGGGTGCAGGGGGCTGGCAGGAGCCTGTGGTGCGCTCGGAGCTCCTGATGCCCCAGGGATGTGGCAGGAGCAGAGCCGATAACCCCATGGTTTGGCTTTTGTACAGGATGTACAGTGAGATGGAGGGTACCAGCACCCATCCTGCTCACCCTGTAGGTGCCCAAGCACGGGTGGCAGGTCGGGGGATGTCTTTGCCCCACGCCAGGCTGATGGCCGTGCTTGCTCGCAGGTGCAGCCCGTGGCCTGTGAGAACAGTGAGGACAGGAGCATCACCCGCGTGGACGAGGGGTTGGAGGACTTCTTTGCCAAGAGGCTCATCACAGAGGAGCTACCGTAAGCCATGGCAGGGTCGGGGAGGTCCCCTGCACCCACCCAGCACACGCTGCTGGTCCCAGTGCCAAAGGGATGCTGGGGAAAACATCCCTCCTTACGGCAGGCACCCAGCTTGGGCATTGCCAAGGACAAGGCTGGTGGGAGAGGGCTGAGATAAGGCCATGGGGTGCAGGATGCAGCAATGGGGTGTGGAATGAGGCCAGCACCCCACTCCGACAAGCCCGGGGAGGGGCTGTGGGGTTTATCCCATAGCCAGGAAGCAACAGGGCAGCACCCATGGGGTCCCACGCTGGGAACAGCCTGGACAGCATCATCTCCGGTGGGGTGTCTAGGGTCTGGATCCTGGATTTGGGGTGGGAAGGGGAGAAATATGATCCCTAGCCCTTCTGCAGCCCCGGAGCTCACCTTTCCCAATGCTTCATCTCTCCCCAGCCCCACGGCTCCAGGGACCTGCCCAGGATCGGCCCCTCTGGCCCCCTCTGGCTCCCGCACCCTCAAGAAGAAAATCGGGAATTTTTTTGCCTTCAAGAAACCCAAATCCAGCCGGGGCTCGCGGTGTGAGAAGGAGCCCGAGGCGGGTGGCCCCGCTGCCCCCAGGAGCAGGCGCTCGATGCTCAGTGACATTTTACGGGCCCCCAGCAAGGCGGGGGAGGCGAGCAAGCCGCTGAGTAAATCGGAGGAAGGGGGGCTCGCCGCTGAGCCCCGGGCAGAGCCCGAGCACTGCCAGACCCCCGACTCTGCCCGCAGGATCCGGCCCAAGTACTCGCGGGAGGGCAAATCCCAATCGCTCATATTGCTGCCCGGGGAGGATGAGGATGCGCTGGGGGTCAGGCAGGACAAGGTAAGCGCTGTCACCGAGCCAC
>NW_009650164.1:65949-66782 GCF_000708025.1 Charadrius vociferus | reverse complement strand
GGGGGGAGGGGAGGAGGGGTGTCAGCGGGGGCACCACAGGGGGATGTAGTGACACGGGAGCGATGGCCGGGGATGTCCCCGTTGGGTTGTGGCCATGCCTTGGTGTCCCGTGGGTGCTGTGCCCCTGGCAGGGCTGTGTCTGTCCCGCAGAAGAGGCAGCTGGAGAAGAGCGAGGGGGAGCTGCCCGGCTCCTTCGAGCAGCGCGTGCAGGTCATGCTCCACCGCATCGGCGTCACCAAGGGCCCGGCCGCCGAGGGCAAGAAGCAGCAGGTGGGGAACGGCTCCGCTTTCGGGACGGATCCCGCACCCAGGGAGCGGGTGGAGGTGGTGGTCCGTGGGATGGGGGTCCCCCAGCTGGCACCAGCTCTGTCCTGCCACTGCCCACGGCCTCTGTCCTGTCACTTAACCCTCTGCAAGGGAACCGATATGTGGGCTCCCATGCGCTGCACGGTGTCTGTCTGTCTATCCCTCCTTCCCTGGCACGCACCCATCCCCTGCTGCCACCCCAGAGCCCGGCAGCACCCTGCCCTCTGCCACCCATCGTCCCAGAGGGTGCTGCCACCCTGACCCCCGCCCTCACCAGCTTTCCTTCCCCTTGCAGAGCAAAGACAGCGAGATCAAGAAAGCCGGCTCAGATGGTGAGGGGCTGCATCCTCCCCACCCTGACCCCCCTCCCAGATGGGCACCCATGGGGTGGGGACAGGCTCCCACCATGACCCCCCCTCAGCTGGGTGCTGGTGGCACTGGGTGGACCCCATCGCGCTGACGCTGGCTGGTGGCTTGTGCTTGCAGGGGACATCGTGGACAGCTCTGCAGACTCCCCCCCCTCCCTG
>NW_009650164.1:63407-63917 GCF_000708025.1 Charadrius vociferus | reverse complement strand
AATTTTTTTTTTTTTTTTTCCCCCCCTTCTCCCCCCCCTTTTTTTTTTTTAATACAAGAGCTGTGTATTTAAAAAATATACAATTTTTATTTTTAATTTCTACAGCATAACCCTGCAGGATATTTTTTCTAACAAACAGTGCAGGACCCTACCTAAACCTAATCAATAAAACCTCCAAACTCCTGTGCTGCCTTCAGAGTGGGGATCAGGTTGCGGGGCTTTTGCCATCGCTGCTGCCGCCACCTCCTGCTACGGTGGCACCGGGTCACCTCTGGTCCCCGCTTGCCGGGCTGGGGCATTTGGAAAGGATGAAAAGGTGGGAGAGGGATGCCGGCTCACACACGGGCATCCCTGAATGGGTGCTTTTCCCCCTCTCAGCGCTGAAGGTGCTGGCCTCAACCAGGTCATGTCCCCAGCATCTCTGGAGCCAGGGTCTCTACAGCCAGGCCAACCCACTCAGCGGTCCCCTCGGGGACAAGGATCCTCATGTCCACATCCCTGCTTCCCGCC
>NW_009650164.1:57924-63360 GCF_000708025.1 Charadrius vociferus | reverse complement strand
CCCCCCCAGCTGCTCTTCCCAGGCAGCTCTAAACCATTTCTGAACTGGTGGAGAAATAAAGGATGGGCCGTGCTCAGGACTTCCCCTCCCTGTCCGTGAGTATCCAACACGCCCACTTCAGCATCGCCTTCGAGATCCTGCGAAACCAGACCGGGGTGAGAAGGGACACACCGCCACACGGCGGGGCAGCCCGGTGACGAGGGGTAAGGGAGGGTTTGGAGACCAAGAACACATCTCATGTAGCCACCACGGGGAGCCGGGGGGCACAAGGGACAGCCGTCAGAGGCCATGGGACCTGCCGGATCTTATCCGCTCGCAGAGCTCGGGGCTCGGCGCCTCGTATCTGTACTGGACCGGCTTCTTCTTCACGTACTGCAGAAGCGAAAGGGAGGGTGAGGCTGTGCTGCCCCAGCTGGAAAACCCACAGCAGAGCCCCACCACACAGCCCGAGACCCCGATACACCACGGAAAACTCTGGGGTCTCTCCCTCCATCGTTTCCTGCTCTTCCAATCTATATTTTACCCAAAGAGCTGGAAGACGCTCCAGCAGCTGTTGGTTCCCACCCAACAAGGTGACAGGCTCAATGACATCTTCCCCCAGTACCCCAGCTCCTCCTTCGGGAGGGTTGGGGCCATCCTCTACGTTGATACCTGTCTTCAACTGCCCATCCCCACCAGCCAGGTGAGAAACAGGCCTTGGGGAGGGATACCAGTGGTGGGGGGGACACAGAGAACCTCCCTGGGGACCACCCCTTAGGGGACCCCCACCAGTTGCTTCATCTTTACCGGCTGCAGAGCTCTGCGCTGCTCCGGCCTGGAGCTGGGGCCGCTCGCTGGGGATGCTTGGGGTTCCTCCTCCTCTTCCTCCTCCTCCTCGAGCTCCTTTCCACACCGCAGCCCCGTCTCCTCCTTTCTGCTCTTCTTGGTGTGCTGTGCGCTCAGGAGCTCCAGCCTTCTGCCCATGTCTCTCTCTCTTCCCCACGGGGCACCTCGGGGATGCTGCTGCCCACCGAGGGCCGGCGGCATGTGGCTATCTCCTGCCAGCAGCTTCCTCTTGGCACCCACAGCACCTCCTCCCCGGGCCCTGGCACAAGCCGGGCTACGCTTCAATGTATCTGGAGGCAAAGCTGTGCCGCTGGAGTCCGCCTGCTCCCTGTGAGGCGTCCCTTCGGGCAGGCATTGCGAGCGGCTGCTGGGTGTGATGGAAAACGCTGGAGAAAGAGCTGGCAGGGTGGTTTCAGAGTCCCCCGATATCTCCGGGCTTCGAGCAGCGCAGGGGGTACTGCAGGCTGCCTCCACAGCTGACGTTGTCTGGGCGGTTGTGGTCTCCACAGTACTCATATGGCTGTAGGAGCAGAGTAGGGAGGGAGAGGAGGTCTGCACCGGCTCTCCCTGCAGCAAGCGCTCGGGAGAGTCCTGGCTACACTGTTCCAGCAAGTCCGGGGTGTTGCTGTCAGCAGCCACGTCTTGCTGGGTCTTTGGCGGAACCTCACGTTGAAGGGTCTTCTCTGGTAAGAGAAAATGCGTGGTCAGCACGGGCAGCGGGCCGGTGGTGGGACCTGCCCCAGCATGTTGGGTTGGGCAGGAGAGCACCGGAGGTAGAACGATGCTGGGAACGCTACAGCGCTATTTTTTGGCCAGGGGAAAAGCAAGCTGGTGTCCAGGAGGAGCTACATGGTCACCCAGTGAGAGGAGAGGGGCTTGTGTCCTGCCGGCGAGGCAGGCTGGATGGCCAGCAGGCATGGGCACTCACCATCCGAAGAGTTCAGGGTCAAAGATATGGGGGGAAGCTGATTCCAGGGGTTGTCCAGGGATCCCTCCGAGCTCTCCGACAAGGCTGTTGACTCGATGGCTGCAACGATCGAGTCGGGGGGTTGATTTTTAGCAAAGAAAGTGGTTGCCCACTCCCAACTCTGCAGCGGGTATGTGCATGGGGTCTTGGACAGAGACAGCACTTGAGGGGAACTCTGAGAGCCCTCTCCAACCAAAACTGGGGTGTACTTCAGCCAAATTCCTTTCACGACCTCAGCCAGCCCCCGTGACAGGCAGCGGAGAGGCAGATGCTGCCCAGAGAGCACGCAGGTGGGAGGAAGACCTTCTCCGACAACCCTGCAGTGTCCAGGAGAGCAGCTCCCTTCATCTCCTCCACTATATGGTACTTCTGCAGTAAAGCTTGGTGACCCCAAGCCCAGTGAGGTGACACAAGCCTGGCAGGTGACTGGGGCTCTGTCATGGCATCAAAGGGACAAAATAACTCCCAGCAAAATGAACTGAAGCTGCTCAGCTTCAGGAACGGGACCATTCCCTGCTTAGGGCAGCCCTGCAAGTCCTGGTCTCCCAAAGACCTGGCCATGCTGGTACCTCCTCTGCTCAATCCAAGGAGAAGATGGGCTGAGCCAAATTCTGAGGAAACTACTACAAGGCTGGATGGGATCTGGAGGTCCCACTACTCACGGCTGGCTTGGGATATGACACTTGGGTCCCCTGGCACCATCATCTCATCGCCACTCTTCCCAGGAGTTGCTTCACACATGTCTGCAATGAAAGGGGCACTGCTGGTCCCATCCCAGCACGGTGCACAGCCAGAGCAGAGGAAGTCTTCTCCCCACCCCAGGGAGACCCTTATTTCTCATGTTTGGACACTGAACTGCCCACCTGTTTACCCTGCAGAAGAAACCACCACACTGACCTGCCTTGGAAGCATTGCAAGTGACTGTCTCCTCCTCAGGAGGGATCACCAGGATGTTGGCTGGGACCATGAAGATGTCCTCACCCTGCTGAAAAGAGACACATTACGTGGTTTTCATTGGGCAGTCCCACCCGAGACGCAGGAGCCCACCCATAGCTGGCAGCTGAACACCATCTCTCCCCCCAGCAAACCTCCAGCTCTGCCCACTGCCCTTCTCCTTCCTTCTCCAACCCCTCCAAAGCAAGGTCCCCACCAGGAGCTGTCACAGCAGCTGGACTGACCTCTTTCTTGCGCTCTGCCTCCCATTGGGTGACAGGAACCTCGTCCTTCACCGTTGCTGGGGTATCCTTGGACATCTGTAAATCCAAGCATTCCTCTGCATTTTCCTTCAAAACCTCCAGCTGGTCCTGTCCCATGGCATCGATCAGCTGAGAGATGGATGGCTCTGGAGCAAGAAAACGTGAACGTCAGTGGAGAAGACACCGTCATTCAGGCAAGCCTCACTGGCAAATGTTTTTACTCTGCTTCATGGCTTATCATGTGCACTGAAACCTGTGAAGACCTTATAGCAGCTTTCCAGTATCTGAAGGGGGCCTACAAGAAAGCTGAAGAGTGGTGACAGGATGAGGGGGAATGGCTTCAAACTGGAAGAGGGGAGATTTAGGTTATATATTTGGAAGAACTTTTTCCCCGTGAGGGTGGTGAGCCCCTGGGGCAGGTTGCCCCAAGAAGCTGTGGCTGCCCCATCCCTGGAGGTGTTCAAGGCCAGGTTGGACGGGGCTTGGAGCAACCTGGGCTGGGGGGAGGTGGCCCTGCCCAGGGCAGAGGGGTGGGACTGGATGATCTTCAAGGTCCCTTCCAACCTAAATCATTCTATGAAACACACAAAATTCTGCCTTTCCTCTGCTTCTAGAAACTATTTTTCCTTTCTCCACACAGGTCCTGGAGCAGCAGTGTGAGCACGGGTGTGCAATGGCTCACGCTGTTTTAGCTGTCACCACCATCAGCCTTGGGCTTAGCAACGTTGGTCAGGTTTGTGCTACCTCCGCCTATCACAGACCAAGCTGAGGAGAGCCAGGAGCCCCACTAGCCAGCCAGAGCATCGCGTGCCCCCCAAAACCATTTACCTGAGCTGGGAGCGTTCTTCAGCGTGAGACTCCTCCTGCAGTGACCAAGGAGAAGACAAAGCCAGGTTAGGGATGAGGCACATGCAGACCAGCAGCCCTTTGCAGCGCTTGGTCACAAATTGAGCGCGATGGCTTGGGAAGAAGCAGCTTGTGGAAGTAGCAGATTCCCTGCTGGGTGCTGGATGTGGCCACCAGCCTCTGCTCAGTATCCCGGGAATACCCATC
Organism: Charadrius vociferus; assembly: GCF_000708025.1. Lineage (NCBI taxonomy): Eukaryota > Metazoa > Chordata > Aves > Charadriiformes > Charadriidae > Charadrius > Charadrius vociferus. The sequence continues at coordinate 59,319 of NW_009650164.1, read as the reverse complement.
AGGGAGCCCTGTTCCTGGAGACGGACTGATGGAGACCCCTGAGGATCTCCAGAGTTGGGGCTCCAAGTGTGAAGAATGAGCTGTGCAGTGCTCACCCACCCAACCGTGGTGCCCACAGCTGGAAGAAGCAGGTTCCCCACGGGTGTTTCCTCCCATTTCTGCCAGCTCAGAGGAAGAGGCTGGGTTGGAGATCCCTCCATGTCACCAGGATTTCATTTTGCATGGTCTACTCAGCTGTGCCAGGGAGTCCCCCAGGTTAACCAGGAGCTGCCATAAGGTGTGCCTGCCCTTGCTAGCCTGCTCCAGCCCCGCTCAGAGCCTGCGCGCTCTCGTCACGGTGTCTGGGTACGTTCCCAGTAACGGCCAGTCCCGTACTCACAGCCAGAGCTCCTTGATCTTCTGCAGCACAGAGGGCTCCTGGTTCCTGCAGCAAGAGATAAGCTGGTTACCGAGTCCCTCCGCATCCCCACCTCTCTTCACAGCTCGCGATGGAGACAATTCCTCTTTCAAAGAGCAAATAGTCTCCACCACAACCAGCTCACTCCAGGACTCCCAGGGCCAGCGCCGCTCTGGGGAGATGAAGAAGCCCCCCACAGAGCCAAAGCCCCCCATGGGCCATACCCGTCAGATGACTCCAACCTCTGCCTCTCCATGGGCAGGACGATGAAGCGCTGGGCCGTGAGGTAAAACTCGCAGTCCTCCTGCGGGGAAAACAGAGCCCATAAGGCATTTCTGCAGTCCCACCTCCGTTTCCATCTCCCCTGGGGCCAGCGAGCACCCACACACCCACCCCAGCTCTGCCAACAACCCTCCAACCAAAGTGAGGACCCCTCCTCAAAGGACAACTCCCTTCAACGTGGGGTTTGTACCCTCCTGCATCAGCTGATGGCTCTTCAAGAGCCACAGGCCAGGCCAAGGTCCCAGGGACACTCCTGAACCCCTGCAAGGGGACAGCAGGCAGCTCTGCCACCAGTTGTCCACGGCAGGAGGTAACAGTTGGGTGGCCCTGAGGGAGACGCACCACATCTCCATGGAGGGCTCATGTCAACGCCTGCCCCAGCACCCAGGCCAAGCCACCGTCACCATAACAGACCCTCCCAGGAGCTGCAGGTGAAGGAGAGAGAAGAAAGGCCACCCCTCATCTGTCTCCAGCTCCTGGGAGCAGCTCAAAGCAGGGAAGTATGAAGAAAGCAAGACAAGGTGAAGGAACGAGTTGGTTCTTCTCGTCAGAGCACTTACCAGCCTGGCCTCCTCCCGGAAACACACCGTGTACTTCTGCAAGACGATAATTCTGCAAATAAGGCTGGAAAGCCGGAGCTGCATGTGGGCGCTAGAAAAAGAGCAGAGCAGGAATGTCTTGGAGAGATGAAGCACAGAGTTGGACCGCCCAGACAG
>NW_009650164.1:55838-57834 GCF_000708025.1 Charadrius vociferus | reverse complement strand
TTCCTGCTGCTTATCCTTGACTCTGCTACCAGCACATCACCAGTCTGGGGGTGTCCAAATAGGGAAACCGAGGAAAGCGCTGAAGGAGCAGCCCAGGCTACCCCAGTTAATGCTCTGGTTCCTCTTGCAACGTTCACGGGCTCTTTAGTCCTTTCTAATCATGTCTACATGGCATCGCACCTTCTGCCGTCAACCCCTGCCCATCCTACCCAGCCAAAACCAGAGCACCAGCGTTCCGGCTTCCTTCTCTCAGCAGCTCTTTCACACAGATTTCCCACCCTGTGATTGCTTTAGCTTAAGACAACCTGAAACAAGACCAGGCAGGAGCCCCACTAGCAGCTGTGGAGAACCGCTGTCCCAGCCACAGCCGAGTCCCGGTGGAACCCACTTTTCTTCCGCCTGCAGAGCTTCGGACGTAATGACCACGCGGATGTAGTAGGAGCCATCTGAGACCTGTAGGACGGCATCTTGGGGGACCTCAGGTTGGGCTGGAGCAGTTGAGTCATTCAAAACCTATCAAGAGATGGGGGAGGAGTGGAAAATAAGTATCGCTTACAGCCTTCCCCATGAACAAGAATAGGACACCAGGCCTGGCGGAGAGCCTGGACTCTTAGAAGAGAAGGTCACCATTCGCCGTGAAGCCAGATGGTACCGCTTACCCCGTGGCCAAGGGGTGGTCCAGTATGCGCTCCTGCCTCCTGGTTGGACCAAGCAGGCTCCACGCCAAGATGGAATAAGCGACATGCCACGTTGTGCGAGAGAGCAATCAAAGGCAAGGTGGGAGAGGAGCCACAACCAAGCATTTTTACACCCAAACCAGCAGCGGGAATTGAGGCAGAAGGGGTCTGGGCAGATATGGGACGTGTGCTCCTCTGCAAAGCAGAGGGAGATGAGAGCAGCAGGATTACTACAGCCATTCCCTTCTTTTGAATTAAGTTCCTGCTGTAGCAACCCTGAGCCTCTACTAAGCCATGTCCATGCTGGGTCAAAACAATCCCCAAGGGAAGCAATAAACTGCTCCTCCTAGTCTCATACCTGCCTGGTCCGGGCAGGGAGCTGACCCCATCCCTACAGCCCTGGGCTTCTCCCGTGACACATCTTTGGTTTGGTAACGTACGTCATGTACATCGTTCACCTGACTGGTGACTTTGGGACACGATGCACAAAGAGGGATGTGAAAAGGCATGTCCAAGGCCACCAGAAACGGGCAAAACAAAGTTTGTCCACCTCAAAAAACAATAACAACAAAAAAAAGAATCGGGGACTTTGAGGAGGAAGGGTGAATTCCCACTGAATTGGGAACCGCTGACTGCTTCAAGGAATTTGGATTTCAAAGGCTCTTGGAGCACTTTAGGACAGTCCCCCTCAGTACCTACCCGCAGGACCTGCCCGGCCAGGAGATTCTCACTGGCATCCAGCTGCTCATAATTCAGCAAGAGGTTGGTGATCCAAGGCTGAAGGACATAGACTTTAGGAGAAGACATGTTCTTGTCTTCGTACACAAACCTATGGGAAAAGAGATGAGGCACCAAACCGTAAGAGTGGGATGTAGCAAAGCTCCAGCATCTCAGGAACAGTTTTACACCCCAAACAGAGCCACAACCCAGCCCAAATCCACCCTCTTCTCCACAGGGCCACCCATCCCAAGGGAGCCATGCCGATGAAGACGCGCTGCTGGGGACAGGCAGGTCCTCCAGCATCATGCTGGTGCTGGGGCCACCAGCAGGCTCCAAAGCTGCGTGTGGGCTGGGACAGGCCCTTTGCAAGTCTCACACCCAGTTCAGGACATTTTTTTTTTTTTTCATCTCTTCCCGTATTGTTTATTATCCCTCAATAATTATTTTCCTTGTGCCCGGGACTTAACCATCACTCTCTCCACTGCAAAAGGGAGAAGGGGTCTCTCTCTGCTGGATAAGGGCCGTGCAGTGGGGTCGGGGACAGGCAGGGGTGGGGGACAGGCAGGGTTGGGGACAAGCTGGGGTGGGGGACAGGAAAG
>NW_009650164.1:54084-55478 GCF_000708025.1 Charadrius vociferus | reverse complement strand
CGCCCGGCCCCCTTCGTAACACTATCTGCATCGACAACCCCATCTGCATCCCCTGTCCCCTTCCCAGCCCCATCCACTTCCCCCAGCCCCATTCCCAACCCTATCCCTATCTGGGTCCCCATCCACATCCCCAACCCCGTCCCCATCTGCATCCCCATCCCCGTCCGCATCCCCATTTGCATCTGCGTTCCCCAACCCCATTCCTATCTGCACCCCAAGCCCTATGTCCAGCCTCATCCCTATCTGCATCCACATCTGCATCCGCATCCCCAGCTGCATTCCCAGCCTCATCCCTATCTGCATACCCAGCACCGTCCCCATCTGCATTCCCATCTGCATCTGCAACCCCAACCCCATCCCCAATCCCATCCCTATCTGCATCCCCATCCACATCTGCATCCCTATCCCTAATCCCATCCCTATCCGTGTCCCCATCCAAATCCCCAGCCCCATTCCCAACCCCATCCCATCTGCATCCCTACCCGCATCCCTAACCCCAGCCCCATTCCACCTGCATCCCCATCTGCATCCCCAGCCCCAACGCTATCTGCCTGCCCATCCCCTTCCCCATCCGCACCAGGCTCCACGTTCTCCTCCAGGCCTTTCCCGGACACACACACACACGCTTTTCCTCATCGTTTGATCAGCTTTCTCTTACTACTTCCCGTTCAGTGGTTCACACCTGATGACAAACCATCACTGGAGCACTACCTTGTTTTCACAGGGTTTCCTTTGGTTTTGGCTCCAACGGCCCTAAGCACCTGGTTCTCCCCAGGTGGTGGCCCACGGGAAGAAGCATCCTTCTACAACGGGCTTGGGCACGCTTTTGCCTCCTCTGAAGGCATCAAAGCCACTTACCTGCTCAAATCCGGCAAGTGAACCGGGAAACCCTCAGGCACGTGCTGAAGGGACAGCAAATGCCTCCTCTCGCGCAGGTCAGGGCTGAAATCGCACCGTGTAGGTTGTGGCTTGGTCCGGTTGGCGTCTTTTCATGCCCAGGCCAGAGGCTGTGGCTGCATTAGTGGGCTTGAGTGAGCGTGGTGAGATGCCACGACAAGAGGGATTAGTGCTGCACAGACGAGTAGACAGAAGGGTTTGATTTGTTGGTTTTTTTTTAAAAAGCTAATTTATTGGGATCTTTGCATTAGGTAGCACAGGCACGGAGGATCGAATCCCTTGAGCAGGACGGCTGGTCACTGTCCGGTTGCAAAGGTCCTTGTGGCAGCATCTCCAGCTGGAGCAGGTGAGACTCCTCAACTGACACCCACCCTGTCCTGCACAATATCCCGCCTGATCTGTGGTTATTAATTATCTTAAACTACCTACAAAACATCTCCGAACTATCTAATGTGTATCTTCTGCTATTACAAACTGCCAGCACACAGTTTGGGCGA
>NW_009650164.1:52056-54068 GCF_000708025.1 Charadrius vociferus | reverse complement strand
GAGGCTGCGAGATGCCCAGATCCTCCCCACGTGGTGTTCACCAGCCCATGGAGACATGCAGGTGGTGCTTCTCCAACAACTTTAGGCACAGCAGGAGTTCCTGGAGGATCTTCAGGCCTGTCCTAAAACTCCTTGTATCCACCAGTCAGAGGTTTTCCTTGGAGTTTAGTCCATCGCCTCCACGAGGGTCAGTCCGGTGCCTCACCACTGCTGGAATGGTCCGGGCAGTACCTGGACCACCCTGGGACTGGATGTCCGTTGCGTGCCGGGTGTGCTCCCGGAGGCAGTCCTGATTCCCAGCCACACCACAGTTATACCCAAAACTGAATTTTATCCTTCTATCATACTTACAACTTAAATCCATAGCTGTTGTTAGAGCGGACCCTCAGGAAGGGGTTCCTCTGGGCAGCTCTGGAGGGTTTCCAAATAGTCCTGGAGGGTTTATAGGTATTCCAGGCCGTTGTGGTGGCCAAGGGACACTCGCCTGTCCCGGATGCTCCATCCCTGACCCTGGCTTTGGCGTTACACAAATTAAGGCCAACAAACTGTGCTGCGTAGGGTCAGCGAATTCACCCTTGCCTGCCTGATCTTGGGCGAGGGGAAGGACAGGAGCCTGGTGTCATGTGAGTACCCCGGGCCCCCGGAGCCATGGGACATCCCACATGTTGCTCCCTCCCTCTGCACCCATGACAGCTTCTCTTGGCCAGGCTGGCTGGGACCTCCTGGATTACGGGGCCAGGTTTCCTGAGGTCAGCCGAGTTTGCCTGAAAAAGCTGAGTGGTTTTTGCCCTTTGGTAAGGAGGGCTGGCTCCCCGCCAGGAACCGTGTCCTGGAGTTCGAAGAGCTGGAGAGGTTGTACCTGGAGCCAAGAGTTTGTTCAAGCCCCGAGTGGGTGGGGTGGCCGTGGAACACGCTATAAAGCAGCATTAGGGAGCCGAGCAAACACCGCAAGCAGGAGCAGCGGGAGGAGAAGTGATATGGGAGAGCTTCGTGTCTGCTCTGTTCTGTAGTCCATCGCCTCCACGAGGGTCAGTCCGGTGCCTCACCACTGCTGGAATGGTCCGGGCAGTACCTGGACCACCCTGGGACTGGATGTCCGTTGCGTGCCGGGTGTGCTCCCGGAGGCAGTCCTGATTCCCAGCCACACCACAGTTATACCCAAAACTGAATTTTATCCTTCTATCATACTTACAACTTAAATCCATAGCTGTTGTTAGAGCGGACCCTCAGGAAGGGGTTCCTCTGGGCAGCTCTGGAGGGTTTCCAAATAGTCCTGGAGGGTTTATAGGTATTCCAGGCCGTTGTGGTGGCCAAGGGACACTCGCCTGTCCCGGATGCTCCATCCCTGACCCTGGCTTTGGCGTTACACAAATTAAGGCCAACAAACTGTGCTGCGTAGGGTCAGCGAATTCACCCTTGCCTGCCTGATCTTGGGCGAGGGGAAGGACAGGAGCCTGGTGTCACATGAGGGAGGGTGGCGGTGGGAGGGGACATCTTGGTGCAGGACAGGGGTAATTCTGGCCTGGAAAACTGAGCAGCTCAGGTTTGGTGGAGCAGGGAAGGTTACAAAGAGCAGCTCTCCAGACATTCAGCCCAGGGCATTCCCTGCCCGGGCAGAACACTCGTCTCCCCTTGCGTCATCCCTCGGCCGCTGGGAAAGGTGGATCGTGGGGATGGACCACAGCCAAGAGACTGGGACACAGGCAGAGAATTTCCTCGAGCCAAGGGCTGATGCAAGCCATCGCGGGAAAATACGAGATAACTGAGTAGCAAAAAGCACCTGCAGAGTCAGGGCAAGAGCAGTGCAGCGGTGGACGGAGAAGCATGACAGGGCTTCATGTCCGCTCCCTTCTCGTCACTGGGGCCAACCGGGGGATCGGCCTGGGGCTTGTCCGACATTTCCTGGCGATGACAAACCCACCCAAGTGGGTCTTTGCGACTTGTCGGGACCCCAAGGGAGAGCGGGCACAGGTGAGGCTGGGGGGGGGGGCGGGGGGGGGTGGTGGGGGGGG
>NW_009650164.1:48238-50206 GCF_000708025.1 Charadrius vociferus | reverse complement strand
ATTAGGGAGCCGAGCAAACGCCGCAAGCAGGAGCAGCGGGAGGAGAAGTGATATGGGAGAGCTTCGTGTCTGCTCTGTTCTGGTCACTGGGGCCAACCGGGGGATTGGCCTGGGGCTTGTCCGACATTTCCTGGCCATGACAAACCCACCCAAGTGGGTCTTTGCAGGTTGTCGGGACCCGAAGGGAGAGCGGGCGCAGGTGAGGCTGGGCTGGGACGCAGTGGGTTGTGCTGGGGACGGGAGCGCTCGGTGCCGGGGCGGCAGGTTGGAGCAGGGAGGGGGTTGCAAAGGACTCGAGCTGCAGCCGGGCTGGGATGGCTGTGGGACCCGCTGTGCCTGGCGGGTGCGGAGGGGACAGTGGCACGTGGCTCATGCTGGCAGCGCGCAGCCCCGTCCGAGGGGAGCGGGGCGGCCGGAGCAGGGTGCTGGGCACACGGCCGTGCAGGGACGGAGCCGCAGCCACACGGGCTTTGTCTCTGGGCTGCTCTCCTGCCTCTCCATGTCCACGCGGTCCCTCTCTTGCAGAAGTTACAGAATTTGGCCTCCAAGCACCCCAACCTGGTCATCATCACGCTCGGTAGGTGACCCGAGGTGGGGGTCCCTCACCCCAATTCCCCTGGCGTGTGCCCGGGCGCTGCGCACACCCGGGGAGCCCCATGCCGGGAGGGAGCTGTGCCGACGGGCTGGTGCCTGTGGGGACACCGGGTGCTGCCGTCCCTCCTGCTCATGGCCAGCCCTGAGGGCACATCCCTGGGGGGACACAGGGGACCCCAAGCCACTGCTGGGACGCTGACCTCCACTGTGTCGGCTCTGCAGAAGTCTCCGACCCCGCCAGCATCAAGGCGGCCGCAGCCAGAGTCGGGGAGCAGCTGGGGGGCTCGGGGCTGAACCTCCTCATCAACAACGCTGGAGTAGTCAATTTGAACACTCTGGATAACGAGACGCTGGAGGACATGACCCAGGTTTACACCACCAACACGGTTGGGCCTCTGCTGATGGGCCAGGTGAGACCCTCACCTGAGCTGGGCTGTCCCGGGGGACATGAAGGGACGGTGGCAGAGGGTCCTGCCTCCGCTCCGGTGCCGATGGGCTCTCACTCAGTGAGAAGCTCATGGAGATGCGGGCTGGAGCTCCGGAGCTGGAGCCCAGTGGGCTGCAGCAATGGGAAGAGGAGGGAGGATGCTCCAGTGCTGGTGCCAACGTCACCTGCTGTGGAATGAGCTGCTCCTCTCCACTGCACTACCTCTGTGCACACCCCTATTTACTCCCCTCTCCCTCTCCCTCTCCCTCTCCCTCTCCCTCTCCTTGCAGGCGTTCCTGCCCTTGCTGAAGAAGGCTGCCCAGGGGAGCCCAGGCTCAGTGCTGAGCTGCAGCAAGGCAGCCATCGTCAACATGTCCAGCATTGGGGGCTCCATTCAGGAACTCTATTTATGGGATCAGGCAAACGTTGTCTCCTATCGCTGCAGCAAGGTATGTGCTGGACTGAATATGGGTCCAACCTTCTTTGCTCAGCAAACAACTGCCCGACCCCTCCAGTGTCTCCCCCCTCACTCCCTGCACCTCTCTGTGCTGTGACTGTGCTCCCATCAGTCACTGAGTCCCTCTCACGACACAGTCCCATGCCCGGCCCCAGGTGGGGTCTGGACGTGTCCCCTTGCAGCCACCCTTCCCCTCCCACCGCCGTCCCTGCCCTGTCTCCCAACAGGTTGCTCTGAACATGCTGACCAAGTGCCAGTCCCAGGGGTACCGGGAACACGGCATCCTCTGTGTTGCTCTCCACCCCGGCTGGGTGCAAACCGACATGGGGAGCGCAGCCGGACACACGGTAGGAGTTTCCCCATGGCGGGTCCATCCTGGGCTCATTTCCCAGGGCAGGCAGTCGCTGCCCTCCGCCCCCAACCACCACCTCCCTGCCTGCCCCATCACTGCCCGGCTCTCCCAAGCCCTCCAGCGGCTCCCCGCCCCGGC
>NW_009650164.1:41948-47691 GCF_000708025.1 Charadrius vociferus | reverse complement strand
GAGGGACACACAGCGCGTGGGGAGCGGCTGCCGGGCTCGGCCGGGGGTTTGAGGCTGCGAGTGCGGAAATGGAGCAGAGAGGCGTCAGCTCCCAACATTTATGGAGTTGGGGGTACAGGAGGGCTGCAGCGCCATGCACGGGGTGGGGACAGGGAGAGAAGCTGCTCCCTGCGCCCTTCCCCTCTCCTGGCAGCACAGAGCGGGTGGACGGTGAGTGGAGTGACCATGTGGAGGGGTGCGCCAGCGAGCGGGGAGGCTGCCGCCTGGGCAAGAGGCACCGTCATCTGTCCGTCCATCCATCTGTCTGTCACCAGGGCAGGCTGTTCCCTTCCCAGTCGAGGAAGGCGCCGGAGGTGTCCTGCGAGAGGCTGGCCAGCACGGTCAGGATACCCCGCACGCTGTGCTCCACCGTCAGGGGCGCCTGCAGAGGAGGACGAAGCACAGCATCGCTGCCATGGGCTGCGAGCGGCACAGAAAGCAACCGGCCTTGCGCCGGCCACAGGGTGCAGGGCCCAGGGAGCAGCACCCACGGTGCTCATGGGGGTGTTTTTCCTTACTGCTACCCACTGCTCTCCACGCCAGGCAAGGGGGACAGGGCCGGCCACCCCGTGCGCTTGGCACGTTGCAGCTCGCTGCCGGCTCTGCCCCAGGAGATGGTCCTGCCAGCACACAGTGTCACACAACATCCTCTGCCCCAAATGCCTCTGCCCTCCCCGAGGTCTGGGGTTACAGCGGGGGTCCTGCTGACCCTTCCCTGCACAGCCCGGTACCTTCTCCGTCCCCATGTCGGTCTTCACCCAGCCGGGATGGATGGCCGTGCACAAGATCCCCTTGTCTCGGAGCTCCGCAGCCATGCACCTCGTCACCATGTTCTGGGCAGCCTGGAAGAGGCACCGCCGTGCCAGCACGACCAGCGGCACCGGTGGGCAGGAGGGGGGAAGTTTCCCAGCCAGAAAATGGCTGTGGAGGTGGGAAATGGGACCTTGTCCTGGGATAAAGCATCGGCACAGCCCGCCTGAAAGGCTCAGTCCCAGGCGGGTGCCCCCATGGGCTCCCCTCCACCGGCACGGTGCCCAGCAGAGCATCCCCAGCACCTCCCCTGGCACCTCACCTTGCTGGCACGGTACGGGTACATGGGCGCCTCCGGCACCCCCAGGCACAGCCCGATGGAGCCCAGTTTGGTGGAGACGTTGATGACCGCAGCCCTGCTGCAGCTCAGCCCCTCCTTCCCCGCGTCTTTCACTGCCTTCTGTAGCAGTGGAGCTGGACAGACTCCCCCAGCAGAAGGGCAGGGGACGGGGAGGACACTCCAGGGACCGGCCGGGCTCCAGCCTTTCCCTTCCCAGGGCTGGAGCTCCAGCTGGGGAGGAGCAAAGCATGGGAGATGCTGGGGCTGAGCTGAGCTGCCCCTCAGCCTCCCTGCTCCTCTGGGTGGGCAGAGGAGACCCATGGTCCTGCGCTTGCCCCCATCACTCTGTCTCCTTCGAGAGAGCGAGAACCCACCCGGCTGAAGCATCTTAACATGAGGAGGAACTTCTTTACCTTGAGGGTAGTGGAGCACTGGAACAGGCTGCCCAGAGAGGTTGTGGAGTCTCCCACTCTGGAGACATTCAAAACCCGCCTGGACGCCGTCCTGTGCAACCTGTTGTAGGTGACCCTGCTCTGGCGGGGGGGTTGGACTAGATGATCTCCAGAGGTCCCTTCCAACCCTAACCATTCTGTGATTCTGGGATCTCCCCAGGCAGGAGAAACGCAAAAGGTCCACACGTACCTTGGTAACCTGGAGTGGCCCAACCACGTTGGTGGCAAACACGGAGAGCATCTCCTGTGAATCCAGGGAGCGCAGCGTGGCGTGCGAGCTGATGCCCGCATTGTTGATGAGCAGGTTCAAGCCCTGGTTCTTCAGATGAGACCCCACAGCCCGCACAGCCCCTCGGATGCTGGGCACGTTCACTGTGTCTGCCGGGGCAAAAAGCACAGTGGAGGAGACCTCCATCAGGTCACACAGTGTCCACTGGAAAGCGTGGTGTGGCTGGAATGGTATTCTTTAAACCAGCATTATCCAGAAAGGACCAGGTTTAGCAGGTGAAGGTGTTAAGCATATTAAAATGAGCACCAGTTTGTCCTCACCTCTTGGTTTCACAGCTTTGACTGAATTAAACCTCAATTCAGCTCTTTTTTGGTCATGTGGAACCTACTGCTAAGAAGAATTTAGCTGTTCTGTATTCAGCAATTTATGATTGCATGAGGGATGCTCAGCTTTTGCACACTGAAGCTCCCAGCTTTATTTCTACCAGAACTCAACGCAGTCCGAGGGGCACATTTTAAGGAGACACCGTCTTTGGGGAAAGAACCTAACTACACTCCTCAAGTCCTTCTTGACTGCACTGCAGCTATACAGGCTGTGAAACCAGGGGGGACACATTCATTTTACTGTTGAATTATGTGAAGATCTTGCTTGATAGCCGTTCTGACGGATCATTTGGAGCTATCTTTGCCTTTTTTAATGATTTGTGCTTAAATTGGTCTTCCACAGTGCAACTTCCCATAGCTTTGCTGCTGTTTGTATGCAAAAATCCTTTTTTTCTTTTCTTTTTCTTTTGTTTAGTGTTTTTTTTTATTATTATTTTTTTGCTTCACATTGTTACCGAGGAGGATTTGGAGCTGACAGATGAGGCAAGGTGAGTACAATTAATGAAAGATTTGGGATATAACCTGCAGTATTTGTTTGCAGGCTCTGAAGCTGAACCTCCCCATCTTTACGGATGCTCCAACCAGGCTGTGGGGACAACCCCTCCCAAACAACCAGAAACAACTGACCTCCCTGACATGGTGCTAACAGGGGTAAGCATTTCCAGTGCCTTTTCCTTCACTTAAATATGGGTATCTCCTTGAAAATCTGCCACGCTTTAATTGCGGGAATTTAGGGGGGGGGGCTAAAGCAGCAGGAGGGGTATTTTTGAAGTTTATGTGCAGCTTTTGGGTTTGCTTGTCAGGATGCTCATCCCCTAACCGGGCGCTCGCCCCACCGAAGTGGCGGTTGTCGATTTAAAAGGGGTCATCTAAACACCTTCAGGGTCTGGAATGGGCCGGTTAGGCCAACATTAAACTTTATATATTGCCTTTTAATAACCCCAATACAGCCCCGAGCCCTTATGAGCCATGAATATTCACGCGGATGGGCATGTCGGAGTGTGCCTTTGCTCCCCGTGCACATTTCTGCATGCATTTTTTTCGCAGGCGCTAATCTGATGAACCTGCTGGGGGCGGGGGATCGCAGAGCTAGATTCCTTTTTTGCAACACTTTGGCCCCCGAGCTGTTCTCACGCTTAGACAAGACTGTCTTAGCAAAGGTCTGTAAGGCTGAAGATTCCCTTCTTGGAGTATTTTGTACACCGGTGAGCAGCAGAACAATCCGTTTTCCTGGCATTTTTAATTAGCCCAGTGGCTTATTGCTGGTAAGCGAGTGTTTGAGTGGCTCAGGACTTGTATCACCTCGCCTTGTGCAGCACAGACCTCATAGAGGTGTCATGAAAACATCTGGGGGCAATTTCGTGAGATAATCCGCTGCGGGGCTGTCCTGCGTGGGGATGGAGCCTTGGGATTCGCAGGGACATGCATGGCCAGGCGCAGGACGTATCACAGGGTGCTGTTTAGTGACTTCTCTTTGGATAATGATCGCACAGAGTTCAAGGTTCCATCACTCCACCATGTGTGAGGGCTCTTTCAGTCGCTTTGGTGAATGATTAATTGCTCTGTTTGGATACCCAAGGGGCCAGGTGTGTGGGACCAGCATGTTTCTGGTGCCAGGCCAGCCACATTTGCTGAAGGAACAGACTCTTGTCTCCTTGGAAGAAATAAGTCTGGGTTTTGGGGTGTATGTGTTTCAGTCCCTTGAGATGTCCCTTTTACGCTGGCCATGCTTTGGTGAGCAAAGTAAGCATGCTCTTCCCATTATGTACTGCCGGTTGGGGCTCACGGGTCATTTTAAAGATGCTCTTTTTTATTACAAAGAACGCGTTCTACTTTGATAATCTCTTTAATAATAAGAGAGAGATTTGCTGCTGCTTTTTAGAAAAGCCTGACTCGAGGAAGGCTTTCTTTGCTAAGAAAAGCTAAAATCTACTTGAACTCTTCAGGTGTTTTTAAGCAAATAAATAGGTAGGTTGAGACTTACCTCCCCATGCTTCACTCCAGCGCTGTCCTCCCCACTGAGCCCCCATCCCTGCCCAGCACCCTGGAAGCTTTCTGCCTGCCAATATCCCAGCTTTGGGAACATCAGGGGCTGCCCTGGCTGCTCTCCCTTTTCTCCCCCAAGTCCCTGTGCTGTCCAGGTCCATTTGCCACCTTCTCCTACTGTTCCCCAATGCTGCTGACAAAGGCCACCAAATCTGGCCTGCCTCCACAGAAGCAGGGAAAGGACCTCCCCAGTCCAGGATCATGGAATAACAGAATGGTTTGGGTTGGAAGGGACCTTAAAGATCATCCAGTATCCACTCCCCTGCCATGGGCAGGGACACCTCCCACCAGCCCAGGTTGCTCCAAGCCCCGTCCAACCTGGCCTTGAACACCTCCAGGGATGGGGCAGCCACAGCTTCTCGGGGCAACCTGCCCCAGGAGCTCACCACCCTCACAGTCAAGAATTTCTTCCTAATATCTAATCTAAATCTCCCCTCTTTCAGTTTGAAGCCGTTCCCCCTCGTCCTATCACTACAAGCCCTTGTGAAAAGTTCCTCTCCAGCTTTCTTGTAGGGCCCAGAAATCCCAAACTGAAGCACGCCTCCGGGTCTGAGCATCAACCTGGGATACCACCACCACCACCAGGCCAGATTTTCCATAGGCATCCTTTTAGCCTATTTCTTTTCTCCCCTTTTTTACCAGCTGCAAAGAAAATGCTGACCACAGCCACCTCCAAGCAGACCCCAAACCAACCCTCCCACTTAGGAACCACGTGGTAGGTTTGCTTGCTGCGCCCTGCCTTGCTTCGCTTTGCGAAACTGCCTGTCCCAGCCCAAAACTCGGGCACTGCGTTTAGCATCTTTGCGAACAGAGGTCATTCCTTTCCTATGAAACTCGCTCAGCCAAGGTATCCAGACCCACCTCTGCCTGGCTCCGAAGCCGGTTTGACTGCTTCCAGACAGAGGGCAGCTCTGCTCGGAGGGGGAAGCCTGCCCAGATGTGTGCCCATCCCTCCCCTCCTGGCAGGGCTCGGAGCTGCCTGGATGCCAGCGGTAAGGCAGGCTGCCCGACAAAACTGCCCCTGGTCCCATCCCTGAAACCAGTGGAGGGCTAGAAAGCAACGTTGGGTGCAAGGAGGGAGATTGCTCCATACCTAGCTGGACCAGTTTGATGCTGGGGTGCCGGGCAGCTAATTCTTGCAGGGCCTGGAAACAAAGTGATGGAGCAAGGGAGGAGGTCAGAAGTCACCAGTGGCATGGCTGGGTCTCCTACCCCTTCTCCCAGGTCAACCCAGCCGGAGCTGGGCTAGGCTGGCTTTGATTTTGCTGGGGAAGGTGTGCGGGGCTGTTTCCAGCGGACAGGGCAGGGTGACGTCCCCACGGCTGGCAGGAGAAGGGGGGCCGCTGGGCTCAGGCACTGCCTCCCTCTCCTGGGTGATGCCAGCACGGAGAAGGGGTTGGCCAGCCATCAGCATGGCCAGGAGCGAGCACCAAGGACATGGTACCCATGCCTGCCCCTCCAGCCTCATCCCACTTGGCTGGGTCGGGCACTGCCCTAACCCAGG
>NW_009650164.1:38460-41679 GCF_000708025.1 Charadrius vociferus | reverse complement strand
GCCGCTTGCTCGGCGTGAAGAGGAGCCGGGCACAGCCCAGGGTGTGGCTTCGGGTGCCCACGGGGACGAGGACAGTGCCAGCACCAGCCCTGGCCCCTCGCCTGCCGTGGGCAAAGCCAGGGTCCCAGGGTGGACCAAGGGGTCCCCTGGCATATGGGACCATGTGTCTTCTGCAATACCCAGTTCCCCACCACTCAATTCATCTAAAGCCCCCGCTCCCAGAGTCCCTGTAACTGATAGAGAAAGGTCACCTCCAACATGAGCTTGGAAGACCACTTGGAAACACCTCCAGGAAAAGAAAAACAAGTCCAAATCTGGCTGTGGTCAGTGATCTCCCAGTTTAGGGGGTAAGTTTGGGACGGTTGAACCCAGGGATGCTCATCCAAAGCCCAGCCTGAGAAGCGCAGGCAGGGCCTGTCTACCACTGCAAGCTCAACTCGCGCCAATGTTTTCACCCAAAGCACCCAGGAGCCAACAGAGAAGACCCCCAGCTCTCTGCAGCCCCATCTGCCCACTGCTGGGGCTGCAAGCTCACGGCTATCACCCTTCTCCTTGCTAGAGGACAATGCTGGATGCTTAGGAGCCCAAGAGGTGCCAGCAAAGCCAAAGCTCCTGCAGCCCGGACCAGCCTGGAGAGATGAATTTTTAGGAGGCAGAAGTGAGTAAGGTGCTAAAAGAAACAAAGAGCTGCCATGTGAAAAGCCTCAACAGAACTGGAAGAATCGGGACAATCTGAATTTAAGACAGGGGAGGAAATAAGAAGAGGAATGTAGCAGGGATGGGTCCATCACATCTGGATGTGCCCAAAGGGACACAACTATTGCCCAGCCTCGCTCAGCCTGGTGGAGGTGGAAGAGCTGAACTATTCCCTGAGTGGTTCCAGGTCTGGCAATCACCAAAGAAATACTTTGGCCAGCAGCTGGGAGATGGTGAAGGGACTCCAAATTTGGAAGATGTGTTGCAGGTGACACAGAGCATGGAGAGGAGGAAGCAGTGATGTTTCCTTACATCTTGGTGGGTAGGCTAGGGCCCCCATGAGAGGTACGGGTGCTGGGTGTGGATTTGGATGGTGTTGGACTCCGACCTGCTGTAGCTGGCGTTACGGAAGTTGTAAGCACCCGCGCAAGCAATTGCACTGCACAGACTTGCCCGCTCCTGCTGCTATCTGCAAGCAGCATCCAGAGCAGAGTTCCCATTAAGAACCAACAAGACTGGAGTTTCCTCTTTTCCTTCCAGGCTCCTTGAGAAGGAGAGCATAGACACATGCGAAAAGGGCTGCAGGACCAGGAATGGTGGGAATGGCCACAGGTCGACGCCAAGCTGGGGAAGGCAAGCAGCGAGTGGCCTTTGGAAGCAGCTAACCGATGACAACCGAGGCCAAGCAGGACATCAGCACAGATGTGCTTATGGCTCAGGAACCACAGCTTGCGGCCAGAAGGACTGCAATAGTGGCCAGAAGAGGTGCTCCGGGGAAGAGATGAGATCCATCTACAAGACCAGGCTGGGTGGAGCTTGAAGCAACCTGGGCTGGTGGAAGGTGTCCCTGCCCATGGCAGGGGGTGGAACTAGATGATCTTTAAGGTCCCTCCCAACCCAAACCATTCTATGATTCTGTGATCTACAAGTGTAGTGGCATGTGGGGACCATTCAGGTTGGACAAAACCTGTAAGGGCTCTAGTCCAAGCCCCGTCAGGAGGAGCAGGGTCAGCAACAACTTCAGATGGGGTTGTCCAGGGCTTGAACCAGCTCTCAAAAACCTCCAGGGACCCCGCGCTCTCCCTGGGACCCCGTTTCCATGCTTGACTGTCCTCACAGTGAATTTTTTGTCAACGTGGCACCTCCCCTGTGTACGTGCCATGCTTCTTGGCCTTGGACTACATGTCCCCATCGTCCTGAAATGAGGGTTCTTCAGCCGCTGTGTGAGAATAAATCAACACACTGAGCCGAGATACTTGTTTTTATTTCAGTTCTGCAGAATTGGGTGCCAGGCATTTAACAACAGCCAGCGGCACCTCACGTTTCAAGCCACCCAGTATTTATAAGGATAAAATACAGTGGATTGGTCAATAATGATTCACTCACCACTCCTAACTATACATATGACCTCTTCTCACTAGTAACACATGATAGGACAAGAGGGAATGGCCTCAAGTTGCACTGGGGAGGTTTAGGATGGATATTAGGAAATATTTCTTCACTGAAAGCATTATCAAGCATTGGAACGGGCTGCCCAGGGCAGTGGTGGAGTCACCATCCCTGGAGGTATTTAAAAGACGGGCCCACATGGTGCTGAGGGACATGGTTTAGTGGTGGGTTTGGCAGTGCTGAGTTGATGGTTGGACTCAACGACCTTAAAAGTCCCTTCCAACCTAGACCATTCTCTGATTCTCTGCATCTAAGCTCATGTTTAAAACATTCGGAGAGGTTACCTGATTAGCATGCTCACTGTTCACAAAGGGACAGGTATTTTAGCATTATAATTACCCACAGTTAGTTTGGGATACACTTTTGGCTCGAACTTGGTCCAGAGGTTTCACTTTTTTCTCTATCTTATGTCAAAGCCAGCAACTGCAAAAGAACACGAGACACATTGTTTCATTTCCTATCCTATTCAAGGTCAGGTACCTTCTGTGATGCCTCAACCATGCCCCAACCTAAACTCCTCAATAAACTTTTAATTTTGTTCTTTAGCCATCACCCCCGCTATCTCTCAGCCATACGCTTGTCCCCCGAGACCCATGCGAAGGCCCGGTAGCCATTATGCCCACCATGAGGGAAGTCCACATGGCTTTGGTCACCGCTCCAGCAGCCGCCTCGCCCACCATCCCCTGCCAGCTCCCTCTCCCCCACATCGCCTTCTCCACTTCAGCCTTTCGCAGCCCCCTGCCCTCACCACCGCAGTGGCCCAGGCCTCAGGGCCACCTGTGGGCCACAGGGCTGTGCCAGGTGGGCCAAGGCCTCATGGTACTGCAGCGTCATGGCGCCTGCAGTGAGGAGGA
Source organism: Charadrius vociferus (assembly GCF_000708025.1). Taxonomy (NCBI): domain Eukaryota; kingdom Metazoa; phylum Chordata; class Aves; order Charadriiformes; family Charadriidae; genus Charadrius; species Charadrius vociferus. Next base: position 38,680 of record NW_009650164.1, on the reverse strand, counting down.
GCTGGAGGGGCCTCACCGTGAAGGCCCTCACGGTGCCGGCCGGCCCCCTCGGTCCCTCCAACCCCGGGGCAGGCCTCCCACCCCAGAGCAGCAGCAAGGCTGCCACTCCTAAAATGGCGCCTCCCTGCCCGGCTTCAGCCCGGCCGCGTCACGTGGTCGCTGTGTCCCCCTCATTGCATCAGCCGGCGGGGGGGCCCGCCCCCACGGCCGGGGGGGGGGG
>NW_009650164.1:30790-37984 GCF_000708025.1 Charadrius vociferus | reverse complement strand
CTCCCTCCGTCCCTGCCGGGCTCCCTCCGTCCCGCTCCCTCCGTCCCGCTCCCTCCGTCCCGCTCCCTCCGTCCCGCTCCCTCCGTCCCGCTCCCTCCGTCCCGCTCCCTCCGTCCCGCTCCCTCCGTCCCTGCCCGGCTCCTTCCGACCCGCCTCCAACGACTGACGGGCCTTACTCATCTGAGGAATTACCGTCCCCCTGCAGCCGGAGCGGGCTGCTGGGAGCTCGGCCCTCTGGAGAACTGCATTGCGCTCCATCGGCAGAGGACAGTTCTGTCCCCGTTAGGATCTAGCGGAGGTGCTCACCCCCAAACCATCGCCTGCCACTGGTGTGCGTCGGTAGGGTGGTGCGGTTCCTCGCAGGGGAGGTTTCCAGGCATCCCTGGAGTTGAGCCTGCTTTGAGCAGAGGGGTGGATGAGGTGATACTCGAAGGTCATTTCTAAACTCAGGTGTTCTATGATGTTATGATTTAATCACCCTGAATGACTTTAGGCGTTAGCAATCTTCCCCCTCCTCTGCGTCCCTGGCAAGGCAGACACAACCTCTAACTAAGTTCAGGATCCAGGTGAACTTGGTATTTTAAAAATGCATGTTTTCAAAGAACAGGTAACGAGCTCAAGCTCTAGAAATTGGGGAGAGGATATTTGGGTTTGGGTCAGCACCATTTGGGGCGGACTGATGGAGTTGTCAGTGAGAGTAGTTACTAAGGTGGGGAGACCCTTTCAGGAGACGCAGGCGATGATCCTGGTGTTATTGCTTCAGCTGATGCCATGTCAGAGCCTTGTTTGTTGTTGTTGTTTCTTCAGACTGCACCGAGGCCTTGCCGCTTTCCCTTACGCTTGCTTTGGACAGCTGTGACTTACAGCTTCAAGATGGAAGCTACGCTAACAGCTAGCCAGATCCGGCAACGGTTTATTGACTTCTTCAAGGAAAACAAGCATACCTATGTGCACTCCTCTTCTACAATCCCCCTGGATGACCCCACGCTGCTGTTTGCCAATGCTGGTATGAACCAGGTAGGATTCCCACCATGGTTCTTACAAACATATCCTGTAGCAGATGAAACCTGTGAAGCTGTTTGTGTGGAAAATTATTTTTGTTTTCTCCATCTTCCTTCTGGTCACAAAGAGGTGGTTGCTGTGTCTGCTGGAGTCCTCTGTGCTCTCGCAAAATTGGCAAGAGCACTGGGAGAGGTTCCTATATTGGCTGGGGTGACTGTGCAGTGATGGGAGCACTGCCAGTCTCCCTTCCTTGACCCTTTGGACCACAGCTAGTCCTGGCACAAATGACTAATGGCATCTTTAAAGACTGGTTGGGGCTGGGCTGCTGGAAGGGCTCTGCTGGAGATCAGCACACAGTTTTCACTGACTTTTTTTTTTTTTTTTTCTGGTCAGATGGGAATCTGGCTACTTTCAGTCCCTTTGGAAGTCCTGGGGTTTGGCGGGCTCCAGGAACATGTGTGTGTGTGGAGGGGAGAGCTAAGTTATGGGTAGTGCTGCAGCCTCCTCGCACACAGGAGAGAGCAGGCTTGTTTCTAAAAGCTGCCTTGGATACATCCAGGCTAGTGGTATCGTGATGTAGATGATGCTTACTACCTTGCTGTTGTTTGCAATGTTTGAAAACAAACTCTTAGCACTTTTCTTGATTGCCCTTTTTTCTTTCCTCTCAGTTCAAACCCATCTTCCTCAATACTATTGACCCCTCGCACCCGCTCGCTAAACTGAGCAGAGCCACCAACACTCAGAAGTGCATCCGAGCAGGGGGCAAGCACAATGACCTGGATGACGTTGGGAAAGATGTCTACCACCACACTTTCTTCGAGATGTTGGGGTCCTGGTCCTTTGGGGATTATTTCAAGGTAAAATAGGCTAGTTGCAGCTCTGAATCTCTTGCACAAAGTTACCCGTCTCTGTGAACTCAGCAGAGCATTTGCCAAGAGGAAGGAGAATATCTTGGCATAGAGTGGTTCGTAAGGTGTGTGTGTGGCTCCTTTGGAATAAATGAGCTTGGAGGCTACCCCAACCCTGTAGAATATTTTGAGATTAATTACTTAAGGTTTCCAAAGCTGATTATATTAACTCCACTAGTTTGGAGTCTTCAGGCAGAGGTTTTAGCTGCTGTCCTGGAGCTGTGAGGAGTTGTGTGCACTGTGTGAATATAATGGACCTCTAACAGGAGTGATTATAAAATAATGATATCCTTTCCCAAGCTTCGTGAAAGCGTAGTGTTCCAAGTCAGAAAGAGAAACTTAAGAATACAGAATAACCCGAGAATTAAAAGGCTTTTGGGAGGCAGTGAACATGCTAGGAGTTAACTTGGCTGCATATAGAAAGCCATATGAGATGTTTCTTGTGCCCTGTTTACTGCATATATTAATTTGCCTCTTTCAAATGTTAAAAGTGTTTTTGTTAAAAGTTTTTGGCTGTTTAGCTGCTGATACCTACAGTAGCCAGTAGTCTGCATGTTGAAGAGAAACTCTCTTTGCATTTACTTGCTGACTTCGTCTTTCCTTCTGCAGGAACTTGCTTGTAAGTTGGCACTGGACCTTCTCACCAAGGAATTCGGCATCCCTGCTGAAAGACTCTACGTCACTTACTTTGGTGGAAATGAGGCTGCAGGACTGCAGCCAGACCTGGAGTGCAAGCAGATATGGTTGAATTTGGGGTAAGGTCTTCAACTGAGGAAGGTGCATGTTTTGATGAGTGGTAGTCATTCAGAGGAAGGTGGCACATGTTATGTGGCAGAGCACATATAACTAGAGGTTTTAACAAAATTGAAGTGTCGCAAATAATGTTTGAAGGGTGGCGGAGCTGCAAAGCCAAAGGGCAGCACTGGTATTAGATAGCAGAGACTGAGAGCTTTCGTTTCAAAATCTGGTGTAAGCTTAAGAACATGAGTGCCCTGCTGGGTCAGATCAGTGGTCTGTCCAGCCCAGTGCTGCCTCTGAGAAGTTGCTGTGTGGGGAAAGCAGGCACGCCTGACTGGCCTGCGCTCTGTTTTCCTCCTCCCCTCCCAGCATCCACAGTCTCTGGATTAGTTTATTAGAGGGTGATCCATCTGCTCCCCTGAGCCTCTGTTTGGGGCTCTGCTCCTTCAGAGTACATCTGATTCTGGTTTGAAGCTGTTGGATTTTTTTTTGAATCTCAATTGTAGTCTCTCACCTAGCCTTGCCCTTTCCAAATTGAAGAGTGCTACTCTCTTCTATACTCCCTTCCTAAGGCAGCTGTTTCACCCCTAGGTAGTTTTAGTTGCCCTCCTCTACACATTCGCTGCTTCTACCTCACCTTCCTTGAGATGAGGATGCGAGAACTGCGCTCAGCACTCAGGCTGTGGGTGGGCCAAAGCTTGATGTAGTGGTGATGTGATGCCTTTGGTCTTGTGGCTGTAGTCCCCTCTAAAGCCTGCCACTGACCCTGTGACACACCTCTGCACTGTGGGGCCAAACCTGTCTCGTGTATTAAGGTTGGAGATCATGATGGTGGCTTTGCTGAGGTGTTGTGTATGCCTCTGCCTCTAGCTGGGACAAGTACCAGGCACCACTGTTCACTTGATCCTCCTCAGTGGGCATCTTGAGAGCTGGCTATTGGATTAGTCTTTCTCGAGACTCTGACAATTCATCCACTCATCCAGGGAATCAGAGAGCTGAGGTTTCTCAAGCGTAGCCTTTAGTTTGGGGAATTCTTGCCTTGCTCTTAGTCTCTGTTGTTCAATAAGAGTTTCTTGTTACAGGCTGGCTGAGGGCAGGATTCTGCCTGGCAATATGAAGGATAACTTCTGGGAAATGGGAGACACGGGCCCCTGTGGCCCTTGCAGTGAGATCCACTATGACCGGATTGGGGACAGAGATGCTTCCCACCTGGTCAATCAGGATGACCCCAACGTTCTGGAGATCTGGAATCTGGTGTTCATACAGTTCAACAGGTGAGCAAGACCTGCTTCCCTCCCCAGCCTGCTCCAGCTCGGCGTGAGGGGTTGCTCGGACTGCGCGCTGTTTTAACTGCCCCTGGTTTGCTCGCCTGTTCCCTCTTGTCCAGAAGCTGTGAACTTTGTGATGCTCTGTCCCCTCACCCACCTGTACAGAAGAGGCTGGCCACACTGGCTTTGGGGACAGATGGGGGTGTTTTCTCAATTCATCTGTCAGGAGTTCAGTAGGGGATAAGTGCCGTGCCACTCAGGGTCTAAGTTGTCATTAAGGGTCTTGTTATTTATGACAGTTGCCTTGTGTGTGGCTTTGTGTATGGGCCCATGTCATAAATCTGATGGAACAAAGCTCACGGAGATGCGAGGAGAGATGGGGTTTGCCCCTGCAGAGCCTCCATCCATAACAGCTCATCTTTCTTTTTGTGGCTGGGCAGGGAAGCTGATGGGACGCTGAAACCTCTTCCTAAGAAAAGTATTGATACTGGGATGGGCCTGGAGAGGCTGGTCTCTGTGCTGCAGAACAAGATGTCCAACTATGACACTGACCTTTTCCTTCCTTACTTTGAAGCCATCCAAAAGGTATGAACTGGGGAGTCTGGGTTTGGGCCTGACCCAGCTGCATCCATTCCCTGAATCCCTGGGGAGATGAGAGGGACTGGTTGGACGGGGTGGTTATGTCTGCAGGTCTCTGCTTTCCCAGCTGCTGCGAGCCTGCAGGTTTGTATTTTGCTGAGGGTGGCAACACTGGCTGGCACAGTAATTGCTGCATTGGGGCATGTTTCCCGGGGAAAACACAGGACAATGAGCGGTGCAGCTTTCCCAGACGTTTCCTGTGGACTGTCCTGCTTGTGCACTTCTTGGTCCTCTCTGAGTGGGAGATGCTCTGCAGTTCCGTATGGCCAAGGGCCGCCTTTTTGCCATGTGGTAGAGAGCACATGGTGCTGCTGACCCAGAATCAGAGTTTGTCCTTCAGTCTCTTACCTGGAACATGCTGATCTGTAGAAAATCCCCTGAGAGAGGAGGTCTTTGCCATAAATCATGACAGTTGCTTGCAGAAGCAGTGTGCTGTCACTGCACCTTCCTGGGTAGGGGCCGTGTTACCAGTGCTGGGAACTCTGTGTGCAAGTCCAAGCCTTGCACACGGATCAAAAACTCCGTGGAAGCAGCAGAGCTTCCTGGCTGCCGCTCATGCTGGAAGAAACATAGGGTGAAGAGCCCAGGCTCAGGCCTCTGGGGAGAGATGAAGTGCAGAGATTCAGAGTTGGAATTGCAGGGCTGTGTTTCTTCGATGTTAAAGCCACTGGCTAGACACAGCCCCTGTGTCCTTGTCTGCCTTCCTGCAGCCTGCTGGGAGCCTGGCTGTAGGGACTGTGCCCATGTGAGCGCTGCTTTGTTACAACACTGTCTTTCCCTTGGGTACGGATAAAACCAACCTAAAAAAGGGAAGGTGGTACTGTTTCCCATGTGACAGAATTTGAGAAGTTCATGCCAGGTCAGATTCCTTGAGCCAGTGTGCAAAACAGATGATTTCCCTGCACTCTGTCCCTCTCCTGTCCTGGCCTCTTAAAGTTGGGATAAATTGGCTCTTCTTCCCTCTGGTCTTGGAGATCCTTTGGCCCTGGAAAGGCAGGCCGTGGCACCATGCAGAGCCTCACAGGTCTCTGTCTTCCCTGGCTTCACCGAGTCACCTCTTTCCAAGAGGAGTGTGCCACCTCTGTGGCTGCGGGCAGTGGGATGGGGCTGGCTTCCGAGGTGCTTCCCTGTTGTGTTGCTGTTCCCTGCTGTCCATAATTGTCCCCTATGCCCACCACCTTCTCCTCTCTGCACAGGGCACGGGTGCCAGGCCATATATGGGGCAGGTTGGTGCTGAGGATGCTGACGGTATAGACATGGCCTACCGCGTGCTGGCTGACCATGCACGGACCATCACGCTGGCCCTTTCTGATGGGGGCAGACCTGACAACACTGGCAGAGGGTAAGAAGGGAGCTGCCACAATGCTACCGCTCCCATTCTGTTCAGCACGTCTTCCCTGAGGGCTCTGAGATCACATGTGTCTCTGCGATGTCTTTGAATTCATCATTAAAGCGGTGGATAGCAGAGTGTTTGCTCAGTACGTTTGACGTTTGAATCCCTGTAGCAAGGTCCGCCCAAAAGGCCAAGATACACAGGTCTGAGGGTTCTTGTGAGTACCAGTCCTGCTGTGTCAGCCCCCAGAAAAGATTGCTGTGGGCAGACAGGCACAAAACTCTGCTTGGTGCAGTGCTGCTGTCAAAAAAACCCCAAACCAATGAAGTTTGGGACAGGGGGCTGTGCTGTGGGTGCTCCTCGACTCACAGGACTGACAGAAGGACAGAGTGAGTCTGGGCGATGGAGGCACCTCACCTCTGGCTTGCTGCTGGTGTGAGCAGCTACTTGAGAGAAAATGTGGGAAGAGAACCCTGTGCTCTTGCTCCTGGGAGGGGGTGCCAGGAGGTGGATGCCCTGAGAGCAGCTCAGAGGTGTACCGTTTGTATAAGGGACTCTGCTGTTCCCTAGGTATGTGCTGAGGCGGATTCTCCGACGGGCTGTGCGCTACTCCCATGAGAAGCTCAATGCCCCCAAGGGTTTCTTTGCTACTCTGGTTGATGTGGTGGTGCAGTCACTGGTAAGTTCTTTCCTCGCTCCGCTATGTCTGCCGAAGTCTTCCTCTGCTGAGGTGTTTGGCTCTCCATGCTGAAGGACTAATCCTCCTGGATCTGCAGGGAGATGCCTTTCCTGAGCTGAAGAAAGACCCGGATATGGTGAAGGACATTATCAATGAAGAAGAGGATCAGTTCCTGAAAACACTCAGCAGAGGACGTCGCATCCTGGACAGGAAGATCCAGAGCCTGGGGGACAGTAAAATTATCCCTGGTAAGGCTGTGACTTCTGTCTGGATGCACCAAAAGACATTTATTATCTGGGACCAAGTTAGGGCTCAGCTGGGCTGGGAACTGAGAGATGGTAGAAGGTGTGAGGGGACAGAGTTGGAGGCAAAAGACCATTGCTCAGAGCTGGGCCACCCATTTCTCCTTTGGTCTGTGTTGACTTGCTTGGGTTTCCAACCTGCCCAGGCACCATGTGATCTCCATGCTGTCAGAGAGGAGCCTTTTAGATGTTCGTGTTCACCAGAGCTGTTCCCTCTCCTGCGATAGCACAGAGACAGTTGGGTGGGACAGAGCCAGTTGGAGAGGGGGGAAAGGAGCGGGGTCTTACAGAGCAGGAGCACTGACTGCTCTGCTTTTTCTCTGAA
>NW_009650164.1:25952-30778 GCF_000708025.1 Charadrius vociferus | reverse complement strand
GGAGGAGAAGGGCCTTGTTGTGGACATGGAGGGCTTTGAAGAAGAGCGGAAAAATGCGCAGGTAGATAACAGCTCCAGGAGACCTGGTCTGCGAGTGGGCAGGGAGGATTCCCTTCCTTTTAGTTTGCTGTCATGAGTCTCTGCTCCTTTCTGTGAGTACTGCTCACACCCAGCATGCCCCAGTGCACGCAGTTGTTGTGGGACATGTCTTTTCTGTGCAGCTGGGGCTGGGTTTGCTCACTAACAGTGCGAGGCCTGGGGCCTCGAGCACAACCTTCATACGGAGTCGGTGGAGTGCTGGGAGCACCTCCCCGCTGTCCTGTTCTGGACAGGGAAGTTCTGGACTTCCCAGGCCCAGGAGCAGTCTCCAGGCAGGTCTGCAGCTTGGGTGCCTCTCCCAGCAGTTTGCTGGAGGAGCAGAGTGGCGTTGAGCAGCTGGCTGGGTGCTTGCCTTGTCCTTGCTGGGCTCAGGGCCACTTTGGCTGCATGCTGGTAGTGCCAGAACAGCCTGCTCCAAAGTCAGAAAAGATGGGAGCACTCCAGCAGCTGGCATATGGCTTCCCAGAGCAAAGCTCTGAACTCAGGACCTCTCAGGGATGCGTGTGAGGTGTGCAACGGGCCAGTGCTGAGGTGGGTTTTCTCAAACTTTGGTGCTTGTCGTTGGCAGCTCAAATCCCAAGGGAAGGGTGCTGGTGGGGAGGACCTCCTCATGCTGGACATCTATGCCATCGAAGAGCTAAGGGCCCGAGGGCTGGAGGTGACTGACGACTCGCCAAAATACAGCTACACTTCAGATCAGAGCGGTGCCTATGGTATGAAAAAAACCTTCTCAGAATCATCTGCTGCTGCCAAACCTTTCCTGGCATGTACCTCAACAAGATCCCCTTTGGGTTCACCTTTCCTGGGACATGGAGGTGGGAGTGGAAACATGTGCAGGTGAATAGCCTGCTTCTGACAAAGGGAGCAGGGAGAGAGGAGGGCAGACTGTTCAAGGGCTGACCTACTTTTCAGGTCCATTGTTGCCAACCTGGTCAGAGAGTCTTAATGGGGTTCCTGTTCCCTGCAGTATGGTGTCTCCACACTCCTGTGTTTGTGTTTCCCAGCTGCCCTTTCACCAGTGTCGCAGGAGACTGCATTTTCTGCTTGGTCTGTCCTCAGCTCACTTGCTCTGTCTCTTGCTGCTAATTCTTTGATTTGGTGGAGATTCGGGAGGCCCCAGGCTCGTAGCAGTGCACAGGGCTGACTCTTACTGCATAGGTGCGGAAGAAAGTGACAGTCCCTGCCTTGGAGAGCATGGAATGAAATTCCCTCTTACCCAACTAACTGTTGCCCTGGTTCTTTCTCCTTATCTCCTGCAAATGTAGCTGCCATGAGTTCCTGCAGTATGTGGGAGGTGTTGCTATGAAGTTCTGCTCCCATGTGGTGTCTACAAGGTTTTCCTGTTTTACTGACACTGCCTGTCGTCCTGGTGACAGATTTTGGGAGCCTCGTGGCCACAGTGAAAGCCATCCGCAGGGAGAAGAAGTTTGTGGAGGAGGTATCCACTGGCCAGGAGTGTGGGATAGTGCTGGACCGGACCTGCTTCTACGCCGAGCAGGGTGGGCAGATCTATGACGAGGGCTACATGGTCAAGGACGACGACGGCAGGGAGGATGTGAGTGGGCCTGAGAGCCTTTGGCTAGACTCAGCCTGACCTGGGGCCTGGGCAGGTGTGTGCAGAGAAGGACAAGGGGCCAAGCAAGCTCCAGCAATTTCCTGACCGTGGCCAGTGTCAGGCGTTGCACAGGTTTCCTTTTCGGGCTTGCTGGAGTCTTGCTCCCTTTGCTTCTTGGGGAACTAAACTCGGTGCTGCAGCGTCAGGCTGCGGCCGGAACATGGGTGCCTGTGGTGGTGGTGCTGGGATTACTGTGCAGAAGGGACTGTGCTTTTGAGCTGTGATGGGGAGCTGAGATGGGGACCTCTTTCTGCTCTGCTGTGCCCCATAACTGTGCCCCACCTTGGTTCTCTTCTCTGCTTTGCAGCCCTGTGTGCTGTGCATGGGGACGCTCGGCTTTCTCCTATCGCACACACCAATCTGGCTGTCAGCTGAGACCTTTCCAGTTGCAGCTCAGACCTTTGACTGCACCGTGTGTCTCCCCTTGGCCTCTCGCCCTGCTCACTGGGTGCATTTCCCTCTTTGTACAGAAAACAGAATTCACGGTGAAGAACGTGCAGGTCCGAGGAGGCTACGTGCTTCACATAGGAACTCTATATGGAAGCTTGAAAGTAGGAGATCAGGTCCACCTGTCTATTGATGAGGTGAGTTAAGATATGGTATGACACAGGGCCTCATCTTTTTTCCCTGGATTTTTGTTTCCTTTGTTTCCATTGGTGCCACATAAATGGCCTGGAGTTTGGGGCCTGCTCACCCTCTGGCATGCGATGCAGGCAAACAACGTGGCCCTTCCAGTCTGGCTGAGTCAAGGTCTCTCCTGCATGGCACTGGGCTTTCTCCTACCACGAGGCAGATAACGCCCAGCTGGCTCAGAGCCACACTGCCTGGGTTTCGCTGACCAGCAGCAGAAACACGTTTTGGGTCACGGCTGGGAGGTGGAGCACGTATGGTGCTCCACTGCATCGTAGGTGACAGCAGAGAGCCTGGGCTGTCTGCCCCACTCCAAACATGGCTCCTGGGGGCTCAGCCTGCTCAGCGACTGCTGGGTTGAGCCTAGTCTGCAAAATCATAGAATCATAGAATGGTTTGGGTTGGAAGGGACCTTGAAGATTACCTAGTTCCACCACCTTGCCATGGACAGGGACACCTCCCACCAGCCCAGGTTGCTCCAAGCCCGATCCAACCTGGCCTTGAACACCTCCAGGGATGGCGCTTCCGCAGCTTCTCGCTCGCCCTGCTGGCCACACTTCTGATGCAGCCCAGGATACAGTTGGCCTTCTGGGCTGCAATCATGCATTGCTGGCTCATGTTGAGCTTTTCGTCAATCAGCACCCCCAGGTCCTTCTCCTCAGGGCTGCGCTCCATGTATTCTCCACCCAGCCTGGAGTTGTTCTTGGGATTGCCCCGACCCAGATGGAGGACCTTGCACTTGGTCTTCCCTATAGAGGTAGCACCTTTGGAGCAAGAGGGTTGGCTTCCACCTTGTCCACTGAGGAGCGGAGATCAGTGTCTGTGACCTGGTCTGTCCTTGGCCCCTCTCCAGACAAGCCCAACAATGGGACTGCCAGGGAAAAACCATACATGCATTTGGTGGGGAATGTCCTGCTCCCTTAGCAAAGGCTCCAAAGCATGATAAGTTGTTTCTGGTCTCCTGAGCTAGTTAGGTTTCTGTTGGAGCAGCAGTTAACCTCCACTTCTGCTGGTAGAGGTGATCTTGGCTCCATAGCGTGGGACCCCATCTAACAATGGCTTCCTCCATCAGACTAGGCGGAGGCCGGTCATGAGCAACCACACGGCCACCCACATCCTCAACTTTGCCCTGCGCTCAGTGTTGGGAGAAGCTGACCAGAGAGGGTCACTGGTCGCACCAGACAGGCTGCGGTTTGACTTCACAGCCAAGGGAGCCTTGTCTACCCAGGAAATCAAGAAAGTTGAAGGGATTGCCAACCAGATGATTGAAGAGGCAAAGGTAAGTATGGCTGCTGGGTTGGATATACTCAGGAAAAAAATATCTTGAGTCAGACTTTTGGATGATCTGCGATGCTGGGGGTTTGGCCCAGCAGGAGTCTTCTGAGCTCCTGATGCAGTCCTGTGCACAGGTTGGCATCACCTCAGAAGATTTTGAGTGGGAAAACTCCGTGTAGATTGCTCTGTTCATTGGTACTTGAGCCCTCTCTAGGGCTGGAGTGTTTCTCGGCCTGCTCTAACATTAGCTACAAGAGCCAAGAAGTTTGGCAGAGTAGTTTTGTGGGCCTGGATGGATTTACAGTGTACACCCAGACCCCTCAGTGATGTGTCCTCTACAGCGAGAGAGCTCCTCTGTCTGGTGCCAGCCAGAACGGTCCCTGGAGCACCCTGTGCTTTGCTCAGGAGTCTGGTTGGAAATGAACATAAAGGAGCATGGGGGGTCTGAGCAGGCAGTGGTGTCAGGAGTTTTGAAGATGAGGCATCTGTCAATGCCTTTGGGATTGCTGCAGCTCAACAAACGTTAGCTCAGGTGAGGCACGTAACTTCCCTTTTAGGATCTTTCAGAGGAAGTCTGGAATTCCCTGGGAATGCAGGACCTCAGTCACAGCTGACAGGACTGGCTCTTACCTGCGTCCCTTTCCTGTCCTCTGCAGACCGTGTATGCCAAGGACTGCCCTCTCGCAGCAGCCAAAGCTATCCAAGGACTGCGGGCAGTTTTTGATGAGACCTACCCCGATCCTGTCCGTGTGGTCTCAATTGGCATCCCTGTGGAGGAGTTGCTGGCTGACCCCTCTGGCCCCGCAGGCTCCATCACTTCTATTGAGTTCTGCGGAGGGACGTGAGTATCTGCAGAGGCCGGGGAAGGCTGCGGGGTGGCTGAAAACGAGTCCTTGGGGAGCCCGAGCTCTGCTGCGTGCCGTGGGTGTATGCTGGGCACAGCCAGGGCAGAGCTGGAGGTGGTGGCAATGATGTGCTTTTCCAATCCTGAGTCAAGCCGTGTTTAGAATCGGCCTTTGCAGACAGGGAGACTGCCTGTATGCTCCCCGCCCACACGCATAGTCTCTAACAGCGCTGGGAACATAGCCCTTGCCACCCTTTCCTCGCTTATTTGCCTGCAGCGGCTTGGTTGGGTTTTCTACCTGTCCCCACGCTTGCTGCGTCTCCCTGGCAGGGTGGTTTTCTTGTTTCCGTGCTGATTCCTGCT
>NW_009650164.1:21917-25939 GCF_000708025.1 Charadrius vociferus | reverse complement strand
GAGAGGGCAACTTCTAACTCCTGTTGTGCGTTTTTCTGGGTTCTTTCCAAAGGCACTTACAGAACTCCGGCCACGCTGGCCCCTTTGTGATTGTTTCAGAAGAAGCGATTGCTAAAGGCATCCGGAGGATAGTTGCGGTCACCGGGGCCGAAGCACGGAAGGTAAGGGGAGGCGGGAGAGGTCCTGCCAAATCCATGTCCTGTGGGAAACCATTGGCACGTGCGTGCGGAGATACTAGCCCTGTGCCAAGGTCCTTTTTATTTATGTTTGCCCGGTATCCCTCAGCACCAGGAAGGATTGGTGTGAGTGCCTGAGGGATCTGTGGCTTGGGCTCCACCAACACAGTGCAGAGAAGGATTCGAAGGATGCTGCCGTTAGCAGCAGCTGTGCTGGAGGCCCCTGGCTGTGCTACAGCCAGAGGAGAGCGCGGGGAGGGAAATGGGGCAAAGTCCAGGCTGTTGCTGTTGTGTTAGAAGGGCCTAGGGTGGGAGACAGCATCGCACCCTGGTTGTGGTCAAGCACTGCCTGCTTTGGCTCTGCTGCTTCCTGAGGAGTTACTGACCTCCATCCTGGGGCTGCAGTATTTATTCTTCACCCCTTCTCATGGTGGTGGCCAAGAGCCCATCCTGCTAAATCTTTCCGCGTGACTTAACTCGGGTTGTATTCCGCTAGGCGCTCAGGAAAGTCGACAGCCTCAGGAAACTGTTGTCAGCCCTGGAGGCCAAGGTGAAGGTCCAGACAGCTCCCAACAAGGATGTGCAGAAGGAGATCACGGATCTCAGTGAGGTGAGGATGGTAACAGTGCTTTGCCTTCCCAAAGTGAATGAGGACCTTGATTGCCAGCACTGGGTGGTTTTAATGAGCCCCAAGTTCAGCTTCCTGCTCCTGTCTGAACAGAATCCCACCCTGTGCCCTGTGGGTGCTGCAGCCACCACCTCATGCCTGACCTGTGGGGCACTGGGAGGGGACGGGAGGTTCATGAGTGTGGTGCAGCATCACATCACGGCCTCCTGCCGTGCTCACTGGTACCTCTAACCCTCTCCGTCCGCCCCTGTTTTGCAGACAATGGCCACTGCTGTTATCCCACAGTGGCAGAAAGACGAACTGCGAGAGGCTGTTAAAGCACTGAAGAAAGTTATGGATGACCTGGACCGAGCAAGCAAAGCCGACATCCAGAAACGAGTGAGCCCTGGGTGGGAATACAGCACAGTGTGGGAGGGCAGTGGGGGGCTCCCTGGGGAGCTTCACTTGTGCCCGGTGTGGAAGGGAGCCGAGCTGTGGGGATCTCCTCACTGTGTTCAGAGTTCCAGCCTCTCCTGCTCCCTCCCAGGGCCTGGCTACCTCCACGCCTGTTCCCTGGGGTGCAGCGCTGGCGGCATGTCTTGGAAGTTGGGGTGCTCCTGCCCTAACGGTGCCCCTGCATGCATGGTATGGGCAGCGCAGGGCTCTTCCTCCTGGATCCCCTTGGATTTTCCTGGAGGAGGAATCACGCACAGCACTGCTGCTGCCTTGGAGGCCACGCGCTTGCCTGCCAACATGTTTTCTTCCTTGCTGTGGAGTGTGGGGCTGCTCGGGGCTGGGCCATGGGTGTGTTGAGGCACCTTGGGGGCCTCTGTACCTGCAGGGAAGCTCCATCTATGGGGTTCTTGTGTCCATACGCAATGTGTGTGCTCTAGCATCTGACCACTGCTGTCCTCAGGTGCTGGAGAAGACCAAGCAAGTCATTGAGAGTCACCCTAACCAGCCATTGGTCATCATGGAAATGGAAAACGGAGCCTCAGCAAAGGTATGGGAGGGCCTGGTCTCCTCCACAACCTTCCTTGTGCCTGAGGAGCAGTTGGGTGGTCTCTGTTCACTTGGGGAGGCGGTGCTGTCTCTCTTACCACCTTCCAGCCCCGGAGCTAGCAAAGAGGAGGACCTCTGGGATACTCTCTGCATCCCACCTCCTGGACTAACGTATGGGTTTGCAGGGGTGGGATGGGGTCTGGACCATTTGCTGAGCTTCCAGACCTGAATTATGGATAGAGACACCAATAGAAATGGCGTTGTGTCCCAGGTAAGACTCATCCAGGAGCAATCGCAACATTAAAATGCGCTCCGAACGGCAACTCTGCCAAGCCACAGAAGCCGTGATGCTTGTGGCCATTGCAGATCAGCTCTGGCAACGGTGTCCTGGGCTGCGTGTGTGGACAGGGCTGGGTCAGAGAGCCGCTCCCCGGCTCCAGGGCGCTGTCTGCTGCAGCAGAGTTCAAATTCTTCTCTGGCCAGGGCTGAAAACTGTTCCTCCCCTTCCTCAGAAGTTTCTTTCTGAGCGATTTCTGGTGTGAATAAAAGCTCCCCTGTGAGCGCTGTGCTGCAGTGCTGAGCCCAGCGGGCGTCGATGGTGGCCTGAGGTTGGACCTCTCGGCTTTTCATGCCCTATTTAAATTTCCGCTGTGGGAGTCTCGGAGCCGATCCTGCTTACAGATGCCTGCTCGCTCTCTGGGGCCATCTCCATCCCCACGATGGCAGCGCTCCCGCTCGCAGTGGGTGCCAGCGCAGCATTCTCCCTGCAGACAGCTGCATCCCGGGGGATGGCGGTTCCCTTTCCAGCTAGAGCAGTGCTGCTTTGCTCGCAGGAGGGACCCCTCCTGGAGCTCTGTGCTGCGTCGTATTGTCTACGAGAGCGAAGGATGATGGTCTCCTTGGGAATAACAGGATGCCTGGCAGTCTCCCCGCTTTCTCCAGCGTGCGTGCTCTGTCTGATAACCCTCACAGCTTCTTCACGCTGCATTTGAGTCCTGACTTTCTGCAGAACAGCTGCTCCCTTCTGCTGGGAGCTTACGTCGCAGGACAAAGCATTTTTCCCTCCAGCCAGTATACTTGTGCTAAGGTTCACTTGCTTTGGGACTGATTTTCATGGTTCCTGGATAACTGAACGTGGGGAAATAAAAGCAGCTCCTCGCTCCTGCATCCTTGCAGCCGTGAGGGGACACGGCCAGGGCTTGTGGCCCCTGCAAGGCTTCTGCACAGCCCAGGATGTGGAGATCGCTCATGTTTGGGAGAAGGAGTGCTGCGGGGTGCTGCTGGCTGGGTTAATGCAAGTCTCGGGGTGCCGCAGGGGCTGGAGCGGAGCCGGTTGCGAGCTGCAATGATTCTGTCCTCTTACAGGCCCTGAACGAGTCTCTGAAGCTCTTCAAAACTTACTCCCCGCAGACTGCCACCATGCTCTTCGCTGTAGATAACGAAGCTGGTAGAATCACCTGCCTGTGTCAAGTACCCCAGGTAAGGCCGAGACTCTGCCTTGCTCTGCGCCTCGGCGGAGGATTTACAGCCTCCAGGCACCATCTAACACTACACGGCCAAAACTTGTTTGGGTTGGCAAGAGCCGGGACCCTTGTGCTGGGGTTATTATCAGGCTGTAGAGGGATGGGAGAGATGTTGAGCTCTGCAACAGGGAAGGGGAAGAGCTAGGACATAGTGTGGTTGTAGGCATGGGACAGGCAGTCTGGCCCTGGACTGCTGGCCTAGGAGATGCACCTGGAAGAGCTTTGTCCTGTTGTACCACACTCATGGACCTCCTTCCCTCTCTGCTGGTGGGGCTGAGGTCGTAGAATCATGGAACAGTTTGGGTTGGAAAGGACCTTGAAGACTATCTAGTCACCCTCCCTGCCCTGGGCAGGGACACCTCCCACCAGCCCAGGTTGCTCCAAGCCCCGTCCAACCTGGCCTTGAACACCTCCAGGGATGGGGCAGCCACAGCTTCTCGGGGCAACCTGCCCCAGGGGCTCAGCAGCCTCACAGGGAAGAATTTCTTCCTCAGATCTCATCTAAATCTCCCCTAGTTCATTGTAAAACTATTCCCCCTTGTCCCATCACTCCCCTCCCTGACCCAGAGTCCCTCCCCAGCTCTCCTGGAGCCCCTTTAGGCACTGGAAGGGGCTCTGAGGTCTCCCCTTTTTCGCCTTCTCTTCTCCAGGCTGAACCCCCCCAACTCTCCCAGCCTGTCCTCCCAGCAGAGGGGCTCCAGCCCTCCCAGCATC
>NW_009650164.1:19748-20876 GCF_000708025.1 Charadrius vociferus | reverse complement strand
AAGGGACCTTGAAGATCATCCAGTGCCACCCCCCTGCCCTGGGCAGGGACACCTCCCACCAGCCCAGGTTGCTCCAAGCCCCGTCCAACCTGGCCTTGAACACCTCCAGGGATGGGGCAGCCACAGCTTCTCGGGGCAACCTGCCCCAGGGGATCACCACCCGCACAGCAAAGAATTTCTTCCTAATGTCTAATCTGAGTTTCCCCTCTTTCAGTGTAAAACCATTCCCCCTCGTCCCACGGCTCCCCTCCCTGATCCAGAGTCCCTCCCCAGCTCTCCTGGAGCCCCTTTAGGCACTGGAAGGGGCTCTGAGGTCTCCCCTTTTTCGCCTTCTCTTCTCCAGGCTGAACCCCCCCAACTCTCCCAGCCTGTCCTCCCAGCAGAGGGGCTCCAGCCCTCCCAGCATCTCCGTGCCCTCCTCCGGCCCCGCTCCAACAGCTCCGTGTCCTTCTGCTGGTGGGACCCCCCGAGCTGGAGGCAGCACTGCAGGGCTGTGAGTGTGAGACAGAGCTGCCTCTATTATTTATTTTGTTTGTTTGTTTGTTTCTGTTCCTCCCAGGAGACCGCGAACAAGGGCCTGAAGGCCAGCCAGTGGGTGCAGGAGGTGTCTGGCCTGATGGACGGCAAAGGTGGTGGGAAGGACGTTTCGGCGCAGGCCACGGGCAAGAACGTGGGCTGTTTGCAGGAAGCCCTAAAACTGGCCACGGACTTTGCCCGGCTCCGGCTGGGAGAGCTGAAAAACTGATATATCCCCCCCGTCTCCTCGGCTCCCCAACTCCCGTCCCCCTCCTGCTGCTGAGCCGCCACCCGCCTTCCCTATGCATAAAGAGAATAAAGCGACTAAAGGCAGCGTCGGGTCTGCTGGAGGGGGCGGGACGGGTTCCCCTTCCTCCTCCCCTTCCTCCTCCCCTTCCTCCTCCCCTTCCTCCTCCCCTTCCTCCTCCCCTTCCTCCTCCCCTTCCTCCTCCCCTTCCTCCTCCCCTTCCTCCTCCCCTTCCTCCTCCCCTTCCTCCTCCCCTTCCTCCTCCCCTTCCTCCTCCCCTTCCTCCTCCCCTTCCTCCTCCCCTTCCTCCTCCCCTTCCTCCTCCCCTTCCTCCTCCCCGTCCCCCTCCCCTTCCCCCTGCCCGT
>NW_009650164.1:11100-18601 GCF_000708025.1 Charadrius vociferus | reverse complement strand
AGCCCCCCTGCCCCCACCCTGGGCCACCACTGGAGCTGCTGCGGACCCCCCATAGCCGCCCTCAGGGCCGGAGGCCCAAGAAGCCTCCTCAAGGACACCAGAGTCTGCATCCCTCCCGCCACTGGAGAGCCCCCAAAGCAGCCCCAGCCCTGCCCAAGCACCCCGGATCCTGCCTGAGGACCCCCTTGTGTCGCAGGAGACCCCTCCTGCCCACCCCGGGGTGGCCCCAGCAGGGGGGTGACACCCTCACCACCGAGCTGCCCACCGCCACCATCCATGGCAGGAAGCAGCGGGCAGGAACTGTGTCCTGGCACAGACTGCGCATCCCTCGGACCTCCTGCCCAGGCAGCGCTTTGGGGTGGCCGAGACGTGTTCTGTTGGCTTTCTTTTGTAATAAATCGAGTTTGGGTTTTGGGCGTTTTTTTGTGCTGTGTCCTGGCACAGACTGCGCATCCCTCGGACCTCCTGCCCAGGCAGCGCTTTGGGGTGGCCGAGACGTGTTCTGTTGGCTTTCTTTTGTAATAAATCGAGTTTGGGTTTTGGGGTTTTTTTTGGTGAGTTTTCTGCCTGCGTGGCTCTGCTGGGGCCTCTGCCAGCCCCAGGCAGAGGTGGAAGGATGCACTTGCGGTGACGGGCTGCCAGGCACCGGGGTCACCTCCCTCTCTGCTCCCGCTGTCCGTCCTCGAGGGGTGCAGAGGCACTGACGTGGGGTCCGGTTATTCCTGGGGATGGGAAGGAGCTGGTGCTGTCTGCCTGGCTGCATCACGTCGGGCTGGCCGGGAATATTCTGGGTAAAGGCGGTTATTAACGTTCCCATTGAGAAACAGGGCAGAGCTGCGCTCCTGCCTCCGGGCTGAGTTGCGGGGAAGGCGGCATCCTAAAAAAAACCACCAAACCACCCCAGAGCCTGGGGCTGTGTCAGGCAGCACGCAAAACGGGGTACAAAAATTGCACGTGCGCTTCAGGCGGTTAAAAACTGCATCGGAGTCGAATAACCAGAGAAAAGAAATACAAAATCTTTTTCTTTCCGACACAATACACTCTTTTACCAGAGCAAATTAGAAATACAGAACAAGTTCCTACCAGTGAGAGAAGGACAACCTAGAAATGATGGACACCGGACCAAGATGCCACGGTGGGGAGGGTGAGGGGGGGAACAACCGTGGGTTCCTCGGGTGCAGGAACGCTGGTGGAGTTCCTGCTGGCCGCAAATGCGATCCGTGGCCGAAAACAGCCCGTAATAAACCAGTAAGGAAAACCCATTTGGGAGCAGGGATGACCGGGAGCAATTGGGTTTGCGCTGCCCTGCTGCTGGCGTGGGAGCTGGGCTCAGCACCAGCCCAAAATCCCACGGAAGCCCCTCGGGGCTGTCTCGGGGTGGTCCCTCCTTCCTTTGGCATCACGGTGGGATGCCGAGTGGCTCCAGAAGCTGTACCCACCCCTGCTGGAGCGATGCCCCAGGGGAAGGGGGGGTCTGAAGCGTGGAGACAGTGGGTGCACCGGCTTGCAGTGCTGGTGAGGTCGGGGTGCCGTAGGGGTACAGCAGCCTGTGGGTGGGGGGGATGCTGGCACGCAAGGCAGCCGGGATTTGGGATGCTCCTTTGGGATACGATCCTTTTATTTTGGCTTCTCCCCACCCTGCCCCACGGCCGCGTCTGCTTATCCCTAGGTCTGAAAACAGGAGGAAAAAGAAAACAAGCGCACTCGAACACCACGACTTCTCTCGCCGCGGCGGACCGGCTTCTCGCAGGGGGTGGGACGCGGCGCTGCTGGTACCGGCGACGGCAGGGGATGCCCGTGCCGAGAGCAGGCACCTCGCGGTGCGCGTGGCGCTAGCTGGAAGCCTCAAAAGAAATGCGAACAGAAGAAGGGCTGGCCACGTCAGGGCTGGGGGGAGCCCGCAGCATCCCTGGTCCCTCTACTGGCTCCCCTCGGGGTCCGACATGTGGTTTCTCACCTGCGAGGAGAAACGCGCAGTGTGGCCATCCTCTGACGCGCCCGGGAAGCAGGATGGAAGTCAGTGTCCTGCCTGGCACGGGGACCCGTGGGGTCCCGCACCCACCTCGGGGGGATGATAAAAGGTATTTCTACTCCGAGGGGTTGGGGTTTTTTGCAGCCTGTGCTGCTGCTGTAACCCACGCCCGGGGCTCGGCTGCAGCGGGCTGGGGGCTTTCCCAGGGGCACACAGCCCTGGCACACTCGGGGGACCCTGATGGAGTATCTCTGCTCCAGCCGTCCCCACCAGCACCCACGCAGATGGCAAGCGGGGATGAACTTTAGGAAAGCACAGAGCCCAGCATGGGATCTGGCCCTTCTCTTACCGTCTCCTCCGTGTCTGTGCTCTCCTCTTCCTCCTCCTCGGCGCTGTCGATGTTGCGCAGGTCGCTGTGCCCATCAGCTCTCGTCCCCTCCTTCCCCCGGGGCTCCCGTGACCCCTCTCCCACTGGGGACGATGACTCTGCCCCGGTCTCTACCCTCCTCTTCTCGCTCTCCTTGGACCCTGCAAGGACAAGGACGGCAGAAATTCGGGATACCCGTGCGAACATCAGCCCGGGGAAGGGGGAGGATACAGGGAACGTGCCCATCCAGCTCTGGATGCCCACGGCGGACGTTCTGGGCACGTGGCGAGGGATCCCTTACACCCGGATCGGGCTCCAGGCTCGCATGCACCAGCACTGACAGGCGGGTGTCGGACAGTCTACAACATCATCACCATCCCCTCCCCCGCGAGACGCTCTCTCCGCTGGTCCATGCGGTCCAGGCTCTCCAGCAGACTGTCCACCTGCGCCTTGATCTGGCTCAGCTCCCCCTTGATGGAGTGCAGCTCTTCGGCTCGCACTGCGGGGAGAGGAGCCGTTAGGATCCCACCCTGTCCTACAGCCTGCCCGGAGCTGGGGGAACAGTCGTCCTGCGCTGCCACCTTCAGAGCATCCTCCCCTCTGGAGCATCCACCCCTCCCTCCAGAGCATCCTCCCCTCTGGAGCATCCACCCCTCCCTCTGGAGTGTCCTCCCCTCTGGAGCATCCTCATGGAACAGGGATGGGTCCAGGGGACAGCCACCAGCCTGTCGCAGTCCAGGCTGTGTCTTCTGGAGCTCAGGACTCGTAGCCACAAGGTCAGCACCCAGCGGGACCTTCGGGCACCGGCGCTGCTCTAACGCACTGAGCCGCGAGGGCTGAGCCTCCTCTTCCTCCCAGTCCCACCGCACTTACGCTTTGTCCGTCCCGCCGTGGAGCTGGCGCTGCTCCTCGCTGTGGGCTGAGGGCTCAGGCTGCTTTTGCTCCCTGTTCCCACCATGTGAGTTCGTCTGGCCTTGACCGGGATGCGGTTAATGAGGGGGGGGATCTTCTGGTACTCGTACACCCTGCAAGGGCGCAAGAGCACGGCAGCGTGAGCACAACCTCGCAGGGGTGGCAGCAGCCAGGAGAGCGTCTCTTGATGTCCCACTGCAGTAAAGGACCTCCAACCTGGGCATTGCCCACCCCACAGGCTGCCCCTTCCCCATGTACCCCCTCCCCCAGCCCGGGGAGGCTGTGCCATATGTGCCCCTTTGAAGGGGGCAATGCTGCCGAGCCTCTCCCGGAGGCAAGGGGACAAACACCCAGGGACACCCCGCTTGGGTGGGTGCTCAGCCCACCCCTGCCCCGGGGATGCTGTGCTCACCGGTACGGGAAGTCGTCCCTGTAGAGATCGTAGTCCAGGTCACAGTTACTGCTGCAGCAGAGGGAGAGAGGAGAACAAGTCACCCACTCAGTGCGGCCACGGACGCCGTGGAGCACCCACGGCTGGGCACAGCAGGGCACCCCCCCATCCTCCATCCCCATCCCCGGGGAGTGGGAGCCGTCCCAGCGGGGACCCGGGGCTGTGCCCTGGCAGGGGGTTGTCCCGGAGGCAAACAAGGGTGTCGGGGAGGCTGGGGAGAGCCCCCGGGGGCAGCACCAGCAGGTTCTGCTCTCAGGAAGGTGCATTTAGAGCGCCCTGATGTTAAATTTCACGGTCCCCCGGCTCCGCGCGCGCGTGTGCTGCCGGCTCACTCAGCTCCAAATTAAGAAGCGATCTGTCAGCGGATCGCCTCCAATGTGGGCAACCGATGTGCCGGTAATAAATCATGTGCCATGGACCAGGAGCTGAGGGGAGAAGGAGAAGGAGAAGGAGAAGGAGAAGGAGAAGGAGAAGGAGAAGGAGAAGGAGAAGGAGAAGGAGGAGGAGGAGGAGGAGGAGGAGGAGGAGGAGGAGGAGGAGGAAAGATGCTGAAGCTCATTTTGCTGCTTCAGCTGTTGCGGAGTCAGGGAGCATAGGAGTAAGCCTAACCTGAGGGGAGACAAAAACCATGCTCAGAGCATCCCTGGGAGAGGAGAGCCTTCCCCAGCCACACTGCCGGGAACGGGGAGGGGGGAGCCAGGACAAGGTCCCCCCGAGCTCCAGATTTTGCTGCAGATGAGCCTGTTGCCGCGGGATCGATGCTGGAGCTCGGGGAGAGCTGAAGGTCTGCTTGGGGGGCGGGCTAACAGGGCAACCTGCCTGGGGCTACCAAGGCTGAGCCAGGCTTGCCCAGCCTGGGAGGCAGCTCGGAGCCCGTCACGGGGCAAAGGCCCCCCCAGCCCTGCTGCCACCCTGCCTTAATCAAGAATAACCCACGTGGGACAAAACCAGCAAGCGCCAGCCCTCCCAGTAAGGGTGAGGGTAAGGCTAGGGACCTGCCTGCTCCTGTTCTTTGCACCTGGGGGTATTTCGGGAGCTTTTGGTCCAGCCCTGCCGCCTCCCAAGTTTCCATCGCTGCGACGGGACCGACGAGTCCTTCACATCCGCACCTCCTGCCCGTCACCCGGGGAGGAAGGTCACAACCTGCCTCAGGGAAGGTCCAGCAGACGGAGAGGAGTCCCAACCCACATGTGGGGCGCAGGGAAGGTGCCGACCCCGATGGCTGCTGCTGCCCGGAGCCACTGCTGAGACGGACGGGGATGTCACAGGTCACCTCCCGCCATGGCAGCACCGGTGGCTCCGCGGGAGGCTTGGTCTTGGGAGTCTGGCACCCAGCTAGGGACACAGCAAGAGGATTTCCTGGCTCAGCTTTTTGCTCTGAGCATCCCCCCGGGGAAGAGCAAAAGTGGTGGCTGCCACGCGCCAGCAGCCCGAGGGGGCCGTCGGTCCCTGTCCTGCCAGCGCTGCATCCCGCCGGCGCCATGGCAACGGGCAGAGCAATTAGTTCAATCAGGGCATTCGCAAAAAGCTCTCTAATGAGACAGACGGAGCCCAGCTCCAGTCCCCTCCTCGCCTCACGCCTGCTGAGATGGGGAGCCAAAAGCACGCAGGGATGGGGACCGGCTCTTCTGCTACCGTCAGTGCCACCATCAGCATCGCCGGGACCGTCACCACCCCTGTGTGCCTCTGGAGGGGTGTCTGTCCCCCGAGGAACAGCATTTAAAGGCCAGAACTGCACCCGACATCGACATCTGAAACAAGCATGAAGCCCATGGGGCTTTGCTTTTCTCCCAATGCCTTCAGATGTGGAAGAGGGGTCTCTGCACCCCACCGGCATCACACACCGGGTGGGACCCAGCGAGACCTCCAGCCGCCACCAGTGTGGCCAGGTGACGCTCTGAGAGCCTCATCAGGATGGTGGCAGGGACATCCCACGGATCCATGTCCACCACTGTGGGCAGGAGGCCGGAATAGTCCGAGGATTGAGCGATGGAGAGCAGGGGGAGGCAGGAGAGCCAAGCACGGGACAGTCCCCAGCCCAAACTGTCCCCCCGGCCCGGCACAGCCCCCGCCCCGTGCACCGGCACTCACTGGTAGAGGCTGCTGCCGTGGTGCCGCTTCTGGCCCAGCCTGGCCCGGCTCGACTTGGGTTCCCTGGCCATGTCCAAATCTGCGGAGAGAGAGAGGAGGGGAATGAGCAGTGGGAAGAAAAGGGGATGCCAACACCCTACCCCACGCGGACGCGTCTCCGGCACCGGCTTCCCGGGGGCTCCCGGCCACGCTCCTCTCCTGGCTGGAGATGTCCCACTCCAGAGCATCCGCAGGATGAGCTCAAGGCTGGCAGCTCTCTCCAGATTTAAGTTTTTGGGAAGGGCAGGAGCAGCCCAGGGTTGTGTTGGGACATGGAATGGCTCTGTCTTGTCCCTGCAGCAGCCCCTTCCCGTGGGTGCCCCGTCCCCAGGAGCCCATGCCCAGCCAAGGCCGGGCAGGTTCCAATTAGGGTGGCAGAAAGCACCTCTAATTAACCCCTAGAGGCATTTCGCACCACCACAGTGAATCCGCCTTCGCTATCGCTCCTGCTGGCTGGTTGGGCCACTTTTCAGGGAGCCGCGGGCCAGTGGGACGCCGACAAGCACTGCCCACCACGGACGGGTGCCGGGGATGGGGGAAGCCCCGCACACAACTGCTTCGCATTCCCGAAGGCCGCCGAGAGGCGTGTGATGCTGAGCTGCAGGGCAGAGATGTCTCCGGACGCGCAGCTGGGCGATGCCATGTCACACCTCCCCGGCGATGCTCTTCACCCCTTCTTTAGGATTTCAGAGCCAACATACGTGTAAAAGCCGGCTTGAATCTCTTTTCTGAGTATACACTTGAGAGCCACCCATGCAAAGCTTTACTAACATCTCCATATATTTAATTTTGTAATTCTGGGGGGGGGGTGTCCAAAACCCCTCTGGCTCCCAGGGTAGGAACCAGAGGGCGAGACGTTGAGGTCTCCCTCTTGCACACTGCCCCTTGGCCATGGTAAGCATGACCATGACCATGGTAAGCTGTCCCATGGGTGACATTGTGGACGGCTGTGGGACAAGGCCTGAAAGACAAGACTCCAAGTGCTGCCCAGTTGATAGACGGGGACGTGCTGGAACTTGTAGGCCCCAAACCCTGGGAAGACAAAGAGGGTAATGAAAACCACCGACAGAATGTTGACTGATGAGTCATACCGAGACAAGATGTTAAAAAGAGGAGCAGACGGTATCAAACGAGAAGTAACAAAGTTGTACAATGAAGGCTTAACTGCTGATTGTGGAAACTTTACTTAAAGTGCCCTTTGTTTGTTACTGACCAATCAGGAGTTGCCGAACAGGCGATGTTTAGCTAAAAGAACCAATCTGTTTGAAACACACAGCCAATGAGAACATACAGAAACGCGTGATTGTGTACAATAAATCAACATTTTGTTTGCATCGAGCTGTGTCCCGTCTCTCAATCGTAGCAAATTGGTGACCCCGACGTGATACCAGGGCTCAAAACCCACCTATCTGCGTGGCCTGCTGCGAGTCCCACAGAACGTTGAATGTGCTGCTGAGAGGAAGCAGGAGCCGGCCTGAAATCCCTCTGAAGTAGAGAGGTGAGCTGTGAGAAACATGGGAAATCAAGCGTCCTCCCCTGAGAGAGACGTGTACGAGCTTATGAAAGCTCTCCTTAAAAAGCATGAAAAGAATGTTCCTGAGCACGATCTCAAGGCGATCCTTAAATGGGTACAAGTGAAAATACCCGCTGTGACTGCATCTAATATTTT
>NW_009650164.1:10474-10932 GCF_000708025.1 Charadrius vociferus | reverse complement strand
GTACCTCCATTGTCGGCAGAGGACCAAAACCCCCCCAAGCCCTTGGAGGTCTGTGCCGCGGGTTACCCCCCAGAGGAGGACCCTTTTGATCCAGGGCCAGTGGACTCCGAAAAAGAGCCAGATCTATACCCCCTGAGCCACGCGATGTGTGGGCTAACATAATGCACCAAGCCTTGAAGGAAGGAGCCCCGGACATTGCTAAAACGATAGTGACCCCCGTGATTTATCAGGGGCGGGGGGTGCAGTGGGAGGCCTTATCTTTTCCAGTAATTAAGGAACTGCATCGTACCGTCACCGAGCACGGGCTTTCCTCCCCTTATTTTGTGAGCCTGTTGTCTTCTGTATTTGACACTTAGGGTATGACTCCTCATGATCCAAAGTCTCTAGCGCAGCTGTTATTGACTCCGACTCAATATTCATTATGGGAGTCGCATTGGAGGGGGGGGGCTCAGGGACGC
>NW_009650164.1:4069-5973 GCF_000708025.1 Charadrius vociferus | reverse complement strand
ATAGGGCCGCTATAGATTTTTTGCTTTTAGCGCAAGGATTTTGGCTGTAAGGATTTTGAAGGCATGTGTTGTATGAATCTCTCTGACCATTCGGCATCGGTTTATGCCAGTATTCAACAGCTTAAAGCTGGAGTCTTTAAACTTCAACAAGCCGATAGCTGGGATTGGTTAGATAAACTTTTTGGAGGATGCGGGCTGTCAGGATGGTTAAGGAGTTTGGTGAAGACGATTGTATATGCCTTGGCCGTTTTTGTTTTCTTGTCACTCTTTTTGCCCTGTTTGTTGCAATGTCTACAAAAGTTGATAGCACGCTCTAGGAAGAAGGTTCTTTTTGTGCGACAGGAAGGGGGAGATGTGGGACAAGGCCTGAAAGACAAGACTCCAAGTACTGTCCAATTGATAGACAGGGACGTGCTGGAACTTGTAGGCCACAAACCCTGGGAGGACAAAGTGGTTAATGGAAAACCACCGACAGAATGTTGACTGATGAGTCATACCGAGACAAGATGTTAAAAAGAGGAGCAGATGGTATCAAACGAGAAGTAACAAAGTTGTACAATGAAGGCTTAACTGCTGATTGTGGAAACTTTACTTAAAGTGCCCTTTGTTTGTTACTGACCAATCAGGAGTTGCCGAACAGACGATGTTTAGCTAAAAGAACCAATCTGTTTGAAACACACAGCCAATGAGAACATACAGAAACGCGTGATTGTGTACAATAAATCGACATTTTGTTTGCATCGAGCTGTGTCCCGTCTCTCAATCGCGGCAGACGCCACTGCACCAGGGAACCCCGAGCTGAAGCTTCCCATGTCCTCTGTGACTACACCAGCTCCTCAGAGAGGTCTAGACCTCCCCGGGAGCGTGGACACTGGCCACAGGTCCCCTCCAGCCCCACATCCGCCAGAGCAAGGTCCCTGCGGAGGAGAGGGCTTCTGAGCAGGATCCGAGCGGAAGGAAATGGGCACTTGTTTGCTTTCCAGGCTGTCACCTTGTGTGACGAAGTCTGCGGGCTGGTTCTGATCTCCCATTTTCTCTGGGTGCCACCAGCATCCCCCGGTACAGCTGAGCTCACTGCTCATCGCCAGTTGACACCCCTCTCTCCAGCCCATCATATCCACCCAGCAGAGCCACCCGGTCCCCTCCCGGCCAGTGGGACAGGGACCTCAGCAGCCCAGCCAGGGACCCCAGCCGTGGCCAGGCATCCCAGGACAGGCTGCTCGCACCGTGGGGACTGTCCTCTTGGGGCAGGGGACCCGGGCCAGCAGGGCTCCATCACCCCACGGCCATCGGCCCTGCATCTGAGCTCCCATCCGTGTAACTACGGGGTGGGGGGGCAGCCCAGTACTGGGAAAATATCCCTGTCCCAGGGGTAACAGTATGGGGGGCTTCCCAGTACTGGAAGGACATCCCTGTCCTGGGTCTAATGGCATGGGGGGGCATCCCAGTACCACGAGGACATCCCTGTCCTGGCGGTCTAATGGTATGGGGGGCATCCCAGTACCAGGAGGACACGTGTAACTACGGGGTGGGGGGGCAGCCCAGTACTGGGAAAATATCCCTGTCCCAGGGGTAACAGTATGGGGGGCTTCCCAGTACTGGAAGGACATCCCTGTCCTGGGTCTAATGGCATGGGGGGGCATCCCAGTACCACGAGGACATCCCTGTCCTGGCGGTCTAATGGTATGGGGGGCATCCCAGTACCAGGAGGACACACCTGTCCTGGGGGTAATGGCATGGGGAGGCATCCCAGTACCAGAAGGACAACCCTGTCCTGGGGGTAATGGCATGGGTGGGCATCCCAGTACCAGGAGGACATCCTTGTCCTGGGGGTCTAATGGTATGGGGGGCATCCCAGTACTGGAAGGACATCCCCGTGCTGGCAGTAATGGTATGGGGGAGAA
>NW_009650164.1:1631-2854 GCF_000708025.1 Charadrius vociferus | reverse complement strand
CCTCCAGCCTCCACCCCCACACTCCACCCTCCCTCCTCAACCTCCACCCTCCCTCCCCATCCCCATCCTGCATCCTCCACCCTCCATCCTCATCCTCCATCCCCATCCTCCACCCTCCATCCCCATCCTTGTCACCACCCTCCATCCCACTCCTCCATCCTCCTCCTCTATCTCCATCCTCATCCTCCACGCTCATCCCCATCCTCATGCGCCCTGGGCTCCTTCCCCCATCTCCTGCCTCCGGTCCCCTCCAGCCTGTTGGATCCTGCCCTCCTGGCTCGATTGCCCCCAGTTTGCCCAGCTTGCCCCAGAGCCGGGAGCCCAGCTTTCCCAGCAGCGATGCGGTTTGGGCCTTCCCTCTGCGGAGCCGGGGCCATGGCACAAACAGCACCCAGTTCATGGGGTGCCGTGGCTTGGGGCCACCCTGGGGCTAGAAGAAGCAGCTCTTGGCTAATGCCACCCCCCCCCCAAAACACCCCCAGGGCACTGGAGACATGAGCTCGGCCAGTAGCCAGGCTGGTCCCGGCTTCTCTGACCCCAGCACCCGCTCCTGAGATGGAGCTGGAGGTACCACCCAGCACGGGCAGGATGTGGGCCATGGCAGAGGGAGAGTCTGGTGGGTCTGGGGGAGGAAAAGGGGACAAATGGCTCTTCCCAAGGGAGAGAGGGTCTTTATTAACCACCTGGCAGAGGGTGAGGAACCAGGTGAGGATAAAGGACCAGGTTGGGGTGAGGAACCCACCATGGTGCCAGGCTGGGGCACCCCATCAGGCTGGGATGATGGCTTGGAGCTCACCCTGAGTTGTGTCAAGGTCTGTGCCCCCCCAGAAGCCCCCTTTGGACCCTCATCGCATCGGGACCGCGGCCCAGACACAGCCAGGCTGACAGTTTAGGAGGAGGATGCTGTTGGACCTGGCTGGTGCTGGGACATCCCCCTGTCCTGGGGGCTGTCACAGTGTGATGGCGACAGAAGGCGGCGAGGGGCATAAGAAGACACTATTTCGAGGATGCTGACGTAGAGCACACGCCCTTCTCGACAGGTCCCAGCGCCATGGGTCCCCTCAGCCCCCTGTCCCCTGTGGGGGGGAGCCGTGGGGGGGGTCCTCCTGAGCCATGGTGTGGGATTGGCATGGCAATGGGGTCCTCCTGAGCCACGGGCTATGCACAGCAGCCAGCGCTGGCCGGTGCCGGGGTTGCCGGCTCAGGGGTGCTGCTGCCACCGG
>NW_009650164.1:393-1146 GCF_000708025.1 Charadrius vociferus | reverse complement strand
GGACCCAGCAGGCACTCTCCCCTGGTTGTCCGGCTGCCCGAAAGCGAAGCTGGTGAAGGAGAACGGCTGGCCCATGTCCCAGCGGAAGGAAGCCTTGGATGTCTTGTAGGTGAGACCTGGGGGGAGCGGGAGGTGGGGTGGCACGGCTGCCCGCACCCCGGGCACGTCGCACCCTGCCCACCGCCGTCACTCACCGATCCAGAAGTTCCCGGTCTCGAAGTCGGTGTCCGTCACCTTGTTACCGGTTTCCAGGCGGCTGAGGTAGAAAGCCAGGATGTCCTGCACCTTCTGGTTTCCGATCTGGGCCAGCATCGCCCCTTTCTCCTGCGGGGAAGGGAGCGAGTCAGCCCCAAACACGTGGCCTAGACCCAAGCCAGGCAGCGGAGACATGCATGGGGGGGGTTGGGGGGGTGGCTGCGAGCCCAGGTGGCATTTTTCAGCGGCAAAGGGATGTCCAGAGCATCCTGAGGGTTCACCTGGCACTTGACTTTTGCTCCGTAGTAGGTGTCGGCCTCGGGGGACACCATGAAGCAGTCGCCGTCTATCTGCACATCGCAGGTGTGGAAAGGGAACCGAATCTTCGCTGGGGGCACAGGCAGGCGCAGGTGGGTCCCTGTGCCTGCAGAGCCGGGCCCACTGGAGGACCCTTAGCCCCCGCTCCGGGGGTCCCTGCCCGCAGGTCCCTGCCGTGACCCCGAAGGTGCCGTCCCGGCGCAGACTCACTGCCGCACTCGGCGCCGCCGTAGCCCACGT
>NW_009650164.1:0-317 GCF_000708025.1 Charadrius vociferus | reverse complement strand
GGCGGGGGCCCCGGCAGCCCCTGCCTGCCCCAGCCCCGCTGGCGCTGCGCACCGCAACGCTGCGCTGAGCTGCCCATGCGGCACCGGCCATGCACATGTGTGCATTCAGGTGATGTGCCGCACGCACGGGCTGCACCGTGGTGTGCATGCAGGCACCGAGCAGACCGTGAATGCTGCACCGGCCATGCCCATGCATGCACCGCACTGACCCTCTGCATGCATGTGCTGCACTGGCACTGCACGGGCATGCACTGCACTGCCCATGCACACGCATGCGCTGCACCCACCCTATGCATGCATGCCCTGCACCAGCCCTG
>NW_009650163.1:0-762 GCF_000708025.1 Charadrius vociferus | reverse complement strand
GAAAAGGAAAAGGAAAAGGAGGAAAAGTGGGAAAAGGAAGAAAGGGAAGAAAAAGAAAAAAGAAAAAAGAAAAAAGGGAGAGGAAAGGAAAGGAAAGGAAAGGAAAGGAGAGGAAAGGAAAGGAAAGGAAAGGAAAGGAGAGGAAAGGAAAGGAAAGGAAAGGAAAGGAGAGGAAAGGAAAGGAAAGGAAAGGAAAGGAGAGGAAAGGAAAGGAAAGGAAAGGAAAGGAAAGGAAAGGAAAGGAAAGGAAAGGAAAGGAAAGGAAAGGAAAGGAAAGGAAAGGAAAGGAAAGGAAAGGAAAGGAAAGGAAAGGAAAGGAAAGGAAAGGAAAGGAAAGGAAAGGAAAGGAAAGGAAAGGAGAGGAAAGGAAAGGAAAGGAAAGGAAAGGAGAGGAAAGGAAAGGAAAGGAAAGGAAAGGAGAGGAAAGGAAAGGAAAGGAAAGGAAAGGAGAGGAAAGGAAAGGAAAGGAAAGGAAAGGAGAGGAAAGGAAAGGAAAGGAAAGGAAAGGAGAGGAAAGGAAAGGAAAGGAAAGGAAAGGAGAGGAAAGGAAAGGAAAGGAAAGGAAAGGAAAGGAAAGGAAAGGAAAGGAAAGGAAAGGAAAGGAAAGGAAAGGAAAGGAAAGGAAAGGAAAGGAAAGGAAAGGAAAGGAAAAGGAAAATCTATCGGGAGAAGGAGAGGGAGAGGCAGAGGGAGAGGGAAAAAGGGAAAGGAAAGGGACGGGGAAAGGGAACGGGAAGGGGAGGGGCTGGTGCCCGGGGGCGA
>NW_009650162.1:14641-17626 GCF_000708025.1 Charadrius vociferus | reverse complement strand
GCCCGCCACTTCTTGCCCAGCTTCGTTCCGCTGCTCCGTGCAGCGTCGTCGGGGCCGGCGCTGCTGGGCTCATCCTCGGGGATCTGGCAGAGGGATGGAGGGTGAAGGCAGAGCCCCCCCGCCCCAGGCGAACCTCAGCTGGGCCACACAGCGCTGCCAGACTCCCCTGGGGACCGAGACCCCAAATCCTGCTGGGGCTGCTCCACGGCACGTAGGCCACCAGCAGGACCGGGAGTTTGGGGAAACGGGCTCCGCAAAGGGCTGTGCCCGGCGGGGAGGTGGTCTCTGGGGAGCTGGATGTGGCAGGGGGTGCTGCCGCCCCTGGGGGGGCGCGTAGGGACTCACGTTCTCCTCCAGGTTGAACTCCTTCTCGCTCGGCGCAGGCGAGCTGACTTTGGACTTGGCGAAGTCCTTGAAGCTGCTGGAGCGCTGGAGGGAGAGCTGGGGGAGACGGAAAGGTGTGAGGGCTTCTCCCTGACCGCGTTCGGCGTTCCGCCATGGTGACCGTCTGTGATGTAGCGGCGCCCAAGCGCCGGCCGCAGGCAGCCCCGCTAAAGGCGCTGCTGCGGGGGCCGGCGAGCAGGCTGGCGGGTGTTGAGCTGGCTGCTGGGGGGGTTGGCTGGCTCTTAGGGCAGCGCCTCGCCCTGCCCTGGCTTTTCAATGGGGGCTTTTCAATGCGGTGCCTCCCCACCGTTAATCGGCTGTTGCCTCTGGGGTGGAAAGGTGCGGGTGGTGCTGCAGCCCCGTCCCGGAGAGGCTTTCTAAAAGCCTGGGACGTTTGGAAAGCTGGGACGTTTGCCTTCAGGCCTGGCCTCCTCTGACCTCAGGCACCAGATGCTCATTAGCAGTTGGAGTAGGTTAGGCACGTTCCCCAGGAACCTCCTCCGGTTTAGCTTCCTCTGAAAGGAATCTGTTTCTCCTGCTCCACAGCTGCTCCAAAATAAGAGCCAAACCACAATAAGGAAGGACTGGGAGACTGACAGAATGGTCAGGGTCGGAAGGGCCCTCTGGAGATCATCTAGTCCAACCCCCCTGCTAGAGCAGGGTCACCTACAACAGGTTGCGCAGGACGGCGAGCAGGTGGGTTTGGAATGTCTCCAGAGTGGGTGACTCCACAACCTCTCTGGGCAGCCTGTTCCGGTGCTCCGCTACCCTCAAAGTAAACAAGTTCCTCCTTCTGTTAAGATGGAACTCGGTACGTTCCAGTTTGTGCCCATTACCTCTTGTCCTGTCACTGGGCACCACTGAAAAAAGACTGTTCCCATCCCCCTGGCACCCTCCCTCGAAGGATTTGTAAGCATTAATAAGATCCCCCCCTTGTTAGATGAGATGCCGAAAGCAGAGTCTTGACTCACTCTAAAATGCTATTACCCGTGCACCTAACATTACACGAGAGACTGTTTTCTGTCTCATTTTAAAGAGAATGGGTTTTCATTATGTGGATTTCACAGTGTTTAAACACGATACGCTCTTCTGCAGTTGTGTGTTCACGTGTTTCCTAGGTGTGAACCACCGAGCGGAGACCGAGATTTTTCTAAGGCTCGATAACAACCCACGTTTCACAGCCTTTAAAGGGAATTGCAAAAAACCACGGCATTTTCCACCATCTTACTGTGTAGAAAGGCGTGCTGGAAGTTCAGCACCGTCTTGGCGTCCCCTTTTTCCAAGAATGAGGCCCCTTCTGCACAGCTTTGAAGTGTAACTGTTCCAGTCAGAGAACGGCATCTGTTACTTTTGTGTTTTTTACTTGCGTCATTAACTTTGTTCAATCTCTTGACACAGTTGCAAGAGATCAAATGCAGTGCTCCCTGGTAATCTATGAATCAGAATTACACACAAGTGCCCCTTGGCAAGTTGCTTGGTGGACTGGAATTCTACAGGCGAGTGGGATTTTGCCAACGTAGTGTACTGCAAAGAGAAAACTCCCCCCAATTTGTGAAAGAAGGACTAGGGGAGGTGGTGGAAAGGAAGGGAGAAAATGGTGGCGTTCCCGGTGTTTTCCTGAAGTTTCACTTTCTCAGCTAGACCAGGATGAAACAGAGTAACCGGTGCTGTGGATTTTTATGCTCGAAGTTCCACTGCCAGCACTAGAACTAGATACTGCCTTTCTTAACACAGAGACAAGAAAGGAGTATCTGAAAGAGAAAGACATCCGTACCGACAAAGGAATCTACCCCTACAGAATCACAGAATGGTCAGGGTCAGAAGGGACCTCTGGAGATCATCTAGTCCAACCCCCCTGCCAGAGCAGGGTCACCTACAGCAGGTTGCACAGGACAGCGTCCAGGTGGGTTTTGAATGTCTCCAGAGTGGGAGACTCCACCACCTCTCTGGGCAGCCTGTTCCAGTGCTCCATTACCCTCAAAGTAAAGAAGTTCCTTCTCATGTTAAGATGGAACTTCCTATGTTCAAGTTTATGCCCATTACCCCTCGTCCTATCACTGGGCGCCACTGAAAAAAGACTGCTCCCATCCCCCTGGCATCCTCCCATTAAGTATTTGTAAGTATTAATAAATTGTGCTCCCAACCCTCAGCACGGTGCTGCCAGAGGAAGCGGCCGACACATGTGATGGAGCTGCAGCCTCACGCTGTCTCAACCGCAGACACCTTGCTGCGGGGCCATGCTGGGAGCTCTGCGCCGGCACCGTGGCTGCCCCCCCCGCGGCAGGAAACGGCAGGCAGCCACCCACGCTGTGGGGAGCCATGGGGAGGGGGAGACGCTGCCCCCCACGGCAAAGCTCCACGGGTCCCACCGGCACCCCGGCTTGCACCAACGCTGACCTCGGGGGTCTGTGCATCCCGGCCACCCATCCCAGCAGGCTGCAAGCCGGGGTGGGAGCAGGGTGCGGGACAAAGCCAGGACCACACACCGGCGAGGCCACGGTGGCAGGGACGGGGTGCTGGCAGTGCTGCCCCCAAAGCTCCATGGTTGCCTCACCCCCCCGAGACCAGGGCTCCCTGCTGAGCATCCCGTCGGCGGCCCGG
>NW_009650162.1:13266-14245 GCF_000708025.1 Charadrius vociferus | reverse complement strand
CCAGTGCCACCCCCTGCCCTGGGCAGGGCCACCTCCCCCCAGCCCAGGTTGCTCCAAGCCCCGTCCAACCTGGCCTTGAACACCTCCAGGGATGGGGCAGCCACAGCTTCTCGGGGCAACCTGCCCCAGGGGATCACCACCCCCACAGCAAAGAATTTCTTCTTCACATCTCATCTAAATCTCCCCTCTTTCAGTGTAAAACCGTTACCCCTTTTCCTATTGCAACAAGACCCGCTAAAAATTTGTCCCCATTCTTCCTTTAGTCCCCCTTTAAGAATTGAAAGGCCACAACAAGGCCTCCCCAAAGCCTTCTCTTCTCCCCGCTCTTCTCATGCCCCTGCTAGCACATGATGGCCAAACCCTCCGTGTGACGCTTGGTCCGGGATGTCCCCTCCATCCACAGGTCCTCCTGGCTGGGCATCAGGCCCAGGTGGGACGTGCGCAGTGTCACCCTCAGGGCAGCGGTGATGGCCCTGGTTGGACTCGCTGCCCTGCACCCTCTTGCTCCAGTTCCTCCATCTCTTGTCCCAAGAATTAAAATCTGCCCTGAATCTGCCTCCTCGCCGCCGGTGCTGGGCAGTGCAGGTGGCACGGGGCGGGCGACGCGTGTGGGACCGGACCCCAGCCCCACAGCAACCATCGAGGCAGCAGGCAGGCGGGCAGCTCATCGGGCTGTGGCAACAAGGCACAGCAGTGCGCAGACATCCGCCGGCGTTGCTCATGTTTAATCACAAACGAGCAAACAGAAAACAGAAAAAAAAAAAAGGAAGTGAGCAGCAGGGAGAAGAAACGTCGGCGGCAGGGAGGGGGCTGGCGCGGGGTCAGTCCTGCAGCCCGGTGAGCAGTGCAGAGAGGAGGGAGGCGAGGGCCAGCGTGCCCAGGGTGGCGGTGGCGGTGGCGGCGCTGCCCAGCGGGAAGGGCTCGGTGCTCTTCTGCAGCCAGCGGTACTCCTCCTCCAGCTGCTGCCGCTGCAGGTCTG
>NW_009650162.1:10710-13024 GCF_000708025.1 Charadrius vociferus | reverse complement strand
AGCCCCGTCCAACCTGGCCTTGACCACCTCCAGGGATGGGGCAGCCACAGCTTCTTGGGGCAACCTGCCCCAGGGGATCACCGCCCGCACAGCCAACAATTTCTTCCCCAGATCTCACCTCAATCTCCCCTCTGTCAGTGTCAAAGCGTTCCCCCTCGTCCCACGGCTCCCCTCCTCGATCCAGAGTCCCCCCCAGCTCTCCTGGAGCCCCTTTAGGCACTGGAAGGGGCTCTGAGCTCTCCCCTTTTTGGCCTTCTCTTCTCCAGGCTGAACCCCCCCAACTCTCCCAGCCTGTCCTCCCAGCAGAGGGGCTCCAGCCCTCCCAGCATCTCCGTGCCCTCCTCTGGCCCCGCTCCAACAGCTCCGCGTCCTTCTGCTGGTGGGCCCCCCCGAGCTGGAGGCAGCACTGCAGGGGGGGCTCCCCAGAGCAGAGCGCAGCAGAGGGGCACAATCCCCCCCTCGGTGTTTACCCACCCAACCTCACACTGCAGTCCTGGTTTCCCACTATGTGCACCCCCAGCCCCACACGCTGGCCGGCCCCACGTCCCCGCTCTGCCCCTGCCCCGTACCTGCTCCGGTGACAGGAGGCTGAGGTCGATGAGGTTGCGGTCGTAGGGCACCAGGGACACCACCTCGAAGGTCAGGAAGGGCTTCTCGCCGCTCTGGTGCTGCAGCAGAGAGGTGGCGTTGGGTGCCCCCACCCCTGGCCTGACGCAGCCCCCCGGTGCTGTGCCACCCCTGCCAGCCCAGCCCGACCACACTACCTTGGTCTGCGCCTCCACCACGAGGGCGACGTCCTCAATGCGGATCCCGAACTCGCCGTCCCGGTAGTACCCAGGTTCTGGGGGCCGGGAAGGTGCCCAGTGAGCCCCGACCTCCAGCAACGACCCCATCCCATCCCACCCCAGAGGGGTGGATCTGGCCCCTGAGCGGGGCCAAGCACTGAACACCTCCTCCCCTGGCCGGCGCTGCACCTCGGGGACATCCCCGAGAGCCTGAGGCGTTGGCCAGAGCAATGGGAGCACGTACCGATGGAGGTGAACATGCCGGCCATCAGCGGCACGTTGTTGGACTGGAAGCCCACAGGCCCTGCAGGGGACACAGGGTGGGTTACATCTCCTGGGGACAGTGTGTGCTGTGGGGGCACCCTGACAAGGACCAAGGTGTCACACTGGCAAGAACCACCTGGCCACCACAGCAAGTGTGATGGGGCCACCCCAGCAAGGACTGCGGGCCACTCTGGCAAGGAGCATGAGGCCACTCTGGCAAGGACCTCAGAGCCACCCTAGCAAGGACCATGGGGCCACTCCAGCAAGGACCATGGGGCCGCCCTGTCAAGGACCATTGGATCATCCCAGCAAGGACCATGGGTCCACAGGACCACCCCAGCAAGGACCATTGGATCATCCCAGCAAGGACCATGGGGCCACCTCAGCAAGGACTGCAGGGCCACCCTGGTAAGAGACCACAGAGCCACCCTGTCAAGGACCATGGGACCACCCCAGCAAGGACCATGGAGCCACCCTGGCAAAGACTGCAGCACCCTGCAGGTAGGGGACACCCTCCCTCAGCAGGAGGTTCAGCTGGGCTATGAGAAGCCCCAGATGAGCCCCTGTCCCATCCCTGTCCCATCCCTGTCCCATCCCTGTCCCCCGCAGCTCAGGCCGTGTCCCCAGCGCTGGTGCCGCAGCACCTACACTCATGGACCGAGAGGAAGTTGCCGATGCCGTGGCCGGTCCCGTGGCCGTAGTTGAGTCCCACGTCCCAGAGCGCCCGGCGGGCAAAGGACTCCACCGTTCTCCCTGGGGAATGACGAGGTGGGATGGAGGGACCAGTGGGCCGGTGAGGGCCCCCTCGGCCCTCCTCCTCCCCATGCCCGGGGGTCTGGGCACGGCCGGGCTGCCCAACGCCTGGCTCAGCACCCACCTGCCGTGTTGGGGGGGAAGACGAGGCGGGACAGGTCGATGTTGCCCATCAGCACACGGGTGTAGGCTTCCTACGAGGGGCATGGCGGCAGGAAAGGGGGGGGCTGAGCGCGGTGGTGCCCCGAGGGGTCCCCTGGCACATCCAGCCCTGGCTGGGGACCCCGGTGCTGAGTGCCGCGGGGGGGTGCTGGCTGTCACGGGAGGGACTGGTACCTTCTGGAGTTGGGTCGGCCTCCCCCAGTGCACCGTCCGTGTGATGTCCGTCGTCCCGTCCCTGCGAAGGGGGGGACGTGAACGGGGGTGATGCACCCCCAGCGTTTCTTTGGGGGCGCTGCCACCGCCCTGCGCGGGGGGCATGGGGAGGGGATGGGGGGCTCTGCAGTGCCGGG
>NW_009650162.1:8495-9335 GCF_000708025.1 Charadrius vociferus | reverse complement strand
CCCCCCCGCACGCCCCGGACCCCACGGCCCCCCCCACGGTACCCCCCACGGTACCCCCCACGGTACCCTCCACGGCACCGCGGCTACTCACAGGCTGTCTCTTCCAGCCCTGACAGCAGCACGGCCGTGGGGCGTCGAGTGTGCTGCTCCATCTGCTGCCGGATCCCGGCCACCTTCTCCTGCCAGCTGCTCCCTGGGAGGGGAGCGAGTGGCCGGCTCGGCCCAGGGACCACCGCGTGCCCCCGGGCTGGGGGTTGCCATGGGCGAGCATCCACCCAGCGGCCTCGGGGAGGATGGCGGTCGTACCTGTGAACTCTGCCGGGAGGCTGTAGATCTCGCTGGAGGCTGGAGGGGGTCTCTGGTCACCCCACACTTGGTCCACAAGGTTGGTCTCGATGGGGATCAGGGTCCTGCCAGAGCCGTGCAGAGCCCGGCTGTAGCTCTTCCAGGTGTCTGAGGGGGAAGGAGGAGCCCGTGGTTGGGGGCACCCGGTAAATCCACACCCGGGAGCTGCCCTCACGTCGGGCAGGGTCACCCCATGTGATGGCCAACCCTACCGATGGAGAAGAGGAAGGGGTCCAAGCTGATGTTCCCCCCCACAGGAACCGCCTCCAGGATCCACATCCCGATGGACTCGATCCAGGCTGCAGGAGAGACCTGGGTGGCACCGTGAGGACAACCCACGTCCCGGCCCACGCTGAGCCCAGATGAGGCCGTGGCTGGGGCCGGGGGGTCCCCGCAGCCCCCCAGCCTGCCCCACACTGACTTGTCCTCTGCAGCTCCCAGTTGCAGTCCAGCTGCCGCTCCGCCTGGGTCCAGTAGCGGCTGTTGGGCCACACG
>NW_009650162.1:6899-7524 GCF_000708025.1 Charadrius vociferus | reverse complement strand
CCTCAGGCTGCAGCCCGGGGTCCCGCTGTCCCCCTGCACCACCCCAGGGCCAGCGCTGGGGCAGCCGTGACCCTCGTCCCCAGTCCCAAACACCCACCCAGACCAGCTTTGGGGCTTCTTGCAAAAAAACAGTGTTTCTAACCCCAGGAATAATGGGTGACTGGCACAAGAGGAAGTAAACGGCTGCGGGCAGTGCCAGCGCCCATGACGTGCCTGGGGCCGAGCCCTGGGGGTGTGCAGCCAGTGCCCACCATGCCCGGGAGCTGGGGAGGGGGTTGGCAGGAGCCAGCCCTGAGCATCCCTGGCGCTGGGGCTGCTGGAGGACCCGGCCGGCAGCCGGAGATGTGCCCCGACCGGGACCTGGCCTCTCCCCGGGGCTGCTCTCCAGCTGGTGCCACCACCGGCACCGCCTTTCCCCGAGCTCTCCGTCACCGTCACCGCTGCCGTCTGCGGGGCAGGGACCTGGTTCTTCATCTTGGGCACCGGGCTCGGGTCCGCGGGGCAATGGGGGAACGGGTCACCCTTAGCATGGTGGTGCCTTGGGCGCTTGGTCTCTACACCCCCGGGAGCTGCTCCGTACCCGTCACCCCCCCCGAGCTCGTCCCTGGGGGCAGGCGGGTGGGAT
>NW_009650162.1:5104-6005 GCF_000708025.1 Charadrius vociferus | reverse complement strand
GGGTTCCAAGCCCCCCAGGAAGGAGCTGCGGGTGTTCTGCTCCACTGTGTCCCCCGGGAAACCTCTGTCCCCTGGAGCCGTCGAGAGCTGACACGGGTGCCCCTGGGGTGAGGGCGCCTGGGGGGGCCGCGGTGCCGGGGCTGTCCGACTCCCCGAGACAGCCCTCCTCCTCCCCCCCGACGGGAGCGGTGCAGAGCATCCTCCCGGGCACGGCCGTGGCGCCCGGTGGCACCCCCGAGGCTGGGGCTGGCAGAGGTCGGGGGCACTCCACAGCAATTGCTAAATATCACAGCTGTCACGGGGGGAGGCACAAGTGCCCCTCCTGCCCGTAGGGCCCCAACGGCGTGAGCAGGGCTGGGAGCTGGCCGTCGGCAGGGCCAGCGGGACAGCCGCGGCACCGCTGAGACCCCCACCCCGGTCTTTGGCTCCCGCAGTCAGCTGCGTGCCGGCGACACGCAACTTTGCATCCCATGGCATCAGTTGGGCACCTAATTTTTTTTTTACACGGCTGTTCTTCCAGTGCGGCTCTAGTAGCAGGTTCAGCGATCTCGCACCAGAAGGCTTTTTTACCCCAGAGAAAAGCCGGTTGGCACTGAGGACCACGTCAGTGCCCGTACCGCTCTCACCTCCATGCCTGCGTGCGGGACGCTGCCCTGGCTGCTCCGCACCGAAACCTCCGCGCCCCTTCGGTGAGGTGACGTGCCGGTGGCTCGCAGCAGGCGGGAAAGAGCCGGCCATCCTCAGTGCCGAGCGCCAAGCTCCCCGGGGACGACTCTGGGCAGCGCCAGGGCAAAGCGGGGCGAGAAGGGGATGGGAGAGGAGCAAGGGACGGCGTGGGCAGCAGTGCGGTGCAGCGATGCCTCTGGTCTCCACGCCGGCTGCCGGGGGCGGGCGCCCACTG
>NW_009650162.1:2944-4816 GCF_000708025.1 Charadrius vociferus | reverse complement strand
CCCAGGGCCGGGGGGGGGGGGGGGGGATGGTGCTGCCGCTCCTGCCTGCTCTGCCCGTGGGTGGGGGCAGAGTGGAGAGGGGTCACGGGGGAGCACGGGGACCCCGCAGGACACCGAGGTGGTGTCTGAAAGGAGCAGGGATGGAGGGGGCCACAGCGCGCGCGGTGCTGGCATCCCAGCTTGGACCCGGTGCGGTTATACGGGAGAGGGACCGGGCTTCGGAGGGACGGGGCTGAACATCTGAGCCCACCTCTGGCGTGCGGGCGCAGGTTTCTGGGGAGCGGGAATCCACGTGGGGCTTTGAAGGTACGCACGGGGTAACTTCAGAGCCAGTGAGAGCACAGGGTCCTGCTGACGCTGTAATAGGAATAATAAATTCAGAGTGCATTAGTGGGTCGGGTTGGAAACGCTGGCAAAGGAGACAACGGCCACGTTTAGCATGGAGCAGCCTTATGCGATCGGGGACAGGTTTGGTGGCAGCATACGGAGGGAGGGGAGCGTGATGGTGGAGAACAGACCGAGCTATGCCGCGCAGGCGGGGTACCAGCCCTGCCCACACCCCGGGCACTTTTTTTTAGCCACCTCCGAGGGCTGCGCTGGGACCTCTCTCCGCAGGAGGAGCCCTGGGGATGTGCCCTTTGTCCCGCCGAGCCCATGAGCTCCGGACCGCCGTGGCATCTGCCTTGCTAAAAAGCTCATTATGTTAGTCATAACGAGCCTTGACCCCAAGGCCTGTCACTTTTATTGCACGTGCATGTCCTCCGACTGGTTCAATGGCTTCTCCGCGGTTGTTGAAGAGGAAGGCTGGCTGAAGGACAGACCTGTCGCTGGCAGGCAGCAGAGGTGTCCATCCACGGCTCTTCTGGGGAGGATGCCCATCCCCACCCAGGACAGGGGTACCCGGAGGAGTCCCTTCTGGAGAGCTGCTCATCACAGACCACGAAGCTCCTTTTCACCAGCCGGGATGTGTCATGGACCTGCTGCAGCACAGGGTGGGCGCAGCACCGTCGTCGCAGCCAGCTGCCTGCCAGATGGCCCCGGGCTCCGTCTGCGGGGGCAGCCAGCTGTGCACACCATCACACATCTGGAGGAGGGTAAAACAGACGGGACAGGGTGAGGTGCGGGGCAGGGACGGGAGGCGTGCTGAGAGCAAACCCCGGGAGAAGGGTGGAAGGACCTCGCTGCCATCACGGCAGGACCTTGCGCACGGCGCGGCAGGATGCACGTTGCAGGAGATCTGGTAGGTCCTACGGTAAATGAACAAACAGATGCTTTACGAACAACCCTCCTTGAAAATATAAGAGGTCCTTCAGGAAACCTGGGCAGCAAATCCCCGTGAGCCCCGGTGTGATGGGCAGGGAGGAAGCCCGGCCCGGCCAGCTCCTGGGCTCTGCAGCACGCCTGCCACCCTCCCGCTGCCCCTGCCCTGCCCAGACCCCCTCCTGGGGCCACCCCCGGGGCTGTGGGTCCCCGCATCATCCCACACCAGCTCTCCGCTTCCCCTGCACGGGCACGGCTACGAGGCCGGATGCAGCCAGGGGTGGGAGCCACGGACCCTCTCAGAGATGCTGCCCCTTCCCAGCGGGATTTCGTGACCTGTTGGAAAACCAGTTTTCAACCCATTGAATGCGGCAGCACCTTTGTTGTGTCCTTCAAGGCTCTTGAATGGCAATGGAAATCCTCCCTCGGCCCCAGGGCAGCTGGCGTGTCCCGTCCCATCCCCATGGCAGCAGCACCGGGGGAACCGGCACAGGCTGCTCTCCAGGCGCTGGGATTTGGGAGGACCAGCCTTGTCCCCTGGCAGGGAGAAGCTCACGGTGCAGGGACAGCAAGGACGGGGGGCTGCAGGTGGGACCAGCTGCCGCCGTGCCC
>NW_009650162.1:2539-2853 GCF_000708025.1 Charadrius vociferus | reverse complement strand
CTGGTAGTCCCCCTCCCAACCCGGTTGTTGCTGGCATGAATCTGCTAGTCAGCTCTGGCGGCTGGGGCATGTGGTTGCCACTGTGCACGGCCATGATGCAGTCAGAGATGCAGGCAGGGCTGCAGGCAGGGATGCTGTCAGAGGTGCAGGCAGGGATGCAGGCAGGGCTGCAGGCAGGGATGCTGTCAGAGATGCAGGCAGGGATGCTGTCAGAGATGCAGGCAGGGATGCAGGGCTCAGAGTGCACCACTCCTGGCACACGCCGGTGGGGTCGGTGACCAGCCCCACTGTGGTGTGGGGCCAGCCCTCTCCCC
>NW_009650162.1:412-1001 GCF_000708025.1 Charadrius vociferus | reverse complement strand
CGGGGGTGCGGGGGGGACACGACCAGCGGGACCGGAACAGGCGAAGAGGGTGTCCTCCTGCAGACACCTGCAGGGATGAGACACGGACCCCACAACCCCCCCATAGCCCCTCTTACAGCCCCACGGCCCAACACACAGTCACCCTCTCCAGCTCCTCCTCCAGCCCCCCCAGTAGAGCCCCCCCGTACACCCTGTTCCCAGTACAGCCCCTCTGCCCACACCGTCGGGTGCTGCCAGGACAGGGCCACCCCTCACGCTCCCGCTGGTAGGGGCGGTTGTACGTGTCACCTGCGTTTGCAGGGGCGATGCCTTGTACCTCGGGGGGTCTGACCCCGGCTGGATGCCCGGTGCCCACCAAAGCCGCTCGATCGCTCCCCTCCTCAGCTGGATGGGGGGGGAGGGGAGATACACCGAAAGACTCCTGGGTGGAGATAAGGACAGGGAGAGATCACTCACCAATTAGTCGCCAGCAAAACAGGCTCAACTTGGGCAAAAATTA
Source organism: Charadrius vociferus (assembly GCF_000708025.1). Taxonomy (NCBI): domain Eukaryota; kingdom Metazoa; phylum Chordata; class Aves; order Charadriiformes; family Charadriidae; genus Charadrius; species Charadrius vociferus. Next base: position 502 of record NW_009650162.1, on the reverse strand, counting down.
ATTTCATTTGTCACCCATCAAATCAGAGGAGGATAATGAGCAATAAAAACTAAATCCTAAAACACCTTCCCCCCACCCCTCCCTTCTTCC
>NW_009650162.1:0-270 GCF_000708025.1 Charadrius vociferus | reverse complement strand
CCCAACTTCTCCAACGTGGGCCCTTCCCACGGGCTGCAGTTCTTCAGGAACTCCAGCGTGGGGGGCTGCCAGGAGCCTGCTCCAGCGCGGGCTCTCCACGGGGTCACAGCCTCTTTCGTGCAGCCCCCTGCTCTGGCGTGGGGTCCTCCCTGGGCTGCAGGTGGAGATCTGCTCCACACGGACCTCCGTGGGCTGTGGGTGGGTATCTGCCCCATCATGGACCTCAATGGGTTGCAGGTGGAGATCTGCTCCAGCACCTGGAGCACCTCC
>NW_009650161.1:7298-11363 GCF_000708025.1 Charadrius vociferus | reverse complement strand
CCCAAGTAACCATTACATGTGATGAAGACCTGCTTTCCTGGAAAATGGTTAAATACCTGCCTGCCAAGGGGAAGTAGTCAATGAATTCTTTATTTTTCTTTGCTTGTGCGTGCAGCTTTTCCTTTACCTATTAAAGAGTTTTCTCACTTTTACCCTTCTGATTCTCTTCCTCATCCCATTGTGAGGGGAGTGAGCGAGCAGCTGTGTGGTGCTTGGCTGCCTACCGGTGTTAAGCCACTGAACCTCTCTTCTCTTTAATCCTAACCCAAAACTCTCAGCTGGCTAATCATCCATCCCCAGACAGGACTCCATGAAATCCAGCTGTTCTCTCACATAAAGGGCAACTCCTCCTCCTCATCTTCCCAGCCTGTCTTTCTTAAAGAGCCTGTACCCCTCCATTGCACTCTAGTCATCAGAGCCACCCCACCATGTCTCTCTGATCCCAGCAAGATCATAGCCCTGCAACATAACATTTATATTCCTAGTCAATATTAACCCAACTCTAAAATAAATTATGTGAGCTATTTTATTTATATTTTATATTCTTAGTTTACTGAGTTACATTATCTATTTTCAGAGTTCTCTAAAATGTTTAATTTCATAATAAGAAGGTAGCAAATCTTAGGATTTTCATTGAAACCACTTTTTCCCTTTTTATTAATATTTCTGAAGAATTTTGCATCCAAGAAGTAGAAAATTAGTTTGATGATGCACTTGTCATGACCTAAAAGGTTACCCAGCCTGCAGGTGTAGAGAGATCACGAATCGCAGGATTCCGTAACACACAAGGACACGGAGGCTTTATCTTCTGAATTTCTCTACTTTATTACAGATTACCACAAATATCGCCACTAGCAAATACACCTATGATTAACAGAGATAATATATTTATTTATTTCTATGTTTCGATGGCTCAATGTCCAAATAGAAACCAGTAACACATGGTGTCCCTCAAGGGTCCGTAAAGGGACCAATACTGTTTAATACAGAATGGTTTGGGTTGGAAGGGACCTTAAAGATCATCTAGTTCCACCCCCCCTGCCGTGGGATTCCTTCCACTAGATCAGGTTGCTCAAAGCCTCATCCAACCTGGCCTGGAACACTTCCAGGGAGGGGGCATCCACAACTTCTCTGGGCAACCTGTTACAGTGTCTCACCACCTTCAGAGTAAAGAATTTCTTCTAAGTACCTAATCTAAATCTACCCTCTCTCAGTTTGAAACCATTACCCCTTGTCCTATCACTACACTCCCTGATAAAGAGTCCCTCCCCATCTTTCCTGTAGGCCCCCTTTAGGTACTGGAAGGCCACTATAAGGTTTCCCCAGAGCCTTCTCTTCTCCAGGCTGAACAACCCCAACTCTCTCAGCCTGTCCTCACACAGGAGGTGCTCCAGCCTCCTGACCATTTTCATGGCCCTCCTCTGGACCTGCTTAAGCAGGCCCATGTCTATCTTATGCTGGGGGCCCCAAAGTTGAACACAGTACTCCAGGTGGGGTCTCACGAGAGTAGAGGGGCAGAATCACCTCCCTCAACCTGCTGGCCACACTTCTTTTGATGCAGCCAGGATATGGTTGGCTTTCTTGGCTGCGAGAGCACATTGCTGGCTCATATTCATTTGTTCATCCACCAATACCCCCAAGTCGTCCACAGGGATGCTCTCAATCCATTTTCCACCCAGCCTGTATTTGTGCTTGAGATTGCCCTGACCCAGGTGCAGGACTCTGCACTTGGCCTTGTTGAATCTCATGGGGTTCACATGGGCCCACTTCTTGAGCTTGTCCAGGTCCCTTTGGATGGCATCCTGTCCCTCAGGCCTGTCAGCCTCACCACTCAGCTTAGTGTCGTCTGCAACCTTGCTGAGGGTGCACTCAATCCCACTGTCTATGATGTCATTGATGAAGATATTAAACAGTACTGGTCCCAATATGGACCCCTGAGGGACACTACCCATCACTGGTTGCCACTTGGACATTGAGCCATTTACCGCAATTCTTTGAGTGCGACCATCCAGCCAATTCCTCATCCACCAAACAGTCCACCCATCAAATCCATATCTCTCCAATTCAGAGAGAAGGATGTTGCGGGGGACCGTGTCAAAGGCCTTACAGAAGTCCAGATAGATGACATCTGTAGCTCTTCCCTTGTCCACTGATGTAGTCAATCCATCATAGAAGGCCACGAGGTTGGTGAGGCAATACTTGCCCTTGGTGAAGCCATGCTGGCTATCTTGAATCACCTCCCTGTCCTCCATGTGCCTTAGCATAGCTTCTTGGTGGATCTGTTCCATGATCTTCCCAGGCACAGAGGTGAGGCTGACAGGTTGGTAGTTTCCAGGGTCCTCCTTTCTACCCTTTTTAAAAATGGGTGCAATGTTTCCCTTTTTCCAGTCACCGGGGACTTCACCTGACTGCCATGACTTTTCAAATATCATGGGGAATGGCTTGGCAACTACGTCAGCCAATTCCGTCAGGACTCTGGGATGCATCTCTTAAAAAAATAATAGTCTCACTTCATTTGATCTGCCATAGCTGAGGTTTTTTCCCCCAGTTCTGTAAAATGAGAAGGTTGCTACAAGGTCTGTGGAAAACAAAGCACTAATTTTAGAAGATGGAATTTTACAGCTTTATAATGCCAGTAGGATGATTTAGCAACACTTCTTGACCTCACCTTGAAAATGAGAGACAGCTCCTTTGAAAGAGAACATACACACATTTATGGAGATAGCTGTCTTTTCCACTAAGTTGCATTATGGCACACTACAAAATTGCCCATTAAGAGGGAAAGAAATACTTATAAAATGCATTGCACATACATTTTGAAATCTACTTTTTGCTGCGTGAAATATCTCCAGCATTATACACTATCTTTGTTTTTTAAAAGGGAACTTGACTTTTTTGCTCTTTAATATAAGGAGACCTTTTAAAATTAGACATTCTTAAAGAAGACACACTTAGAGTTTTGAAATATTATATTATTTGAGAAATTATTTCAAATATTTGACGACATGCAACCAACACATACCCTTGTGTCATCTAAGTTGCTAATCAACTCTATTTTTGTGCTATGTAAGTTGCAAAACCAGGGAACTGTTCATGTGAGTCCATACTTGCTGAAGTGCCCAAGTAGCACACAATTCTGTTTTCAGGTAGCTAGTGAAATCATTCCTAGTTATGCATGTGGAACAGAATGCATTGGAAAATAGGGTGAAAGTATCTAAAGTATTTTTTTAAAGATCTTGTGTTATTTGTAGATGCCCCCATTGCACTTATCTTTTTTGACTGGCTTACTTTTTTTTTTTTTTTTAGAAAAAAAATAATTCTAGATACAAAAGAAGTAACAATGGCATCTAAGCTGATTATTATCACTCCTAAGACCTGGATCTATATAGCTCTGAAAATACCTAGTTATTACTTGGTAGTAATCAAAGACAAGTAGGAATTAAGAGAAAAAGACCAGAAAACAAAACAATTACAATAGACCCAACAGCCATCCAGAAAACACCTGCATGGCCTAGTCTGAGTTTAAATGAGGCCCTGGGGGCTGGGTGTAGGTAGAGGTCTTAGGTGGGGCTGGTCAGGGCCATCAGGGCATATTAGTGCCCCCAGGGATGTGACATTTAACACAGGATGAAAGTTAAGCTTGTGTATATCTAAAAGCCTGAGAAAAGGCTGAGCCAAAGAACAGAAGGAAGTAAAGAAGGGAAGAAATGTCTAATATGACTTTGTTTTTTTAAGAGCAATTCAATGTTCTTGATTGGAATTAGAGAAACTATTGTTATCAATGCTGAATAACACTGGACAAAATGCAGACTGCTATGCTCTGTATTTATAATAAAAATCATAGAATCATAGAATCATAGAATTGCTGAGGTCAGAAGGGACCTTTAAGATCATCAAGTCCAACCATCAGCCTAACCTGACAAAACCACCTCTAAACCATGTCCCCAAGTACCACATTTACCCTTTTTTTAAACACCTCCAGGGATAGCGAATCTACCACCTCCCTGGGCAGCCTATTCCAATGTCTAATAACCCTTTCAGTGAAAAAATGTTTCCTAATATCCA
>NW_009650161.1:5027-6958 GCF_000708025.1 Charadrius vociferus | reverse complement strand
TTCCTGCTCCTTACGTTGTTCCTGGTACAGGCTAGGATGCCGTTGGCCTTCTTGGCCACCTGGGCACACTGCTGGCTCGTATTCAGCTGGCTGTCCACCAACACCCCCAGGTCCCTTTCTGCCAGGTAGCTTTTGAGCCACTCCGCCCCAATCCTGTAGCGCTACATGGGGTTGTCGTGACCCATGTGCAGGACCCAGAACTTGGCCTTGTTTAACCTCATACCATTGGCCTTGGCCATTCGGTCCAGCCTGTCCAGATCCCTCTGCAGAGCCCTCCTACCCTCAAGCAGATCAACACGCCCGCCTAGCTTAGTGTCATCTGCGAACTTACTGAGGGTGCATTCGATCCCCTCATCCAGATCATTGATAAAGATATTAAAGAGAACTGGCCCCAGCACCGAGCCCTGGGGGAAAATAAGGAGTCATCTTTTGCTAGATAGTATTTTTTGTCAGTAGTTCTGACAAAATGGTTTAAGAAATGTTCTAAACTATGTTATTCTTATTTTTCATATAGCGAAACCAAGCTAAAAGAAATGAAATTACTCATTTTTGACTGCTCAGGAGCCAATGGCACAGACAATGATAGAACACAGAAACACTCTTGAGTCTCCAAATAGAGAAATACCAAATAAACCTCTGGTCACCAATTTAGAAAACAACTTAGAAATTAAATATTGTCAGTTGATGGTTGCCTAAAACTAAACAAAAATTTAAAATTCAGTTTTTAATATAAGGAACTAATTTCTTCAGAAGCAGTCAAAAACTATTATGGCCAGCTCTCTTCTCCTCCCTTGTCCCTGAGGGCAGTTTACCAGGGGGCCCTATTGATAAAGTCCTTGAACAGCTGGAAGTTTGCTTTCCTAAAATTCAGGGTCCTGACTTTACTCTTCCCCTGACCCATATCCCTCAGGACTGCGAACTCCAACAGTGCAGGATCACTCCAGCCCAGGCTGCCTCCAATCTTGACGGCACCAATTAGCTCACTTGCGTTGGTGAACAACAGGTCCACTAAAGCATCTCCTCTAGTACGGCTGTCTATTACCTGGCTTAAGAAGTTATCCTCCATGCACTCCAGGGGTCTCCTGGATTACCTACAGCTCGTGGTGCTACTTTTCCAGCACATGTCGGGGTGGTTGAAGTCCCCCAGCAGGACGAGAGCCTGTGAGTGCAACGCCTCCTGTAGCTGGAGTAAGAAGGCTTCGTCCATAGGCTCCCCTTGATTGGGAAGCCTGTAGCAGACACCAACCACAAGGTTCCTTCCGTTGTCTCGGTCTCTAATTCTTACCCATAAGTTTTCAACCTGCTCGTGACTATTCTTCAGAGACAGCTCTTCACACTCTATCCATTTCTTGACATAGAGGGCAACCCCTCCGCCCCTCCTTCCTTGCCTGTCCCTTCTGAAAAGCCTGTAACCATCGATAGCTGCACTTCAGTCATGGGATTCGTCCAACCAAGTTTCAGTAATGGCAACTAGGTCATAGCTTTCTGGCAGAATGGTGGCTTCCAGCTCCTCCTGTTCTCCTTGCCTGTCCCTTCTGAAAAGCCTGTAACCATCGATAGCTGCACTTCAGTCATGGGATTCGTCCAACCAAGTTTCAGTAATGGCAACTAGGTCATAGCTTTCTGGCAGAATGGTGGCTTCCAGCTCCTCCTGTTCGCTGCCCATGCTGTGTGCATTGGTGTAGAGGCGCTTCAGAAGAACACCCCTTAATTCCTTTGAGGTATTTCACTGGTGTTTCCCTCTTGGCTCCTAATACCTCAGGAGCCCCTGGCTCATCTCTGTAAGGCTTCAAGTGTGCTGCAGTGTGGCCAGCACATCTCCGAGCAACAGGCTGCAGGCCCTCGCTAGCACCCTGTCCCTCTAACCTTGGTGTGTTATCCCACAGCTTGTCACAGGCAAGCCTGATATTATCCCCCCCCCCCCTCAAGCC
>NW_009650161.1:3807-4077 GCF_000708025.1 Charadrius vociferus | reverse complement strand
CGCTCCTCCTTGCAGGTGGGACCCCACTATGCTTTTCTGCTTCCGACCCTCCAACGGGGCAAATAACAAAGTTGGTTGACCTTGGTTGTTATAGCAATAAGTATAAGCAAGAGCCTCTCTGCATACCATGCCTGGGCATCAGCTATAAACATAGGTCTTATCACCCTGAGAGAGTGAACATTGTCTGCACAATATGCTGTTAATTTCAGGAGTTAGAGAGGCCCAGCTAAGAAGCGAAGTTACTGACCAAAATTGATTCTGTTTTACCTC
>NW_009650161.1:2821-3646 GCF_000708025.1 Charadrius vociferus | reverse complement strand
TCTCTGGTGGCTGTTCCCATTTCTGTCTCAGGGAGGGCAGAGCATGGTTCCACCAGTCTATCTCTTTCTCTGGCTCTCTGATGCTCCTTAAGCTTTCTACTTCCACCAGGCTGAAAAGATCATCCACTTGGTCACACCTCACACAGCTGTTCTCACTACTGCCATCTGTTACCAGTGAAAGGCTCTGGCACTCCCTACAGCCTGAGATCTGGATAGCTGCATGTTTTTATGGGAGCTCTGTCTAGGTTGCCATACCCACTCTGGAGAATACAGAGGACATGGCTTTCTGCTGGGTGGTTACCATAGGTAAGCTCCTTCTGAGAGGGTGATGAGAACACCAATTGAACTCACACCTTGAGACGGTAGGGTGACTGCACCCTTCCTCTGCACCATTCCGTGCAAACTTGCACGCCATGCCCTGGCTGACTGTCCTTCTCTGCCCACTCAGTTCACAGCACTCATAGTTACTCGTGCTCCCTAGGCTGCTTTTATAGGCGTGGGTAGCTCGCGGTTGCTGTGGCAATGCCCAGGCCTTGTCAGCATCACCTGTGAGCACTGCTGGCTCCTGGCGGGTGTCTCTGCTTGTAAGAGAGGACTTGCAAATTCCCTGAAACAAATGGTGAGAGACAAAGTGAGGAGGAGGCCCTCTGAGTCTCACTGAGGAATGTCTCAAACACTTGCAAGTGCGGATGGATAATGTGGATTCTGGATGGTGTGGGCCTTGTGCTCAAAGAACAGATAAGGCTAACAGTTGCTTATCTCTTGTGTAAGTCAGGCTCGTCTTGATAGCACAGCATGTGTTTGAGGGGGGTGGGGGGGAAGTCT
>NW_009650161.1:0-2269 GCF_000708025.1 Charadrius vociferus | reverse complement strand
TGTTGTCCAAAAAGCGGATTCGTGCCCGGCATGCAATTAACCAATCTCACATGCTCAGGAGAGATATCGTATTTATTCAGGCCTGGGTGCTCGGTGGATTTTCCACAAATCAAGCACACCCCATGCTGGTCTTCTTGCTATATTTATACACAAAAGTTACAAGGTAGTACACTCCCAGTTACAATGATGGGTTAGTAATTTACATATAATTATAATATCTGCTGTGTCATTCTTTTAATCTTCGTGCATTTGCGGGGGAAGGGTCTTCACCTGGGCAAGGGTCTTCTTGACCTGTGGGTGTGCTTTTTACTATTATAATGAAGGCAATTCACTTCAGGACACCTTAAAAGTAAGTTCTGTTGCCAAGTTGGCCCACTGGATTCTCCTCTTGCTGGGTTGTCATATAATTCATCCTATATACAATCAATCCCAGATGTTAAGGTCCAGAGGATAGGGACTTCAAACAACACAGCGTTCTGTTCATTACTAGTTAATTAAGGCTAGAGGGACTTCAAACAACACATTGTTCTGTTCATTATTAGTTAACTAAGGCTAACATTGTCAACACTAACATAAGCTAACTTCTTAGGTCAGGATGCCCTACATCATTGAGAGTTGTCTCACCTTAGTCCACACCATTGGAGATTTGGGAATCTGAGTCACTTCCCCCCACCTCTCCCCTGAGTGGGGCATGACACTGCTGTCCTGGCATTTCCCTACCTCAGAAAACCCCGTGTGCTGAGATCTGTTGCTCTGCTGTGGGTCGGGCTGGCTCTGGGGCCAGATTGATCAAGCTGGTGTTCCTCCAATTTTCCAATGAGCAGGAACCCCACACCTGTTGTGGTGTGAGCTTCTCTGTATTATTCAGCTGCAATTCCTCTGCAGAGGTAGTACTGTAATTCAGCCTTTGTGCCTGTTCAGATCTCAGCACTGGAGTTTCCAGTGGGGATGCCTGTGGAGGTGATAGGCTGTTTGTTAATGTGGCCATCTGGCCTGGGGGAAACTGGGGCAAAATCCATTTCAGGTATCGCCAGAAGATTGGTAACTATTCACTATATGAATCATGCTACATCAAATCAAACAGGTCCTGGAAACTTCACTGAACACTTAGAGAGATGATATGGCTCTGCACCATGTGGCCCATGTTACTGAGCTTGCTCTCTGTTGTGAACTCACCCAATCAGTCATTCATCAGAAAATGGGAACAGCCTACACGTCATTTCTCACCATCCTGAACATTATCTATTGGAAACCGAACCTTATTTTTTGCTTCCCTGAGGCTCGTACTGAAATCCAGGAAAATTTGTGTTCCCTTGGATTATAAAGATATGGACCATACAGCTATAGCTTCCAACAGACATAAACTACTCTCATTTACTCACTTTTACATGCATAGCCAATTTTGCCTGCAAAGAATACATATGCACTGTATAGGGTTTGCACGGCGAGGTTTTGGTAGTAGGGAGGGCTACAGGGGTGGCTTCTGTGAGAAGCTGCTACAAGCTTCCTCTATGTCTGATAGACCCAATGCCAGCCAGCTCCAAGATGGACCTGCTGGTCAAAGCTGAGCTGATTGCTGACAGTGGTAGCGCCTCTGTGATAACATATTTAAGAAGGGGAAAAAAAACTGCTGCACAAGAGCAGCCAGAGGAGACAAGCCCACCCATCAAATCAGGGAATAAAAACCGTAATATTTGGGTAGGAAAATGGGGAGTTTTTTTCCAATGATACAGCTGGCCTGTAGGAGATTCTTCCCCCCTTGTCCAGGACGCTGTAAAAGGTAAATTCCCAGGGATTAGGAGGCCTTACCTGAGAGAGAGAGTAAGTGATTAAGAAACATACGTATGGTATTTGGCATGCTTTAAGATCATGATTAGTGCACTCTTTAAGGTATTCATATCTAGCGCACTTGTGGTTCGTGTTAGTACTTTTCAGAAATCACTTGTAGGTTGTAATAGTGTATCTTGTGAATTGCTTTTTAAATTGCAATAGTGAATTCCTCCATCGTATTCATAAAACCTGCAATAGTGGCATATTGGACCTGTGAGCGAAGTCCAAATAAATTGTTAATTTGAACCTTACAGTGAAGTCTCTTTCTCTCTGCCACACAAGATTGGAGGGATAATCACCAAGGAGGATGTCGTGGTTTAACCCCAGTCAGCAGCTAGAACCACACAGCCACTCGCTCACTCCCCACTAGTTTGGATGGGGGAGAGAACTGAAAAAGTAAAAGTGAAGAAAAACACGTGGGTTGAGATAAAGATAGTTT
>NW_009650160.1:6671-10504 GCF_000708025.1 Charadrius vociferus | reverse complement strand
AAGTCCAGGGCTTCCAAGCAATGCTGGGAGGGAATTGCAAGAAATAGTTTAAGGTCAGCATTGTTTTTTCCCCCTTGGAGAGTAAGTGCAACAGAAACGTATTATAGGAACCAGCTCGGTCAGGGGAGATTTCTTGTTATTCATAGTAAAATTCATCTGTGGGAATTTCACAGGTTCTCTTGCAAGATGGGAAGCAGCAGCACTTTATTATCTCAGGCAATGAGATCCCTTATACAATGAGTATGCTTGTTTCCAATCTCTGGTGGCACCAAAACACAGGGATGATAACTTTTCTTCTTCATTCTCCCAATGATGCACCCCAGTTCCTCCCCCTGGTGCCAGGAAGACCTCAGGAACACCTCAGGAATGAGCAGTGACACTGGGACATCTGGCCGCCGAGGCAAGGGACACTACATGCACACTTTGCTGTGCTTTACGAACCTGCCATGGCATTGACCCCCCACCCCGGGGTCACCTCACCCCACAGCCCCCTCCCAGAGCCACCAGCCTCAATGTCTGCTGCAGGGAATGGGTCCCACGCCATGCTCCGCTGGGGAAGCAAATGCAAAAAAGACCAGTGGGGAGCTCCAACATGGGCTTAAAAATTGAGTGGGCAACTCATTCATGTCTTCCCTGCGAAGTGCACCCCCAGCTCAGCCTCTGCCTCTGCTTTTTCCCTCCCCACACCCGCAGCAAAGCCCCAGCGCTCACGGTTTAGCCCCGTCCAGGCGAGCGAGCGCCTGTGTGTGTATGTCTGCGTATTTTTTTTTTTTCTTTCTCCAGAGTGACTTGTTTGTGCTGTCATCAGCCGTTGTTTTGGTAAATGGTCAGTTAAACAGATATATCCAAGCGTAAAATCTAAAAAATGTTCCCTGTGGGCGCCTGGGGGGTGTTGTTTGAAATCAACTACATATCAATTGAGCGGCGGCGAGCGGATCTGATGATAAATTCCAGTCCACAGACGCCTTATAAATTACATTTTTTTGTTCACGATCTAGCCTCATCTCAGCTCCCCAGAGGCCCTTAGACTGAGAACTATGATTGTGTTGGAGAAACGTTTGCTCAGCTTGAGCGATGCCATTAGTGTTACATGTGCCGGGCCGCTCTCGCCAGCACCCCCCACTTCCATCCCTCCATCCCCCCCAATCCCAATCCGATCCGTGCACAGAAATTGTCAGCTGCTGCGTGTAATTCAATTTTGTCACTTTATCAACTTCTCCTTTCTCCCCCCTTTGCTTTGAGAGTCCTCCATCCGTATAGGACCCGCTGCCCTCCACAAAACGAGGCAGTAAGTTGGAGACTGCTAAAATCAGCATGTCGTGCCCCTCCGCCCTCACTGCCTTGTCCCGCAAAAACAGGGGTGTTGATCCCGGACAGGCCCCAACATTGTGAGAAACGCTCACTCACAAATAAAAATGTAGAGAAGACAAAGTCTTCGAAGCAAAGATAAAAGTTTATTCCGGATCAAAATAAACGAGTCAGCTGAGTCAGGTGCCTCTCAAAAAGAGCACACTTAGCTACAAAGCTTCAGGTATTTATGTCCAGTCCCCTTTTCCCATTGGTTGTGTACTTTAAGGCGCACATTCTTTCATGACCCGTTAGCCTATCACAAACTCGATTCACACTGTTCTCCTTTTAAGGAGTTGTTTTTCTAAGTTACACAGCTCTGCTTGTGCTGTCAACACACAAAATGGCTGTTCACAGCCCTGCTTGTGTCGTCGACATACAAACTGGCTGAAGCAAAACAATTCCATCTCTCACACTGCTGAATCCACTTCTGACTTTACACGGTACTCTGCGAACTGGTTCCCAAAGGAAAACTGCTTGCAAACTGCGTTCACTCCTCGCCAAGCAGAACATTGTACAGACGCGGTTTGACATGCTTTGATCTGTTCGGAAAAAGGACACAGAGATCTCCCTGTTCAAATGAGGCAGGCTCCAGAAACACTGTTCAAAGTGTTCTCTCTCTGTGAACAAACTCCCCAGACACTTCTGAGGCACCTCTCACGTCCTGGACCTTCTGAACCCACTTCAGATTTTACACAGTGCTCTCCGAAATTGTTCCCAAAGGCAAACTGCTTGCAAACTGCACTCCATCACTGCTCGCCAAGCAGAACAGCGTTCAGATGCAGTTTTACATGGTTTGCTCTCTTCAGAGCAAGGACACACAGATCTCCCCATTTAAATGAGGCAGGCTCCAGAAATCCTGTTCAAAGTGTTCTCTCTGTGCACAAACTGCCCAGCAACTTCTCAGGCACCTCTCACATCCTGGACCTGCACAGGGTTTATTCTCTTTAGGGAGGAAATGCTCTAACAGTCTGTCTCTGATCCTGTTCCAATTTATAACTATATGTTGTTACAAGAAATCCAACCCGTTGGTTGTACTTTTTTGTCATGTTACTCGGTTTTTAATTCAAAATTGAAACTTTGAATTTGTTCAGTGGTTCATTAATTTCTGTCAAGTTGACCTTTTGCAAAGGGTTTCATATCCATATGACAGACAGGTATAGACTTCACATTCGTTTTGCACAGAGGGTCTGCACAGTCAGTGATCTAAACAGATATTTAATATACAAACACTAAGAGCAACAATTCAAAAGATGTTTTCTTTCCAGCGCCTATGAATGGAAAAGAGATTTAAAATAAAATTACATTCTACATTAAGGTTACAGTACCTCGGGGAAATTAACCCCATTCCTGCCAGAACCAGGACAGGCTGTTTGCTTGCCACCATTGTAGACAAGATTTTTGACCAAGGCATAATGGTTTTAAACTGGAAGAAGGTAGATTTAGAATAGATATTAGGAATAAATTCTTTCCTCTGAGAGTGATGAAACACTGAACAAATTGCCCAGAGAAGTTGTGGCTGCCCCATCCCTGGAGGTGTTCAAGGCCAGGTTGGATGGGGCTTTGAGCAACCTGGTCTAGTGGTAGGGGCTCCTGCCCAGGGCAGGTGGGTTGGAACTAGATGATATTTAAGTTCCCTTTCAACTCTAACCATTCTATGATTTCCTCTTACTTTTCATTCTTTTTACTTAAAATATTTTATTGAATGTTTATCACACCTTATTTCTAAAGACTCTTCTCTATATTTTGAGTTGCCACACATACGATGCTATGTAAACATTATTAGCTTGGTAGTGGGTAACTAGAAATTGTACTGGTGTACTTTAGAAAATGGAATCTTCCACTGAGAAAAAAAAAAGAGCCATAAAAATGTTACAAAGGTCTTGTGAGACCGGATACTTTGTATAAACAATGCATGCCTTGCTAACGACTAGGTCTTTGAAGAGGAAATAAAGACTGATAAAAAGGGAACATCCTGCCCCATGAGGTCCCAAAGCTGGATAACTGCTAAATAATCATGAAGTCAGCAAAGTTCTGCAGTAACTGGGGGAAAGGTAAAAGTGGCAGGGGGAGATCGTGACCACTGAGTCAATTAGAGACTGAAAAGAACTGTCCTCCCCCACTGTACTGGAGCATGCACACATCAATTAAAGGACACTGTAGCTTTAAATGAAAGCAAGAGACTGTACTAACCAGTAGAAATTGTTAAGATAAGGTACTAACCAATAATTTTAACTAAAGGTGTGTATTTCTGTGTTTTGAAACGTATAATTATCCCGAGGAGTTTGTAGACCAGCGTGCTAGCTTCGTGGATTACCACCTAGCACCCATCTCTGTGCAGAAATGATATAAATAAATACCTCTGCTCTTGTGTATAGATTCGCATCTTGCACACCAGGTAAATGACCCCGCTTTGGGACTACACCTTGGGTGCTGTCTCTTGGAATTTATTAATAATCACACTCAATCTATGGGGGAAACGGGGG
>NW_009650160.1:1493-6542 GCF_000708025.1 Charadrius vociferus | reverse complement strand
GGGGGGGGGGATACTTTCCCCAGCTCTTTTGCCTCCCTTTTCTCCTTTGGGCCAGGTATGACAGCTTTTGAGAATTCTGAATATCCTTGGGATGTTCAAACCAGCATGGTCCTATTGCTGTGTCTCCTGAATGTATTTCAGGTCTTGTTTAGGGTTAAACAACTGTTTAAGACTACCACCCAGAGATCTGCCCCGAGGCTGGATAGTCATGGGTGGCATGGGATGTGGGAGAAGGTTAGCCAGAGTTTATTAGCATGTGCAGCTATTATATAGTTACAGATATGGATCTCAACTATGCAGCCAAACAGGTACTTCACATTCTTTGTTCCTCACAACATCCAATCACGAACAACCAGTGTTCTGGTCATGCTCTTTTCCCATACACGCACATACACAGCTGTGTACTTTTGAATTCCTGTTATGGTCTGGCTGAGATCCAGTTCTACTTCTTATTATGTCTTTGTTAACTGTTTCTCAGGCCTGTTAACTATTTCTCAGGCTCATTAACTGCTTCTCTGGCCCGTCCGCGATACGCCCGTCCGCAATACTGCTATCTGCCTTGCATTCCAAAGTGCTGCTACAGGAGAAGATCGCAGGTATCTAGAAAACTTCTCACCTCCGATGGTTTGGGACTTCACTCCCCCGAACAACTACAGGACCCTGATAAAGTGATAGAATATTTGAAAGGAAAATGCTGTGCTATTCCAGAGACGCACAGCTTATGGCACTGTGCTGGGCCCTGGCCAGTATCTACCAAACACTGCTCGAAGCACCCTCAGGGGAAAGAGAGGGAAACCAGATTGACAGACACTTTGACTATTACAACCTCTGAGGCAGGCACTGCTGCTACTCCAGGCACTGCTCCAAGCCCTGCAGCAGGCACTATGGCTCCTCAAACCTCGGTGGCAGGCACTGCAGCTGAACCAGGCAACTAACCATGCTGGTATCAGTTGCTCCTATATAGAAGAAGAAACACATGAAGAAATCAGTTTGCTTAGTAAGGGATGACAATGAACCAGGGCCATCATGAGAACAGGAGGAAGAGGCAGAACCAGAGGTAATCACCTGATCCCTGTCCCTAAGTGAGCTGCAAGATATCCGAAAAGATTGCAGCCAACTTTGGATGAACAAGGAGCTCCTGGACATGCTCAAAAGTAGAATGGAGGCCTATAGGGAGTGGAAACAGAGGCAGGTAGCCTGGGAGCAATACAGAGAAATCGTTCGAGTAGCCGGGGATCAGCTTAGACAAGCTAAAGCTCAGACAGAACTAAATCTGGCCAGGGACATTAAGACAAACAAAAAATCCTTCTATAAGCACGTCAGCGAGAAAAGAAAGACTAGGGAAAATGTGGGCCCTCTCCGGAAGGAAATGGAAGAGCTGGTTACCTGGGACAAACACAGAGCTGAGGTACTCAATGACTTTTTTGCCTCAGTCTTCACTGGCAAGGACTGCAGCCACACTGCCCATGATGCAGAATGCAAAGGCGAGGATTGGGAAAATGAAGAACAGCCCATTGTAGGTGAAGATCAAGTGTGAGACCACCTGAGGAACCTGAAGGTGCACAAGTCCATGGCACCTGATGAGATACATCCACAGGTCCTGAGGGAACTGGCAGATGAAGTTGCTAAGCCACTAGCCATCATATTTGAGAAGTCGTGGCGGTCTGGCGAGGTTCCTGCCGACTGGAAAAGGGCAAACATAACCCCTATTTTCAAAAAGGGAAAGAAGGAAGACCCGGGGAACAACAGGCCAGTCAGTCTCACCTCTGTGCCTGGCAAGATCATGGAGCAGATCCTCCTGGAAACTCTGCTAAGGCACATAGAAAATAAGGAGGTGATTGGTGACAGCCAGCATGGCTTCACCAAGTCATGCCTGACAAATTCCGTGGCCTTCTATGAAGGGGTTACAGTGGCAGTGGACAAGAAAAGATCAACTGATGTTATATACCTGGACTTGTGCAAAGCATTTGACAACGTCCCACACGATATCCTGGTCTCTAAATTGGAGAGACATGGATTTGACAAATGGACCACTCGGTGGACAAAGAACTGGCTGGACGGTTGCACTCAAATCAGGATGAAACAATGGACTGATACTGCAGCAAATGATCTGAGAAAATGAGTTCTCTTTGGCAAGGTTCATAAGGCAGTAGTAAAACAGCCTGATCATCTCATTAATGTGGGTTTAAAATGAGAGTTCAGGATTACAAATATAAAAAGTGTTGATTATCAGATAAATGGAGTCAGATGGACAATGACGTCCCTTCTAATTTTTACCGTGTTTAATGACAAGTGACTTTGCACATGTTTAATACATCTGAATACAGTCCTTTCATTTTCTACCCTTTCTTGTTTCTCACTTTATTCCTTTTCTTCCTATTTTTCATTCACCTTCTCCTACGCTTCTAAGCTCAATACAGCTATTCATTATGTCTCACTCTCCCGGTCATTTCACACAGGATAAATTCACACTCTAAGCCATGCGTTAGCCTGTCATCTCCAGATGCACCAATGCCTCCCTAGCTGGGGCTGTCTAAAACACTGGTGCCAGTGTGGACATGGACTAAATCTGGGAGGATAACCCTCGATCTCTCCCACAGCTGTTACTGAAGGAGAGATGCGTTTTCTTGTAATTATGATGATGGATGTTACAACTGATTACTGCACAGAACCATAGCGTGTTTGCTTCCAAACTCAAGCATTTGAATACAGAAAGAATGAGGAAATGAAATATAGAATAATTTTTTTGAATGCTTTCACGTATGCTTAGTGAGGTGTTTGGTCTCAGGAGACAGTCACCCATCCTAAATGTCCACACAGGCACCACCTAAGCTTCATTCATTTATCTTTACCTTTATTCTATCCTTTCATCCTGTTCTCATTTGGCCAGGCTGGACTGGCCTTGGGCAACCTGGTCTTGTGAGATGTATCCCTGCCTATGACAGGGAGGTTGGAACTCAATGATCTTCAAGGTCCTTTCCAAGCTAAACCATTCTATGATTCCAAAGAGGCACAACTTATTGTGCTGTGCTGGGCCCTGGCCAGTATCTACCAAACACTGCTCAATATCATGCAGCACCCTCAGGGGGAAGAGGGGGAAACCAGACTGGTAGACCCTGCAACTATCCAAACCCTGGTAGCAGGCACTGTGGTTACTCAAACCCTGGTAGCAGGCACTGCAGCTAAACCAGAAAAACAACAACCCAAACAACCCAAACATCAGTCACCCCTATACAGAAGAAGAAATACACAAAGAAATCAGTTCACTTAGTAAGGGATGAGGATAAACCAGGGCTATCAGGACAAAAGGAGGAAGAGGCAGAACCAGAGATAATCACCGGATCCCTATCCCTGAGTGAGCTGCGAGATATGCAAAAAGATTTCAGCCTCCATCTGGGAGAGCACATTGTCAACTGGCTGCTCCGATGCTGGGATAACGGGGCCAGTAGCTTGGAATTACAGGGTAGGGAAGCCAGGCAGCTGGGATCCCTGTCTAGGGGAGGGGGCATTAACAAGGCGATTGGCGAAAAGACACAAGCCCTCAGCCTCTGGAGGCGACTCCTGTCAGGCATGAGTGAAAGGTATCCCTTCAGTGAAGATGTTAAATGTCATCCAAACAAGTGGACAACCATGGAGAGAGGTATCCAGTACCTGAGGGAATTAGGCATGTGGAAGATGGTTTATTGAGACCCGGACAATGCACAGCTGCCCACAGATCCTGATGAAGTCCAATGCACACGATCCATGTGGCGGAAATTTTTACAGAGCTCACCATTGTCGTATGCCAGCTCATTGACAGTGAAGGAATGGAAAGGCGAAGAGGGATCGATGGTGGATGAGGTGGCTGGCGGTCTCCATTCATACAAAGAAACTCTCTCTTCCTCCCCTGTCTCCAGTATGGAGAAACTGTCCCGGAAGATCCAGCAATTCAAACAGAATATGTCCTACTCCCCACCTGTACAGGCCAGCATCTCAGTTATTAGGTATAGGCGTTTCTCTGCTCAAGAGAGAGAATATAGGGGGCACACACCACAAGACACCCTGTTGTTTTACCTGCGTGACCATGGAGAAGACATGAGGAAGTGGGATGGACAACCTACCCCGATCCTAGAGGCACAGGTACATGAGTTGCAAGGAAGAACGGTCACAAAAGGGGATCCCTCCAGGAAAAGTGCTGCTCCAGTTTCCAGCGGGCAGTTCCCAAGGCAGAGTAGAAGGCATGATCTTATTTCTGATCCTCCTGAAGGGACTTCCAAGTCATTGTTGCAAGAAGTGAGTAACAGATACTATGACCAGGATGAGAGGGGCCCTGCCTCCAGCCAAGTGGGGGAAGGGACAAATGGGTTTATTGGACTGTGTGGATTCAATGGCCTGGCACATGAGACCCACAGGAGTATAAGGCTCTAGGCCATAGGACTTGCTTTTCAAGGCCCAGGATAGTGTTACAGCCAGGGGCATGGGGCACAGGGTATGTTTCCAGCTACCCAGTGATTGCTTCCACCATTGTGAGCACATGGCGCTTGCCTTGTTGGGTCTGTGAGAGTGTGATATAATCAATCTGCCAGGCCTCCCCATATTTATATTTCAGCCATCGTCCTCCATTCCAAAGAGGTTTTAACAGCTTGGCTTGCTTAATTGCAGCACACGTTTCACATTCGTGGATAACCTGTGCAATAGTGTTCATGGTCAAGTCCACCCCTCGGTCACAAGACCATCTGTATGTCGCATCTCTCCCTTGATGGCCTGAAGCGTCATGGGCCCACCGAGCTAGGAATAGTTCACCCTTATGCTGCCAGTCCAGATTCACCTCAGCAACTTCAATTTTGGCAGCCTGGTTGTTACCTGCTGGTTGTTTTGATGTTCCTCAGTGGACCGATGCTTGGGTATGTGGGCATCTACATGACGCACTTTCACAACCAGATTCTCTATCCGGGCAGCAATATCTTGCCACAGTTCAGCAGCCCAGATGGGCTTACCTCTGCGCTGCCAGTTGCTCTCCTTCCACTGCTGTAACCACCCCCACAGAGCATTTGCCACCATCCATGAATC
>NW_009650160.1:0-641 GCF_000708025.1 Charadrius vociferus | reverse complement strand
CATACCTTGGTTATCATCTTTCAGAAGTTATTAATAATATCACCCAATCTATGGGAGAAACAGGGGGAGATACTTTCCCCAGCTCTTTTGCCTCCCTTTTCTCCTTTGGGCCAGATATGACACCTCTTGAGAATTTTGAATATCCTTGGGATGCTCAAACCAGCATGTTTCTATTGCTATGCCTCCTGAATGTTTTTCAGATCTTGTTTAGGGTTAAACAACTGTTTAAGACTACCACCCAGAGATCTGCCCCAAGGCTGGATAGTCAGGGGTGGCATGGCATGTGGGAGAATATGGGCAGGTATCTAGAGAATTTCTAACCTCCAATGGTTTGGGACTTCACCACTGAACAACTACAGGACCCTGATAAAGGGATAGACTATTTGAAAGGAAAATGCTGTGGCTACTCCATAGAGGCACAACTTATGGCACTGTGCTGGGCCTTGGCCAGTATCTACCAAACACTGCTCAGTACTATGCAGGACCCTCAGGGGAAAGTGGGGGAAACCAGATTAGCAGACACTGAGGCTACTCCAATCCCGGTAGCAGACACTGCGGCTACTCAAACCCTCGTGACAGGCAATGCGGCCACTCAAACCCCAGTGGCAGTTACATTTGCATTAAGGTACAGAGAACTGCTG
>NW_009650159.1:0-3452 GCF_000708025.1 Charadrius vociferus | reverse complement strand
TGGCAGGTTGCTGAAGGGGGGGTGTAAGGCATCAGCAAGGCATCTGCAAGGCGGAGGGGTGGGGGCGCAAAGGGGAGGTGAGGGGTACCCATGGTGGGTGCAGGAGGGATGCGAGGAGGGGAGGAAGGCACCCGCGCTGTGCCTGTTGGGGGTCTCCCCACCAAACCCCCCCTCCTTGTCCCCTCCTCCGCATCTCGATGTAAGACCCTGGTGATGCTGCGGCCCTTTGGAGAGGGGGGGACAAAGGCCAGTGTCCCCGCAGATCCCCACGCCACCCGGTCACCTCAGCTATTGTCCCCACCGGGCGCTTGCACGGATGTGCCCGGTGTCGGGGTGCAGGCAGGAGGCGGCTGGGTGGTCCCCCCTCTTTCAGCATCTCCTCGGCCCGGGGGAGGGTCTGTCCGCCCCCCCACTGCACCCATGGGACCTAGCTGGAGGAGCTGCTCTCGGGGCAAACGAGAGGTGGGGAATTAATTAATGTGCCCTGAAATTACAGCTCACGGGAAGGAGTGAGAGGAATTTACGTCTCCGCCAGCAAGGGATGACGGTCATGTCCTGGTGATGCTAAGCTGTGACCTGCGTGTGTCCCCCCTCTCACAGCCCCACTTTGGGGCTCTGGAGATGTGTCCTCTCTCGGGTCCAGTCCCCGTCACAGCCCAAATCCTGGCTCAGGAGCCGGAGGGGTCCCTGCGGGGGGACGGTGCTGACCCCCACGATCGCAAAGGAGGGAGCCACAGGGCCGGTGGCTTCATCCGGGTGTGATGGAGATGGAGAGGGGCGAGGAGGGGGGTCTCCTGCTCCGCCACCAGAGCAGCTCCCCCAGTTTGGCCCCTCATCCCATTATAACACCGGGATCAGTGTTCTTAATTACACTTTGCGTGAGATTAATTACGTTAATCCTCCCTCCTGCTGCTGGTGGCCAGTCCAGCTTGCATGTGACGGGACGAGGGTGGGAGGTTTGCCTGCTCGGGCAATGCTTTCTGCCTCCCCCGGCACCGGGAGGACTCGAAGCCGGACCCGAACCTCTGCTTTGTGCTTTTCCTCATCCTCAATTACACCAAAGCTTCCCCAGGGAAAGATTTGTCTTTCTTAACCAGAGGAGTTGCACTGAGACAGGTAAACTGAGGCAGGACAGTCAAAAATCCCTCTCTCTCCTGCTGGGACAAAAAAAAACCCTGTAGCAAAATCATAATTTGGAAAAGTTTTCTTGAGATGGACACGGGGAGAGGACGCAGCGAGCTCCTGACACGAAGGGGTTCACCGCAGCCATAGAAACGGGCTTTTCTCCTTTGCTCCGGCAGTTTCTGATTTCATTTTTACAAGCAAGAATTGCTTTCAGCCTCCCAGCAAAACCATCTTTGAAGCAACCAGCCAGAGCCTTGCGCTATGAAAATGATGAAGTGGAACAACACTCTCTGCTCCAAAACTCAAAAGGGAGCTTTCCCAGCCCCGTTTCGATGATTTGATGTTTTCCAGGTGCCTGGCAGCGGCGGCAAATGACAAAGAAGGAACGCGAAGCGTCTGTGAGTGCTGGTACCCATCCTGGGATGGGATAATTCGCTTTCTGGAGGCATCTCTCCGTCCTGCTCCGTCCCATCCCAAGCCCACGGATCCACAAATTCCATAGGCTTATTAAATCCTTAAATCCTGCAGCGATTTCCTCAATGAACTAACCTTTCGGAGACCCTTTGAGTGGCTCAGTCGGGAAAAAGAGGGTTTTGAGTGGCGCTGTTTCCTTCAGTGGCATCTCTGTGCGAGGTTTGCCATGATTTCGGGGATGCTGCAACAACCGGGGAAGGGCCATGGGATGCTCGGAGCATCTTGCCGTGGACCCACTTGGCCTCTTTCTTCCTGTAATTGCACCTGAAGCTTTAATACTAAATAATAAGAAAGCAGCAGGGATCCGAGCTTGGATCCCGATGGGATTTTAACTGATTAGACCTCAGTGTCCGCTTCCTTCGCCGTGTTATTTTACACCCCGTGTCGCCTCTCAGGGCAAGCCGGGGCAGTTAATCTCTGTGCCGAGCGGCACCGGGGAGGAAGTTCATGACAGCAAATGAATTTGTAGGCTGGAAGTGACGGATTAGCTCTGCTGGGAAAAGCAAGTAGGGCTGGAGATAGGTGGAGGAAGCGAGGAGAGGAAAAAATGGGGCTTCTCTGGACATTTCCGTATGGTGGAGGACTCGTTCTGGCTAACGAGGGTTTATGGAAGCCACCAAGGGCCGGAGGCGGTGCCGAAGCCAGACCTTCCTGAAAAGCCCTGATTTTATGCAGGAAATTTTTATGGAAGTCAGGGCTGCCCCGTAACGGGCGTTCCCCTGATGGTTTGCACCTCAGGTGGTATTTTGGCAGTTTGGGCTTTCAAATACACCCAAACGCTGCTTCGCGCCTTTCGCCCTGCCGAGATGCGGCGTTTCCAACCCATTTCTCTGTTCTGGATAGTTTTTCCTCCAAACAGAGCTGGTTTCTCCCCATCCCCTAAGTTTTCCAAGCGGCAACAGTATTGGGGTGTATGGCTTTAAATAACTGCCAGGGTCACAATGCACATTCCGATCGCATAAACGGTCGCTTTTTGTGTGCTGGAGACGGTGCAGACTGGGAGCCACTGGGCTGCGGTCGGAGGGTTTGGTCCCCTGATTGATCTGGAGGCTCAATTATCCCCCAAAACCGGTGACCGACTGGAGGAGGAACTAGGACGGGGGTCCCAAAATGACACTTCTGGAAGAGTTACAGGTGGGAGGGCTGTGCCAAGGGGCCGCGCATCCCCAAAAAAGGGGGGGAAACTCCCCAAAATCCCACCGGCATTTTGCCGGAGCAGGGAAGGATGTGGGGGGACGATACTTTGCGCCCTGCCGGGGGCAGGTTTAGCGTTGCGGGTGAGAGCACGGAGCCAAAACGGTTTCTAAGAAAGAAGCAGACTTACCCTGTGTCGCCTGGGGGGGGATTTGGGGAGCTGTGATGCCCAAATCGCTCCATTTATTCCCACTCTGACACCCCTGTAACACACTCAAGCTCGCCATTGTATTTAAATTGCGATTTTATTTCAATTGTGATTGTATCTAAGTTGCAATTTAATTTAAATCGCGATTTAATTCAAATTGGGGATTTACTTCAGTAACGATTTTTCTAAATATGCCATTTGAAGCGATTTGATTCAGCCCCTTTCATCCCGTGCCTTTTCCAAGGTTGGCGTCTGGTTTTTTTTGTTTGTTTTTTTTTTTTTTTCCGGTAAATCCGGAGGGGGGCAGGACGCATTTCTAAGGAGGGACAGAGAGTGGCGGAGGTCGGCACCAGTCAAATGAAACTGGCTGTTATTAAAAGTGATGGGTTGGCTTCCCCCTCCTCCCCCCATCCCCAGTTTGGAAATCCCTTTTTTAATTTTAATTTTTAGAAAGGAGCCACAAGAATAAAGCAGGAGTTTTGTCTTTGGTTTGAAACACTCCACTCTCTCC
>NW_009650158.1:0-543 GCF_000708025.1 Charadrius vociferus | reverse complement strand
GGGGGGAAATTTGGGGTTTTCGGGGGGAAATTGGGATTTTGAGGTGGATTTTGGGGGGAAATTTGGGGTTTTCGGGGGGAAATTGGGATTTTGACGTGGATTTTGGGGGGAAATTTGGGGTTTTCGGGGGGAAATTGGGATTTTGAGGTGGATTTTGGGGGGAAATTTGGGGTTTTCGGGGGGAAATTGGGATTTTGACGTGGATTTTGGGGGGAAATTGGGGGAAATTTGGGGAATTTTGGTTTTTTGGGGGGAAATTTGGGGCTTTTTCGTAGGAATTTGGGGTTTTTTGGGGAAATTTGGGTTTTTTTTGAGGGAATTTGGTTTTTTTGGTGAAAATTTGGAGCATTTTGGAGGGAATTGGGGTTTTGGGAGGAATTTGGGGGGAAATTTGGGGGAATTTGGGGTTTTCTGGGAGCGAATTGGGGTTTTGAAGTGGATTTTGGGGGGAAAATTTTGGGGATTTTGGGGAAATTTGGGGATTTTTTGAGGAAATTAGTTCTTTTGGGGAGAAAATGGGGTTCTGGGAGGGATTTTGGGGGG
>NW_009650157.1:0-307 GCF_000708025.1 Charadrius vociferus | reverse complement strand
TGGGGCTGTGGGATCTCAAGAGGAGTTTGGAGACCCCCAAGTGGAGCTGTGGCATCCCCAGCTGGGTTTGGGGACCTCTCCAGTGGGGTTTGGGGCCCCCCAATTGTGGCCGAGTGATTTTTAGGATGGCTTCGCGGTCCTCCCCGAGTTTTTCCCGGGGCGTTTCTTCCACTCACCGGCTCTTTCTCCAACGCTTCCACCAAGACCTTGCGAGCTTTGCCCAGGTTTTTCTGCACCTTGCAGGCTTGCCGGGCTAATTTGACGGCGTAGAAGGAAGCCAAAGGCAAACCCTCGTTAGCCCGCATGG
>NW_009650156.1:0-480 GCF_000708025.1 Charadrius vociferus | reverse complement strand
TGTGGGGGGGAAGGGGCAGATTTTGGGTGGAAAAGAGGATATTTGGGGGTGCGGGGGCTGATTTTTGAGTGTAAATGTCAGATTTGGGGGAATTTTTGAGGTGAAAAGTTGAGATTTGGGGGTGAAAGGGGCAAATTTGGTGTGGAAGAGGCACATTTGGGGGTCTATGAAGAGATTTGGCGGTAAAAGAGGGCAAATTTTGGGGTGAAAAAGGCAAATTTGGGGGTGAAAGGGGCAAATTTGGGGGCAAAAAAGGCAGATTTAGGGATCTGAGGGCAGATTTGGGGGGTTAAAGGGGCAGATTTAGGGGCAAAAAAGGCAGATTTAGGGGGTGAAGGAGGCAGATTTTAGGGTGAAAAACTGCAGATTTGGGGCTCTGGAGGCAGATTAGTGGGTAAAAGGGGCAGATTCTGGGTCAAAAAGGGCAGATTTTAGGGGCTTGAAGGCAGATGAGGGGAGAAAAGTACAGATTTGGGGGTC
>NW_009650155.1:0-517 GCF_000708025.1 Charadrius vociferus | reverse complement strand
CCCGTCCCCTCCGCTGCCCCATCCTCCGAAAAAAAAGGAAGTTTCTCTCCGCCCCCTTGGTCCAAAGCACTTGCTTCAAGTAATAAGCACTTTTGTTAAAGCATGAGTCTGGATTCCCTTTAGCATCCCACGGGATAGAGAGCAGCAAGAGCGGAAGGGATAAGAGAGTGTCTTTGGTTTTATTTTTTCATTTTTAATTTTAAAAAAAGAGAAAAAAAAAAAAAAAAAGAAGTTTGTTTCTAGGGAATGAATGAACAAAGGGAAGTTGTGTTTTGAGAGAGAAGTTAAAAAAAAAAAAAACAAAAAAAAAAAAACAAAACAGCACAAATACATTTCCACTCAAAAAGGTGTATTTGCACTGCCATTGCTAGAGCAAGGGGCTGCCGGCCCTGCGGCCCCCCCTGAGCCATATAAACTGCTGACAAACACTGAATGTAACGGCCTGGCCGAGGGCAGCCCGGGGGTGGCTTCATTCTCCACGGGCACTTCAATGAAATTCAAAAATAACCTAACGATG
>NW_009650154.1:0-507 GCF_000708025.1 Charadrius vociferus | reverse complement strand
CTCACAGGGAAGAGAGATTCCCTTGTCGGTGGGAACGTGCTCTTTTAGAGTACACAATGGTGTAAACAAGTAAAGTAGAAAATTATTGGCCTTGGTAGAAAAGTATATAAAGAACACGCTTGCTTAATAAAGCTGATTTCGATCCTGCATATAGGAGTCTGTGTCTTTCAATCGCCACAAAAGGTGAACTGTTTTGCTATATTTCTGCAGCTAAAATATTTCTCTGTGAAGTTATGATATGAAATCAGTTATAAATGTAAAAAAAAAATATATATTTAGAAATAAAAAAGTCTGAGTCCTGAACCTGAAGCAGTCAATAGCACGTGGACTTAAATTCTCCTTATTCAGGTTTTCTTTGTTATCCTGTCACGTGGAGTTGGGCCTCAAAACAACAAAATGTATGGCCAGACCTGAAGATGAGATATATCAGTGAGGAATAAAGAATGTTAGCTAATTTATCTGAGGATAATTTGTTACAGGCTTTTCTAACAACAGCTTTAAGTGTGC
>NW_009650153.1:15862-17064 GCF_000708025.1 Charadrius vociferus | reverse complement strand
GGGGGTGACCTCCCCTCCCCTCCCCCTGGGGCTGTCCCCGCCGGTGACGTCGTCGGGGGTGACGTCGTTTCCTCCCGCCCTGGTGATGTCACGCCTGAGGATGATGACGTCACTTCCGCGGGCCCTGGGGATGACGTCATCGTTGACCTCAGCAAGAGAGGCGACATCACTTCCTTCCTCCCTGAGGAAGCCCTCAGTGGTGATGTCATCACCAGGGGTGATGTCACTTCCTCCCTCCCTGGGGATGAGCGCGCTGGTGATGTCATGCCCAGGAATGACCTCACTGCTGATGTCATCCCCGGAGACACCGTCCCCTCCTCCCTCTCTAGGGATATCTGTGCTGATGATGTCATCGCCGGCCACGATCTCATCCCCTCCCTTCCTGGGGATGACCTCACTGTTGACATCACCCCCGGAGGTGACCTCACTGATGACATCATCGAGGGGGACGACATCACGTTTCCTGTACCCGGGGATAGCCCTGCTGGTGACATCATTGCCAGGGATGATGATGTCACTTTCTCCCTGCCGGGAGATGTTACCAGCCAAGGAATCAAACCTGCTGGTGACCTCACAGATGACATCATCTGCGCGCACAGCAGTGACGCTTCCGCTTGGAATGACTTCATTGATGATGTCATGCCCGAGGATGACATCGCTTCCTTCGTCCCCCGCGGGATTGGTAGACGTGACCTCATCCCCGGGGGCGATGTCAGAGATGATGTCACGCAGGGGTCTGACCTCGGTGACATCATCGGGGGCGATGTCACCTCCTCCCTCCCGGGAGCCCTCTCTGCCCGTGATGTCATCCCCGAGGATGACGTCACGGCTGACATCAGCCCCGGGGAGGAGCAAACCCCCCCCACCCTGAAAGAACCCACCCGCCCGGGCGATGACCTCACCGATGACGTCACCGACGACGCGCCCCGAGACGCCGGTGGCAGCCGAGGTGATGCCCCAGGTGAGGCAGGAGGCGGAGCCAAGACCTGGGGGCGGAGCTTGGGGGCTGGGGGCGTGGTCAACGGTAGAGTGGGCGGGGCCAGGAGGGAGTGGGCGGGGCCACGAGGGAGTGGGCGGGGCCAGAGGGGTGTGCAGGGAGGGCGTTCCCAGTGCGGTGGGCGGTGCCTTTTGTGGGCGTGGCCTGGCTGTGGGAGGGCGTGGTCTGGCGGAGGGGGCGTGGCCTGGCGGGGCTGGCTCCCCAG